>NC_140630.1:755772-1348272 GCF_057382275.1 Copadichromis virginalis | reverse complement strand
AGGCCAAAGAGGAAATGGGTTTTTCAAATGTAGTGACATTTGTCTTAAGTCTGCGTACCATACAGGTTGATTGTTTCCAACCTGTCTGGCTGTTTCACTATATGTATAGTCCTGTGATGTCACCATGCTCCCAGAGTAATACTTTTGAATTAGCACCCATGAAGTAAATTTTCTTACAAATCTTGGATATAAATATTCAGTTGACAGAATAACTTCACTCAGCTATAGCACACTGGGTACAGGTGAGGTGTTGTTTTGTTACAATGTACATACCAAAGGAATGAATTGGCTGTGAAGTCTGAGTTAAGGTACAGACAAAGAGCTGTCAAACTCCACCGAAGCATGTTCTAGACCACCGTAGCCATTCAGCTTCCGCAGCTTTAGCTGGTCAACATGGATCAGACTCTGGGTCTCTAAGACTGCTTCTTTCTTCGAGAACATCTGGCTGATTTCCATGAAGGTCTTGTTTTTGGTCTCTGGGATCACAATGTAGACATAGACGGCAACAGATGCACAAATGGTGGCAAACACTAAATAACAGTAAGCTCCGGCTGACATCTGGTGGTTGGTGTTGCAGGTAAATGGAAGAAAGAAAGAAAAGGACAATTGGTTTTAAATCAAAGGTGACCCATGTCACTTTGAGTAAACTGACATTGTGTATGTCAGAATAGGTAGTTACTCTTACACGCTGACGTTTCCTTGGACTACAGGGAGTAAGAAACTGAGAAGGATTTCTGAGGCATTCACAGTGATATATCGACTTGAGGGAGATAAAACAAAGCGTAACACTGCATTACTCCCATTATGCAAACTGAGCATTAGTTCTGAAGTCGAGCTCAGCCAGCAGCACATCAGCTCACGACTGCACCGGTGTCCTTCTGTCTTCATTTAGCAGGATCGATGTAGGCGAAGCACTTTGAAACCTAGAACTACCCCGGTCTCCTCCACATGCTGTTAGTGGCTTCACCAGTATCCTGTCTGCTGTCACTGACAGCTGCTCTATTCCATCCTGTGTGCTCCCCCTGATTTAACAGCTCCCTGACTTTATGCTTTTAATAGATTCTTAAGGAATCTATTAAAAGCATAAAGACCTAAACTGGATCCTGGATAAGTGGGTACTCGAGGACTACATCAATCAGTTCTCTGCATACTACGTTTGTAAAGAAATCCACGACCGTGTATAGCTTCTACCTGTAAGAATGGGAAGACGAATCCCACAGTGAAGTTGGACAACCAGTTGAGTGAGCCTCCTATGATGTAGGCTGCAGGTCGGTGAGATTGTTTAAACAACTCTGCCGTGACCAGAAACGGCACTCCAGCTGCAACAGGAAAAAGACAGGACTTACCAAACATCAGTCACACATTGCTGTTGGATGCTCTCGCAGCGATTTCATAGTGTTCACAAGTCATTTAGTCTCACATTTGAGACAATTTATAAGTAACAAACACAATCTGACTCTTTTGGTCTCTAGTTCCAAAGTTCTTCATCCTATAGCTCCAATTATTGATCAGGATAAGGCACTTTGTCCACCTTACATCCATATGCAGCTTTATAACATGCACCTGGATGAAGCCGGAGCATCCAGAGGAAACACAGAGATAACAGATAGTTTTTATTACCAAACTAATGTGCAGATTAACAGGGTGTGTGCAAGCAATTATATTATTTATGTTCATGATTTTATAATACATGTTCATTTATCATCTCTCGTACCAATACAGCCTTTGGGCCTAAAAATCCGCATATGGACACGAGAAACGTGTCAAAGAATGCATATCATTAATATTTAACTGTTATAGTCAGTAAAAACGGCTTTATTTGTCTCTCTTACAGAAGGTCCTAGAACCTAGAGTCAAATATACAGTCAGGGAACTTCAAATTAGAACATTTGAATGCATATCACTTTTATAAATAATTGCATTTATTAAACTTTTAAATGTCTGAATAAATGAAAATGTAACTAGAGCTGCAGTACAAAAGATTTTCAGAGACAAATTAGAGACAAATTTTTAAAGGCATGACCTGCAGAGGGTGCTGTTCAACCACTACACAGAGCAACCCAAACCTCCTGCAACTCACAGGTTACAAAAGAATAACATCACACATCAGCTGCAATCAGAGCAGACTACACTCACCTGTTTACTACTCTAGAAACTATTGTCATCCACCTGTACAAAAGCTTAAATTACATTCTGGTTTATATAACTCTTAAAACTCTTTTAGCAGCAATCAGTGATAGTCTGTTTATCTGAGATCATGCACGAGTCTCTAAACACACTATTGTTCATGGCTCTGCCCAGCAATAGTTCACATATAACCCATCCACAAATCCTGGCTAGTAAAAGATTCCAGTTTCCAAACACACGCGTTTAAATGGATATTAAACATACCAAAAATTCCAAAGGTTTCTAAAACATGTGGGAAAAAGAAAATCGTTTCGCCTGTAGCTGTATGAATGCCATGCCTGCTGACATAATGTTGTCTACTTGATATTAACCCTCTCCAGGCAGGCGTTGCCGATTTCCAACAGTTAAAAACTAACAACCTGATTACCCCACATACATATTTTATGAGTTTCTTTTACCACTGCAGGACTTGGTTGTGCATTAGCAACAAAAAACTTGAGCCTGAGAGGGTTAAAACCATTTAATCACTGTCAAATATGAAATGGGCAGCAGTTAGATTTTTGCAGGCAGCCACCGCTTTGATGCATCAACTAGTTTGTTTTTTGGCTCTTATGTTTTTATTTTTTCGTTTTTTGCTTCTGTCGACATCATGTGATAACCACACCAAAATAATACTTTGAACAGGTAAATCTGTTAATAGTTGTCATTTAAATGAACCAGTCCTTTAACATGCAGTATAAAGCAACTTGCCTGGGCCAATACAGAAGCCAGCAATAATGCCCACCACACAGCAGACACTGATGTAGCGCATGAATGACAAATGAGCCTGCAATGAGAACAAACAGCAGAACATTGAAGAAGTCTGACAGTATTTATGTAGCTTCTCTAAGCGAAAATGAGTCTTTTTGTTAAACACTGCTTTAAATATGTATTCTCTCTCTCTCACTCACACACACACACACACACACACACACACACACACACACACACACACACACACACACACACACACACACACACACACACACACACACACACACACACTTACCTGTAAAATGAGGGCCAGTGTTATCCCAGTACTGCAGATACCCATCATAGCAAAACCCCCAATCATGAGAGGCCTGCGGCCCAGCTTCTCTATAGTAAAACACTCAATAAGGAGAGACAGATGCTTTATTAGACACTACTGAGTGGAACACATGTGTTTGTGTTTCGACTCAAGGTGTGTTTACACCAACTTAGCATACAAAATGAGAAGCACTAGCCTAGCTCACCTTAGAAATACAGAGTCAATGGGCTAATGATGATGTTTAAAATAGCAGTTTGGATGGTCGTTAGGTGTGTCGCAATACTAGAGTTTCACATTTGATGCTAATATACAGGATACTTTGGTACCATAGGGGGGAAAATGACGACAACAAAAAAAAAACATGCTGTTGCTGATCAGGGCTTCGTTCCTTTTGCTGGAAGCTGAATGTTAGGACTTGGAATGATGTCACTCCTCAGTTAACCAAATGTCAGAAGCAGCATGAAAGAACTTGTGGAGCCAATCATCCATTTGCACCACTGTGACAATCTGTTTTTGTTCCAACTTAAATGCAACATCATTTGAGTTGTTAAGGAACCTATGGCGTTATTTTTGTGCCACTATTCTGAGCGCATGTAAAAAATGTTTGCAGGTGCAAGTTTTGCATTTTGAGGAGAAATTTATTTTGAGCGAAGAAAAACTAAATTTGAATGAACAAACTTCATTGCTGCGTGCAAAAAGTGTATTGCAGTGTTTGCTATTATCCACACACACACACAACAGCAGCCCCTCTCGCTCAGTTTTTGCATTTGCGCTCGCTCACAACGTGTTTCTCGCGCTCTCAACATTTCTGCCCGTGTGCGCTCAACTTTCTGTACACCGTTATATTTGTGCCACAAAACCAGCCAATCACAGACTTGGATGCAAAAAAATCTGATTGGCTGTTTCCAGCAAACATCCGCTGATACTAGAAAGTAATATTAAATCAATTCTAACAACAGCTGATCAAGCTTAAACGTGCTGCTGTTGTTCAGCGCGACATCCGCTGGTTTCCTCTTTCTGGCGCAAAGTGGGCGATAAACAAGAGAGACGGGACTTGTGATCTTTGATCAGTTTCATGACTGAAGTAACAACAGGAGAGGGAGGGGAGAGAATGAGAGAAGAAGAAACAGCTGTGCAGCAAAAACACAGAATAACTCCAGCTTTGTGTCTTTTTCATTGTAGCTGAAGTACCACACAAACTGTTCCTCTTCCCCTCAATACGGATGTGTTAATCAGTGTTGGTCAAGTTACTTGAAAAAACTAATCAGTAACTAATTACTGATTACTTCCCCCAGAAAGTAATCCAGTTACTTTACTGATTACTTATTTTCAAAAGTAATTAATTGCTTAGTTACTTAGTTACTTTTTAAAGTAACAGCCTGAATAGGTGATAAAGTGATAGATCTTTCAGCCCAATTCTACTTTTTCTGCATAATCCATCATACAAAATGTAATCAAATGAAAAAGTCTCTTTTTAAAACTTGTTTTATTAGTTTTAATCTTTTAACTTTATGCATCAAGCAAAAATTTAATTATATGCAACATTCTCTGACTGGAAGAAATTTGTTTAACATTTAAAGCTATTTTCTGCACATTCCAGCACATAAAATAAAATATTTTTTGTGTTTACACTCACTCTTTCAAATAGATGCAAGTAAAACACAGCAGAAAATAAATAAAGTCAAAGACTCAGCGGTCCTGTTGCTCTATTTTCACCTGTAAAGCAGGAGTGGGGTAGGCGGAGGTTTACCCTGGTGCAGGTGTGCCGCAGTCAGTTGAAGAATCCCTGAGTTTCTCTGTGAGTTTCCCATTACGTCGTAGCTACTCGGTGCTTGTTGGAAGTTTAGGGGTTTTTTCGCTGTAAAAAGAAGTTTTCTTCCCACGCACAGCGGACACTAATGTTTTTGTCACTTTTTATGGAATCAAACTCAAAGTAAGGTCAGTACTTCCACGCTTTAAACGCTGCACGCTCATACTCTCTCTGCACTTGATATATGATCCATTGTTGATCTGCACACAGCTGTTGTCACGAACGGCGCACTCGCTTACGTCACTGTCGTGAGACATTCTCACAAAAAATCACGGTTTTAGTAACGCAGTAACGCAGCGTTCCTACGGGAAAGTAACGGTAATCTAATTACTGTTTTTGCAATAGTAATCCCTTACTTTACTCGTTACTTGAAAAAAGTAATCAGATTACAGTAATGCGTTACAAGTAACGCGTTACTGCCCATCTCTGGTTGTAATTGGTCCAGCCCAGAGTTGATGATGACCAATTGACTAATCCACCACCTTTCATTGTTTATACTGTTACAAAAACAAACAAACATAAAACTTTGCGCCAGTCCAGCTGTGCGGTCAGCTGGTGGGTAACAGGCATCTCCGAAAACGTCAGAGCACTTGTGCAAATATGTGATGTCCTGATGAATCGAGCAGATATTTGAAGTTTACACAGAAACATTCTCGCATGAAAATATCTTTAAAGTTTATTTTGTGACTCAGACAGAGTAATATTTCAAACTCCGCCGCGACTGCCTCGTTTGAGTTTTGGACAAATGCATTCTGGGATATTGCATTTCGTCATTTCGAGCTGATTGGAGACCAAAACAGCCAATCAGATTTTTTTGCATCCAAGTCTGTGATTGGCTGGTTTTGTGGTACAACTATAACGATGTACACAAAGAGTTGAACGCGCACAGGCAGAAATGTTGAGAGCGCGAGCAACACATTGCGAGCGCAAATACAAAAACTGAGCGAGAGGGGCTGCTGTTGTGTGTGTGTGTGGATAATAGCAAACACTGAAATACATTTTTTGCAGGCAGCAATGAAGTTTATTCGCTCAAATTCAGCTTTTCTTCGCTCAAAATAAATTTCTCCTCAAAATGCAACACTTGCACCTGCAAACATTTTTTACGTGCGCTCAGAATAGTGGCACAAAAATAACGTTGCTGGTAAACTTTTCTCAGACGTTTCCAGTTTCAGTTTTGGACATAAGACTTTTTAGACAACAAATATTAGTATTATGCTATCATGTGATGACTGTGTATTCGCATTAACATATGGGCAGTATGATAAACTTGCTTCCTTGCTTAGCACTGGTTAGCACCATTGCATGCACCAGTTTTTTGGAGCCATTCTGTATGGAGTCTTCATGCACTCCTACTTCCTTTCACAGGTCAGAGATGTGTTATGTTAATTGGTGATTCCAAATTTTCTGTTTCATATACATTACCTATAAAGGCCTATCAACAACTGGATTTTCACCATTTGACCATTTGTCTGATAAATACTTGCAGCAGCATTTGCAGTGTTGTTGTCAGCTACTGTTCATGTGTTCAGCTTTGCGCCACCTTGTCTGCTGCAATGCAGTGTGAGTCAGTGTGTGTCAACTGGAGGACGATGGTGCTGTTGCTATCGACACTGTTGCAAACTAGTACCTAATGTGATGGACTGATTCTTATATAGTGTTTTTCTGATAAACTCGAGCACTCAAAATATTTTGCAACAATGGAAACAGCTAGGCAAGGTGTTTCTCTCTGCTTCCCTCCTTTAAGCTAAGCTGGCCCCAAAATCACTTCCTGATTTCAGTTCTGTACATGATGAATATCTGTTTTTGTGGAAATAAAATGCAATACAACACTAATACAAAGGTAACATCAACTGCTATATAATTGCATGAATTCTAATTTGTATGCTTACCCCAATGAGTCCAGCAATGATCTCTATAATTCCTGTTCCTGCTGTGGTATACTGGATCTCTGGAGCTGGAATTCCAGCATTTTCAAAGATGCTGTTGGTGTAGAACCATATCTGTGGTGAAAGAGAAATGCAGGTAAATATCTGACAGTCAGTCAAGGTGTGATTGAAATGCTCACTTCCATATTTAATACAGTGGGTTAAAGACAAGTATTGCATAAAGTGTACGGAATATTTCTACATACAATGAACAAAAATATTAACGCAAACTTTTGTTTTTGCTCCCATTTTCCATGAGCTGAACTTAAAGATCTGAAACATTTTCTACAAACACAAAGGAGCCATGACTGTCAAATATTGTTCACAAATCTGTCTAAATCTGTGTTAGTGAGAACTTCTCGTTCGCCGAGATCATCCATCCCACCTCACAGGTGTGCTGATTGGACAGCATGAATATCGCACAGGTGTGCCTGAGACTGCCCACAATAAAAGCCCACTCTGAAATATGCAGTTTTATCACACAGCACAATGCTACAGATGTCGCAGCTTTTGAGGGAGCGTGCCATTGGCATGCTGACTGCAGGAATGTCAACCAGAACTGTTGCCTGTGAAATGAACGTTCATTTCTCTGCCATAAGCCATCTTCAAAGGTGTTTCAGAGAATTTGGCAGTACATCAATCGGACTCACAATCGCAGACCACATGTAACCACACCAGTCCAGGACCTCCACATCCAGCATGTTCACCTCCAGGATGGTCGACCAGGTGGAGACCAGCCACCCAGACAGCTGCAGCAACAATCGGTTTGCATAACCAAAGAATTTCTGCAAAAACTGTCAGAAACCGTCTCAGGGAAGCTCATCTGCATGCTCGTGGTCCTCATCGGGGTCTGGACCTGACTGCAGTTTGTCACTTTAACCACCTTGTGTCAGGTTTCAGTTAACGGACTCAGGCGCAGACCGGGACTCCTTACAGGATTTACAGATTTTATTTACACAACGACACCAGGTGATGCTATTTACAAAGTGCTGGAGGGAGGGGAGGGGGGTCCAGGGTTCCGGGGTATGTGAGGGAAAAGACGGGAATCTGACGTCCTCCAAAGGCTCTCTCTCTTCACTCCCCACACTGGGGAAACACCATCCACTCACTCGTCCACGGGATGACAGGCAGGCAGGGAAAGGTCCGGGATAGATCTGTACACAGAGATTATAGTTAGAGGCGAACAGACGGAACGAACTCACAGATCCTTATTTACAATCTACTGAGCGACTGACGCTGATAACTCAACGATCCAGCGACGAGTGACACAGTGCTGCTGTCTTAAATCGGCCTTGTGATTATCCCGATAGGCAGCAGGTGCGTGGGCCAGGGGCGGGACCCGTAATGAGCATCGCCCCGGCAGGAGAGAGAGAGAGAGAGAAAACATGTTGCCTAATACAGAATCAGCTGGTGAGGCACAGGGACCATGACACCTTGAGTGGGCGAATGCTCTCATTTGATGGCGTCTGCCACGTTGGAGAGGTGTTTTGATGACAGATGTTTTTACTGTGACCATGACCATAAGCTCATGTTACAGCATGATAATGCACGACCCCATATTGCAAGGATCTGTACACAACTCCTTGGAAGCTGAAAACATCCCAGTTCTTGCATGGCCAGCATACTCACCAGACATGTTTGGGACGCTCGGCTCGGCGTATACGACAGCGTGTTCCAGTTCCTGCCAATATTCAGCAACTTTGCACAAGTATTGAAGAGGAGTGGACCAACAATCAACAACCTGATCAACTCTATGCCCAATGCACACCATTTGCCTCACGCAGGCAACACATCTCCATTGGATGTGTTGCACCAGATACTGACTGGTTTTGCGACATCTGTAGCATTGTGCTGTGTGATCATACTGCATATTTCAGACTGGGCTTTTATTGTGGGCAGTCTCAGGCACACCTGTGCGATATTCATGCTGTCCAATCAGCACACCTGTGAGGTGGGATGGATGATCTCGGCGAACGAGAAGCTCTCACTCACACAGATTTAGACAGATTTTTGAACTATATTTGACAGTCATGGCTCCTTTGTGTTTGTAGAAAATGTTTCAGATCTTTAAGTTCAGCTCATGGAAAATGGGAGCAAAAACAAAAGTGTTGCATTTATATTTTTGTTCAGTGTAAATCCCTAACAGTTTTGGTCTTTATTATTTTACAAAAAATTAACAGATGGAGATCTGGAGTTTATTCTTTAGTGTTGAAGTTCTATTTATTAGCTCTTCATTTAGAAAACATGTTAAAAGTGGCCAAATCACCAAAAATGTAAACAAATGATGATGAATGCACTTCAGCAGCAATAAGTGTCATGGAAAACTACAGTAATCCTTCCTTGGTTAAGTAAAACCCCTCTACAACATCAAGAGCACTCTTAAGAAGGTTGGCATGTCATTGTCAAACTAACACCTTGATGCATGTAAATACAGAAGGTTTACAAGGTGCAAAACACTGGTCACACTCAAGAGGATACTTTACTAAAAAATATAACTAAAAGAGCCTGCACGGTTCTTGAAAAAAAATCTTTGGACAGATAAAATCAAGATTGGCTTATACAAGAATGATGGGAATGGTATGGAGAAAGAAAAGAACAGCGCATGACCTGATATACACCACATCGTGTTTTAAACATGGTGGAGGCAATATGGTGGCATGGGCATGCTGAGACGAGTAGCAGGGGGAACTCTGAAGCGTAAATAGCTACACTGCTCAGATTCAGCAAAATGTTGCAGATCTGTTTGGACAGCACTTCACAGCACAGGGATAATGTTTGTGGCACTGTCCCTTTGCTTTGAAGAAGCAACCCAATAGTTTCTCAAAGTAAAGACACAGGATATTGTTCAGGTAAATAGGTCACCTGATCTCAACCAAGTAGAGGATGCTTTTCAGTGACTTAAAAAACACGACTTAAGGCAGAAAGTCATCTTTACTGTCTACAGTAAAGGCACTACAGAATATCAGTCATTTTGTTGAAGAAAAGCAAATGACAAAAGTAGTCCGTGCAGTCAACTTGTTGTATTTTTTTTTGTGTGGTTTATTAAAGAAAGGAAATTGGTCATTTTGATTAAAATTATATATATATTATTAGGTTAATAATAATAATAATGATAATAATTTCTTAATAATAACGTCTGCTACAGAACTGCAATACAGTGCACAGAGAAACTCCAAGGGCTAAATCTCAGAGTTCTTGTTTTCAGTTCATAAATGTAAAATTAAAAAACAAAACTGAATATTTAGCTTTGAAAGAGTCACCAGAAAAAACACTAACAGGAAAAAGAACATTGCAGTATGTTTTAGCTTTAGCTGCTGAACAAACCACGAAACCTCTGGAAAAATGTTGCTTGGACAGATGAGACCAAAGTGAAGATATGTGACAATAATGCACAATGCACAGCAAAAACACCTCATAGTGCTTTGTAGCCACAAGACCCAGGCACTTTGTAGTCACTGAGTAATCCATAGGCTTGTCTGAATACCAGAGTATTGTAGAGTCAAAGGTGAAGTCATCTGTCCAACAGCTAAAGCTTGGCCAAAACTGAACAAACTAACAGGAAAATAATCTCAACAGCAAATCTAAAACAGGACGGCTGAAAATGAAAAGAATCGAGGTGTTGCTATTGCAATAACACAACTTTTTCAGCTAATATTTTAAAATAAGTATCATGTGATATATCACATTTTTGTTCATCTGAAGTTGTATTTACCTTATTTAAGTCCTTTAAGACCAGATTATGACTTATTATGATTATTATTTTATTAGAACTGGAATTTGCTTGTAAAAAAAAAAAGGCAAAGCAGGCCATTAAGGTTATAATGACAATGGTTTTTAACTTTTTTTCTTTAAAAAATAAAATAAAATAAACATAATTCAACAACAAAAAAATCAACACTATTAACCATATAACCATTAACCTTTTTTTTATATGTAAATTTTTATGTAAATTATTGACTCTCCTCAATTGTGCAGTTATTTACCTCTTTTTTTTAAACTTTTTTTAGAAGAAGTACACACACACACAAACACACACACACACACAACATATATACAAGGCATTTACCACTCTGATATCTTTTTTTTAAACATTGGTGACCATTCATCCAGAGACCGTTTTTAACTTTAGTCTTTCAGCAGTTTTTTCCACGACATAGACGGCCGTCAGACAGTTTTTTCACTCCTTCATTAAGATCACATTAAAATACATTACTAAATTAAAATACCTCCCCTCTGTAAACCTTTACCTTATCGTTGTAGAGGGGTATGTGTGTCCCTGGGATCCCAGGGGGAATCTTGCTGGTGGGCGTTTTGCCCCCTGGTAGGTATCCCATGGGAAATTGGTCTTGGGTGAGAGACCAGACAAAGAGCGATTCAGAAAACCCTATGAGAGCCTTAAGGGAACAGTTCACACTGCCCAGGATGGGGTTACCGCGACCAGGGCACTGCCATGGAGCCAGGCCTGGGGGAGGGTGAGCACCTAGTGGCCGGGCCTTAGTCCATGGAGCCTGGCTGAGTGCAGCCCAAAGATGGGGCATGAGATCACACTCCTGTAGGTCCATCACCTGCAGGAGGCACCGTAGGAGTCAGGCGCAGTGTGTGTTGGGAGTCGGACAAAGGCAGAGACCCTGGCGGACCAAAACCCAGCTTCAGAGGTTGGCAATGGGGACATAAAACCTGAAGGGGAAGGACCTGAACTAGTGTGAGAGGTGACAGATTGAGAGGTACTGGCTAGATATACTGTAGTTGGGCTCACCTCAACATAGAGCTTGGGCTCTGGAACCAATCTCCTGGAGAGTGGGATGGCTGGTTGAGGGTGCTCCACCTGGGGACTTCTTACTGGGAAACTTCAGTGCTCATGTGGGCAATGACAGTGAAAGCTGGAGGGTTGTGATTGGGAGGAACCAACCAGTCGTACCTGATTCTTTGCACAGTTCTCTTCTGCAAACCACAGTTTGTCCATACTGCACACCATGGTCAAACAGAAAAGTGTCCATAAGTGTACATGGGACCAGACCCCCCCGGGCCGTACGTCGAGGATCAGCCATGGCTGCATGTTCTGGAGGCTTGGGTGAAGTGAGAGACTGAGCTGTCAGCTGATCACCACTTGGTGGTGAGTTGGATTAGGTGGCCAGTGGAGGACACTGGACAGACCTGGTGCACCCAAACATATATGGAGGGTGTTCTGAGAACTCCTAGCAGAGGCCCATGAGATCATCAACTCTCACCGCCGGCAGAGCTTTGACAGGATTCAGAGAATGAGGACACTGAGTGTCAATGGACCCTGTTCAGCCCCATTCCTGAGGCTGTTGCACTGAACTGTGACTATAAGCTGGTTGGTGCTTGTTGTGGTGGTAACCCCCGAAGCAGCAGAAATTACATGCTTACTCACAGCAAAGTGGCTTTTCCTGGGCTTTCTCTCCTGCAATTGCTTTGCAATGTCTAATTAGTTCTTGGTATTTAAGAACCAGCTGTTTTCCACCAGATCCTTGTCACCATCATGGTGACCGTGATTCACAGTTTATGTTTTTTGCTCCGTAGTACTCTGTTCTCATTCATTCCCTTGTTCCTTAGCAATTCCAAGCTCACTAACATGCATTCCTTGTAAAGTTTGAAGAGCACTGTCAGTTTAACTTAACTGAGTCAAACTGATAGCTGCCACTGCTTTAAAAACAAGGACACACCTGCTTTCCCACTTTCCACTGAACCACTCACCTTTCCTCTTGATTTCTGCCCATTCGCTGTAAACCCTCTGAAACATACTGTAAATCATGCAAGATACTGTCTCCAGTTTCACCATGGCCACAGTTAACTTCTCCTTTCATCTCCTACAGACACTCAGCTCTGCTCTGCAGATTGAGTTTTTTGGACAGAGAGGACAGATGGTTTGAAAGAGGAGTGAAAGAAGCCATCTATGTCCACTGTGAGTGACCATCTTTGAACAGAGGCGGGGGTTTACGACACCAACTCTCTGCCATCTATAATCCAGTTTTGAGATCCCTCCTCAGACGCCTTAACGCCCACTCACATCCTGGGCCATCTGACCTCAGGAATTCGCATGATAAGGTGGGGCCAGGTTTCACAATGAGCTCACCCGAAACTCTGGCTGATTGGGACCCACACCCAGTTTCACACCTTGGCTCAGGCGATTACAGGATCATCAGGGGGTCCTTTTGTCCCTCTGTGGGGGGTCACTCCCACTAGGTTTATATCTGGGACTCTCCACCATTTGACCTTAGAACTGAAGAAGCTTCTCGGATGAGAGGTGAAACGTCTTCAAGCAACTTAAAGAAGTCCAGACGCTTTTCTTTGCAAGCTCCTTTGACTACGATGACCTGGATGACTGAGAACCTTCACAGACATACTGAGTTTTCTGTTTTCCAGCCTGAAAGTTCAGAGTTTTGTCTTGTGCAGGTTCACTCATTCACATCTTGGCGTTTACAGAGCCTGTGCCTGAGTCTGCCAACTTAAAGACTGTTAATTGTGCTCTTGGAACAGTCCTCTCAAAAATATATATTTTTTGTGTGAGCTGTGTGGAGGCTTTTGCTTCTCCCAGAGTCGAGTGCCCCACTAATCCCTGTCTGTGTCACAGGCTGGGTCTCTGACCCAGCACTCTGAGTTTTCTTTGTATTTTTATGTTATTAGTTTGTGTTATTTCCTATTTGCCTTTAGTTTAGGCAGTTATTGTTCCTGGGTTTTCTATGTTTTGGGGTTTTCTATTTATTTCATCACGTATTAGGTCTGTTAAGTTGTGTTGTCATTTCCTGTTTTATTCTGACAATGTCATGTGTTCTTTGTTCATTGTATTTAGCTTTCCTCTCCTGGTCCTGTCATTAGGTTTATGTCTGTCAGCTGTTTTCCCCCATGTGTCGCCACTTCCCCTGATCACCTCATGTCTGTATTTAAGCCTTTTGTTTTCTTCATGCCATTGTCAGTTCGTCTGTTTATCTCACCAGAGTTACAGTCATAGTCATAGTCATAGTCTTAGCCTGTTTATTTTCCACCTCAATCATAGTTATAGTTTTTGGTCTTAGTACCTTTAGTGTTTTGTTTCTTAGTGTTTTGCCAGCTTAGTGTTTTGTTTCTTAGTGTTTTGCCTGTTTGCTTTGGTCTCTTGGTTCATTTCCTGTCGTCATCGCAATAAAGGTTCACTTTTCTGTTAATCATTACTATTCCTCGTCATCATCTGCTTTTGGGTCCTGTTTCCGCACACATCGGCGCACCCCGCCGTGACAGAACGAACTGACCAGTCATGGACCCAGCGGATTCTGCTCTCACCGAGTGTCTGGAGGAGACTGCTCGGATCCAAGCGATCCTCGACCGCTTCTTTATAGCGACCGATTTGAAGAGCAAGCTGGTAATGATTAACGTTGCTGAAGCTATTATGGAGAGGGATCCCCGCCTTCTCCAGCTCCCGGACTCACCTGCCATAGTTGATGCCTTTACGAGGATAAAGGAGATGCTGCAGGCCCAGGGACTGTCGAGTCAGGAAATGGCTTCCAGCACCCACCAGTCACAACAACCCCACAATCAGTCATCTCCATTGCTGCCTCCGGAACCTGAGTGTGTTCGTGTCGGTTCGCTGAGATTCGCCGCAGCGTCACCACCTCTCAGCTCACCAGTTTCCACGCCCTCATCACAGTCTCGCCATACTCCTGTCACAGTTCAGCTCGAGGAAGCGCCGCACACCATAGACTTGGACGACGACGAGCGCCAGTCTATATTCTGCGCTCTCTTGGAGGAGGAGCTCCGGTGGAAGCCGTGGCTCATTCCGGAGCATGAGCACTCTTTCCGGGGAACTCGACTGGCTCTCGGGGGACCTCGGAGTTACCAGGGACTTCCACCCATCGCTCCGCCGTCTTCCACTCCTAAGAAAAAGCGGCGTGCGCGCCACCGACGCTCCGTATCACAAACGCAAGTGAGTGATTACATTTTGGCTCCTCATGTTTTCTCTCAGGAAGTTGTTGAAATTGACACTACTTTTCCGGTTAATGAGCCCGGCTATACAGAGACTGTTTGCCCTGGAAAAGCTAGCCATCAGGCTCAGCTAAGCTGCTGTGGGACTGCTATCCAGGCCGGTTTGGAGCCGGAGACGGAGGTACAGCTGGTGCAGCCAATTTCAGTGTCAGCCGGAGGGCCCGGGGAGCCCGTCCGGCCTCAGGTTTCGTCTGCTGGAGGTTCAGGAGAACCCAGCCAGCTTCATGCTTCGTCTGCTGGAGGTTCAGGAGAATCCAGCCAGCCTCATGTTTCGTCTGCTGGAGGTTCAGGAGAACCCAGCCAGCCTCATGTTTCGTTTGCTGGAGGTTCAGGAGAACCCAGCCAGCTTCATGCTTCGTCTGCTGGAGGTTCAGAAGAATCCAGCCAGCTTCATGCTTCGTCTGCTGAAGGTTCAGGAGAACCACACCAGCCTCATGCCTTGTCAGCTGGAGGGCCCGGGGAGCCCATCCAGCCTCATGCCTTGTCAGCTGGAGGGCCCGAGGAGCCCATCCAGCCTCATGCCTCGTCAGCTGGAGGGCCCGGGGAGCCCATCCAGCCTCATGCCTCGTCAGCTGGAGGGCCCGAGGAGCCCATCCAGCCTCATGCCTCGTCAGCTGGAGGGCCCGAGGAGCCCATCCAGCCTCATGCCTCGTCAGCTGGAGGGCCCGAGGAGCCCATCCAGCCTCATGCCACGTCAGCTGGGGGTTCAGGAGAACCGCACCAGCCTCATGCCACGTCTGCTGGGGGGCCTGAGGAGCCCTTCCGACCTCATGCCACGTCTGCTGGGGGGCCTGAGGAGCCCTTCCGGCCTCATGCCACGTCTGCTGGGGGGCCCGAGGAGCCCTTCCGGCCTCAAGCCACGTCTGCTGGGGGGCCCGAGGAGCCCTTCCAGCACCACGCCACGTCAGCTGGCGGGCCCGAGGAGCCCGTCCAGCCTCACGCCACGTCAGCTGGCGGGCCCGAGGAGCCCGTTCAGCCTCATGCTTCGTCAGCTGGAGGGCCTGAGGAGCCCGTCTGGCCACCTTCTGCTTCACCACCTGTGGCTGCAGCGCCACCTCCTGCGGCTCCCGTGCCGCCGCCTGCAGGACCACCACCTGCTGCGCTACTGCTTGCTGCTTCTACGCCTCAGCCTGAGGACGACGCCTCACCTGGTTCTGCCACACCTCAGTCTGAGAACTCATACAAACTCATTTCACCCACTATAGACTGTGTGTTGCTGCAACTTGAAAAGCAACCTGCCTCGTCAGCTGGAGGGCCCGAGGAGCCCGTCCAGCCTCATGCCTCGTCAGCTGGAGGGTCCGAGGGGACCGTTCAGCCGCCATCTGCGGCCGCCTCGTCATCGGCTGGTCCAGCTTCAGCCTGTGCCTCGCCAGGCCCAGCCTCATCAGAGCCTTCATCCTCGCCAGGCCCAGCCTCATCAGAGCCTTCAGCCTCGTCTGGTCCAGCTTCGTCAGAGCCTTCAGCCTCGTCTGGTCCGGCTTCGTCAGAGTCTTCAGCCTCGTCGGGTCCGGCCTCAGAGTCTTCAGCCTCGTCGGGTCCGGCCTCTGCTTGTGCTTCTGCTACGCCTGGTCCGGCCTCTGCCTGTGCTTCTGCTACGCCTGGTCCGGCCTCTGCCTGTGCTTCTGCTACGCCTGGTCCAGCCTCAGCCTCTGCTTCAGCGTCACCTGGGCCAGCCTCTGCTTCAGCGTCACCTGGTCCTGTGCCCTCCAAGCCTCGGCCGGTACGCCTGACACTTGGGCGCCGCCGCCGCCTTCCGCACGGCCGGCCCCCTGAACTGTTTCCACGCCGTCGCCTTCCGCACGGCCGGCCCCCTGAACTGTTTCCGCCCCATCGCCTTCCGCACGGCCGGCCCCCTGAACTGTTTCCACGTCACCGCCGTCGAGGTCGGCCCCCTGAACCGTTTCCGTGTCGCCGCCGTTGCCGTCCGCACGGACGGCCCCCTGATCACATGAACTATGACTTTCTGGACCGTCACCCTCCGGGTCGGCCCCCTGAGGAGTCATGAACTGTTCCCTGCGCTCCTGTGATTTTGATGGACATTTTGGGTTTTTTTTGGCCTTGTTTCTGGCCCTCCGTCCTGGACCCCCACCGCCCGCCCTTGGTGGGTTGTTTTTGGTTTTGTTTTTCGAGGTTTTAGGGCGTCTGGAATCCGCCCTTAAGGGGGGGGCTCTGTCACAGGCTGGGTCTCCGACCCAGCACTCTGAGTTTTCTTTGTATTTTTATGTTATTAGTTTGTGTTATTTCCTATTTGCCTTTAGTTTAGGCAGTTATTGTTCCTGGGTTTTCTATGTTTTGGGGTTTTCTATTTATTTCATCACGTATTAGGTCTGTTAAGTTGTGTTGTCATTTCCTGTTTTATTCTGACAATGTCATGTGTTCTTTGTTCATTGTATTTAGCTTTCCTCTCCTGGTCCTGTCATTAGGTTTATGTCTGTCAGCTGTTTTCCCCCATGTGTCGCCACTTCCCCTGATCACCTCATGTCTGTATTTAAGCCTTTTGTTTTCTTCATGCCATTGTCAGTTCGTCTGTTTATCTCACCAGAGTTACAGTCATAGTCATAGTCATAGTCTTAGCCTGTCTATTTTCCACCTCAGTCATAGTTATAGTTTTTGGTCTTAGTACCTTTAGTGTTTTGTTTCTTAGTGTTTTGCCAGCTTAGTGTTTTGTTTCTTAGTGTTTTGCCTGTTTGCTTTGGTCTCTTGGTTCATTTCCTGTCGTCATCGCAATAAAGGTTCACTTTTCTGTTAATCATTACTATTCCTCGTCATCATCTGCTTTTGGGTCCTGTTTCCGCACACATCGGCGCACCCCGCCGTGACAGTCTGAGCCTGGGGCAGAGGTCTCCATGCAGCCAGCAGACTCTATGCTGTCAGCGTGTGAGTGCGAGCGCTTCAGCGCCAGAGCCCGTTCCACATGGTCTCCACATTCCAAAGATTCCTCAGTCTGGGTCATTGCAGTCCCAGACTTCAGTGGACTCCACACTGCCATGAATCCACCCAATGGCAAGGGTTAAATGCCTTCCGCGTAAGATGAAAAAAGCAGACAGGACTACTGGGAAGTCAGCAAAGAGAGATGGCAAAGGAAAAAGTTTATGGGGAATTGTATGTGAGGCTGGACACAAAGAATAACAAAAGGATTTCTATTCAGTGGCTAGAGAGGGAGAGGTCAAGCTGGGTGTGCAGCAGGTCAGGGTAACACTGATTACATGGAAATGTACAAATGAGTACTTTGAAGATCTGATTATGAAAATGATGAAGACAGAGAGGAGAAGGAAGTGCAGAGGATTAGGGCAGCTAGGAAGAGGATGGAGGTCAAGCAGAAATCTGCACGGAGTATTATTTAATTCAATTACATTTCTATTAATTCAAATCAGAACAGCAGTCGCCTCATGGTGATATTTAGATATATACTGTATTTATATTGTAAAGTAAAGAACCTAAAATAATACAGAGAAAAGAGTGAATGCCAAGACATGATGTTCACAAATAACACTGTGATATGTAGAGTAGGAAGCAGGTAGAAGAGAGCGAGTCAGTAGAAGTAATAAATAACACATGAAAATGACAGAGAGACAGGTGTAACAGTGTAGATGTAACATCATGTTGGGGCTGGTCCTAACAGCAGTAGCTGCTTCAGGCTCTATTTGTGAAGAGCACATTAACTAAATAACAATGGTAGTAAGATAGTACTGCTGGGATGTCTTCTAACAAGCTAACATGAGCCTCATGAGTCATTTGACTTACTGCATTTTAAAAAAGGATTTTGTTGAGTGTTTAATGTTTTTTGTGTAAAACCTTTTTTTGTTTGAACAATTAAATGATGGATGAATAATAACGTATTTAGAAATATTTATTTATAATTACACATATTATTTATTATTCGTTAAATTCTCACATGATTAATTTAATGTCTCACTCCACAAATTACGTTAAAAAGTCATTTGTAAATGAGTTTCATATTTTATATTCATATTTAACTGCAGACTTGCTGATCCATTCATAACATGCTTTATTTCAATGTGCGTGACTCTCTTGCTCCTCCATGCTTTAACACCTCAGCAGCTGTAAAAATGCAAAAAGGTTGATTTCTGCTACAACATCTACACGTGTGTATAACTATTTACTGTTCTTACAGCGTCGATGCCAGACAGCTGCATGCCAATGTTGATGACCACCACACTCAGCACCTGCCATCGGACCGTGTCATCCAGCATCAGTTTCCATACTGACAGTGTTTCCACTGAGAACAGGGAACGCTGCTCCTCCTGCATCTCTTCAATCTCAGCCTGGATGTTACATTTAGCTCTGTACCACTTCAGAGCTAAGAGAAAAGAGTAGCGTGGTTATAGTGCATCGTTTAAAAATACACACACACCACATATACTTACCAATATATATATGTATATGTATATATATATATATATATATATATATATATATATATATATATATATAGTGAACTGGGGAGGAGGACTGTGGTCTGAGAGAAACTCCCTGGATTTATGAGATTTACATATAAATAAAAAAATAACAATGTTTCTGTAATGATTGCAGACAGCTTTTGAACTCCTCTGGGTTTCCACCTCAACACCTGAGAACACTGGACTTTCCCTGGCCTCAGTCAAACCTAGAAATAAAATCTTGTTCCCTGCGACTCTGACTTCCTCATCAACATGCATGTTGCATTTCCTGTTTATTAGTGGAGTATTGGTGATCTGAATCTTATAAAACAACGACAGCTGCACCTTTCAACCTGCCTGTATGTCTGAGTCACATGTTCTAACAGTTGTGTGAGATTTTTGGTTGAGAAGTCTACGACACGTAACACTGGCTGGTTTTTAACATCTTTTTTTTGATAAATAATATATACTGTAGCTAGGGCTGGATCAGGTGATGCTGAATCCTCTGTTACTTATGCTTCGAGGGGCTTCTTATTACATCACATGACTAACATGCGTCAACGTTTTCGAAAGTCTCCGTTTTCACTGTCCACACTGCGACGCGAAAGCACCGTTTTCAAATGCGTGTGTTTTCGAGAGCGTTTTCCAAACGCTGCGTTTTCCTTGAGCAAAAACGGCTTCTCAGTGTGGACGGGCGGCCAAAACGGAGAGAAAACGTGTGGACGTAGCCTTCGTGTCATCTGCCCGTTGGTGAAGCGATTGGCCAGAAATGCAGTATTTGACATATTTGTTAGGGTTCATCACACCATCACTATCATGTGATTGTAGCTGCTACCTGAGCATCCCTCTCTGGCACGCCGGCTGCTGTACGTACCCGGGGCTTCGGTCACCTGACCTTCCTAGCTGTTACAGGTCACATCCATGCCGCTGCTACTTCAGTCTGAATATGGTTGTTGATTGAGGCTGCTGGTCCTTTTGTTGTGATTGCCTGCAGATTATTTTCTCAGAAGCGTTTCCTCCATGGATTACTGGTATGTTCTTATTTTGTCCAATGAATTTAATTACTTTACTGGGGAGTAAACAGGTGAGTTTATAGGTCGTAGCTGCAGAAGCATATCGTTGGCCGTTTTTTATCTGGGACTCGAGCAGAGCAATTTGATTGGTATATACTTTTGTCATTTTTACCTTGAATGCAAATTTTACTACATATTGCAGGATGTTTGGGCCTCGGTGGGAGGCTCAGGCACAACCCACTGGATCTCTGTGGTGACCCAGAATGTTTAAGTCTTTGTAATCCCTCTTTTACGATTAGTTGATTTTGTGTTTTCTGTGGTATGCAGCTACTTTTGCACCCCTGGTTTAAGCTGCACCTTAGTGAGAGCTCATGTAAAGGTTGATGATTCTTCGGACTTCATCATCATCTGGCATCCCCACTAATAAGCCACAACTCTGAATCAATTACCAGTGTAGATGCAATTAAATTAACAACTTTTATTTGATATCTGTTTTTTACGTAGCTGGCAATAAACTATTTATTTTACACCCTGAACCACATTTCTGTCCGAAGCATAACAGACCTGAGTGCCTACTAGCATAGTTTGAACTAGATATTCCCAGGGTGGCATTTTGTGGTGTCCTTGTGATTGTAAAGCTTTTAAGCTCCCAGTCACCACACCACCGTCTCAGTGTGTGTGAATGTGCCGTGCTCATTGGTTTCTTTTCCTCATCACACCCCCTGGCCACACTAACAAAGTGGAGCTTACATTATCACGGCTTCATCATCACTGGTGTCCAGTTCCAGCCTTCCACACTGTCAAACAGTCACACAGGTACCTTAGAGCTTTGTGAAAATTTCCTGGCTGTAGATTTTAATCAAGACTGGTTGCCTTTTCTCAGTTTTAAATACACATGTTACTTGTTTAAAACTGCGAGACCACCTCAATCCAGGATTAAAACTGACTGGTGAAAAGGAGGCTTTCTTTTCTTTTGAGCTTCTCTCTCTGTCATGGAGGTACACGAAGCTTTAAAGCTTTTGGTCTTGATAAACTTGATCCTTATTTTCTTAAAGTTGAGCCACTAACTGATATTTATAATCTTACCCCCATGAACAACACGATTCCTGACATATGGAAAAATAGTTTTAAATACATAATTTTAATCTCATATATTCAGATTTTTTTTCTCAGAATATAGCACCCCTGTCCCAGCTCCATCTTTTTTAAATCAGGTCAGCATCTATTGCAGATCATTACTATAATACAATCAGTTCTACAGCTTTCTTTAAGCTGTCACACAAGCTGCTGAAGCACAGTAAAGAAATCAATGTCTCCACTGAACACTTCTGTAAGTCTAACCCTTCCTACAGACACGGTGCCGCTGTTTCATCCTCCAACCTAAATAATGTTGCACTAAAAGCAAACTGACCTCTGATGGTAGCGTGGATGTTGTGCTTCTCAATCAGCAGGTACCTAGGACTCTCTGGGAACCATGGCAACAACATCAGCTGGATGAAAGTGGGCACAGCAATCACTGAAAGAAAGAGGGGCCAGTGCTCCTCCTACAACAGTAACACAACAGTTATGCTTACCAACAGTAAGTGCTGAGAAAAACACCAGCAATAATTCATTAATAGCAGCATTTTGGTTTGGCAACAAATCAGTCACAAGCCTTTGAACATGGGGGGACCATGTATAACATTGTCTTTGGTTCCTAAACAGCTTTTAGAGCACATTTTGTAAAACCTTCTGAACGTTTGAAATTGAAAGTCTTCAATCACATCTTGACTGTTTGATTTAAAGTATACTGTTAGCAGTGTATGCTGCAGTCCAGTCCACACGCAGGTTGCTTGACTACCTTTCCTAGAAGCTCGTGTAGACCGAGGATTTGGGCAACAAAAACTCCAGTTCCAATGAAGATGCTCGGCACAAGGCCAAGGAAACCTCTCAAGTTCTTTGGTGCTATCTCACCCAAGTACATTGGTACCACACTTAGAGAGATGCCTGCAAGAATAAGAGCAAAGAAGAAGATTGTTATGATATTACTCTGATTCACTTTTAAACATTAATTTAATTGAAAATAAAGTATATAAAGAGTTGGGAATGAGGATGTGTTTATTACAGAAGAGGATTAGGGCTACTGGGGAAAAAAGAGTTTTTTATCACGGTGCTTTGCCAATATTTCTTCCTCTGCACACAGGGAATGGCCTTCCTCAGACTGGTGTGTGTGTGTGTGTGTGTGTGTGTGTGTGTGTGTGTGTGTGTGTGTGTGTGTGTGTACCTGAGTGGATTCCTGTGATGAAACGGCCAATGATGATCATCTCAGGTGACCCACATATCCTGCTAAAGCCCATGAGTAAAGCAGCAATAAACACCAACACTGTTGTGTTTACCACTGTCCCCTTCCTGAAAGTACACGTACAAAGCACATAAAAGTAAGTGACCCAGAGGTTTATGAAACAGCAAGGGCAATAATGGAAACCCCATCCCCTGATACACACAGTCATAACCAACCCAGGATCATTGCAAAATGTTTAATAGACACACCGGTTCACTGCGTCGGTTTCACACTTTGCCTCTCAAAAGCATGAAATGGACATGCATGCAGAAGCTGCAGTAATAGCAGAGGGAGACACTTCATTTATTCAATAATATAGGAATGTGTGTAAACAGGCATTGTTAGCACATGCTCGTGTAAATACATATTAGCTGCCCAGCTATTCTGGCAGTTCAGGACTCTGGAATGTAGTGAATTTTGTTCACTGCTGATTTCTTGGTTTTAAGTAGCTTTCTCTGCTGGAAATGCAACTCCTGCATGTGTGTTCACTTTGTCAGGGTTCCTGGGTCGTTGACGCTGCATTTTCAGTTCATGTTCACTGTTTGTTTTCCTCATGTTCCATTTCTGGATTCATTATGTTCAGCCGTGTACTCACCGGTCTCTCATCATCATCCTCGTGAGTCGCTGCATTTAAACCCTCAGTTTATCTCGGTTCAGCGTCAGTGTTGCTGTTAGGTTGTCGCCATATGCTCAGTTCATTCAGTCAGCCAGTCATTTCCTGTTCGTTCAATAAACACCAGCTTTCACCGCGAGTCCTGCATTTGGGTCATCTCTTCCTCTCCTCCACACACGAAACTCCCGACACATTTCATGCTTTGGATAGTGTGAAATGAACACGGTGGACCGGCGTGACTATTTCACGCTGATATCGGGTTGACACACATGCAAAGCTGTTTAAGTCCCAAATAGCCACAAACTTTGCTCATACGCTGTGATTAACCATAAATCTGAAGAATGTGAATGAATGTGAAGAAATTGATCAGCTTATAAATATGATTTTATTTTCATTTAAATGTAGACTGACAGGAATGTGGAAAAAAGGAGAAATGTGTCACCAACCCATCATCAGAGATGGGCAGTAACGCGTAATCCGATTACTTTTTTCAAGTAACGAGTAAAGTAAGGGATTACTATTGCAAAAACAGTAATTAGATTACCGTTACTTTCCCGTAGGAACGCTGTGTTACTGCGTTACTAAAACCGTGATTTTTTTGCGAGAATGTCTCATGACAGTGACGTAAGCGAGTGCGACGTTTGTGGCAACAGCTGTGTGCAGATCAACAATGGATCACATATCGAGTGCAGAGAGAGTATGAGCGTGCAGCGTTTAAAGCGTGGAAGTACTGACCTTACTTTGAGTTTGATTCCATAAAAAGTGACAAAAACATTAGTGTCCGCTGTGCGTGGGAAGAAAACTTCTTTTTACAGCGAAAAAAATCCTAAACTTCCAACAAGCACCGAGTAGCTACGACGTAATGGGAAACTCACAGAGAAACTCGCGGATTCTTCCACTGACCGCGGCACACCTACACCAGGGTAAACCTCCGCCAGGTATTATGGTGTTTTTAAAATAGTTTTGGGGGGATTTTTTAAGGAATTATATTGTATGTTGCATATATGAAATTTCAGCCCACACATACCTGGACGGTGCTAATGCGTTAACGAGCTAACAGTGCTAATGCGTTGATGCCGTGCAGTCCCGCGCACGGGGCGATCCGCGCTAACTCGCTAATGGAGATTTGCCGCGTTAATGTGGTTATGGCGTTAACGTAATTTTAACAAGATTAACACTGACAGCACTACTTATCATATGTACAGTAGAAACTGTTGTATACTTCTCAGTAATTAAGTTTAAAAAAAAATGAAGACGAATGTTTTACCTGCCATAGCGTGTGACCAGCATCCCCACAATGAGTGAGCCCAGCAGACCTCCAACCGCAAAAACAGACACAGTCAGAGAGTACATGAGGGTCAGGGTCTCCTCACTGAGTCCTGTTCCATTGCGTCCCACCACTGTCTTGTTGTAGAAGTCCTTGATGTACTGACAGTGTGAGGAAGAGCACAAATAGGATGCATTTAGATAACAGACATACAAATAAGATCAAATAAGAATAGAAACAAAAAAGTATGAAAGAAAGACATGCATCCACCCATCCATTCATCCATGACCTGTACAGCGTCGACATCCTTCCAGCTGCTGTCTGCTGATCTCCCGCTCCCCTCACTCGTGAACAAGACCCAAAGATATTTAAAGTCCTCGCGTTAGGCAGTCACTTGCCCCTGACCCGGAGTGGGCACTCTACCCTTTTCCGGCTGAGGGCAATGGCCTCTCCACCACTGATGAGAGCACGTTGGCATAAGAATTAAAACCTCTTCTTTCACTTTGAAACAAAGAGCCCTGACACAGCTGAGGCGCTTCCACCAGCCACTGCTCTCTCGTCTTCCAGGAACACCAGGTGAGGCAGGTGCTGAAAGCTGTGAACAGGAAAGCTGCTGGGCTGGACGGAGTACTTGGTAAAGAACTTTGTGCCTACGCTGACCAGCCAGAGGGAGTCCTGACCAGGATGTTTAACCTCTCACTGTCACAGTCCACTATCTCTCCACAACCATCATTCCTGTGCCAAAGTCATCTGCTCCAAAGTGCTCAGTGACTACACACCCACTGCCTTAATGTGTGTAGTCATGAAATGTTTGGAGAGGCTTATGCTGCTATCCGGTCGTTAATTCTGACGTCACTAGCCGTGTCTGGGCCTAAACTCCGCTGCAGGTCCATATATCAAACGATCACTGTGGCATTACTGAGAGTTGAAAAACTGTCTAAAGTCTTTCATCTTTAATAAAATGATCAGCGTTCTGCTCTACCAGGTGTAACAACTGAGTTTAACATCCAGGCATCCATGAAAACGGAATTTATGACATTTAACGGAGTTAGAAGTTAGCAGGGAGTTAGCTCACTAGCTCACTAGCTTCTATCTAAATACAATATAGCATGTCCTGACTGCGGGGTTTTGGAAACAAATTAAAACGTACAGCTCTGTTATCACTTCCAACATAAATGAAGACCAAAAACTAAACAGCAGTGACGTTTGTAGGGTTACTGAAGTTGGGCTAGCTGGTATATAATGATGTGCTACGTGACCGCTAGCGACACAGCTATGTTAGCATAATATAAACAAGCTAACTTTTTTTCCACTCGATAAAAGTTAACGTGAGTGTTCTCGGTGGTCAGGAACAAATGTAATCGCATGGCAGGATGCTGTAAAAGGACCAAACTTCAGCCAGGAGAACAACTGAGATAATCCATCCACAATACGAGGTTAGTCATTCATATACTGCTGCATGGGCTGGGCTGTAGTTACATCCTAAGGTTTTAAAAACTGAGCTTAAATAAATGATTAGTGGTAATAAAAGCCGAGGGAGGTCAACAGTGATCACTGACTGTTTTAGGAGCTTTTTGAGATCAAATAGAAGAAAATACAAAACATTAAACATGTTAACAACACAAAAGCCATATTAAACGCAGACTACTTTAGACCCGGAAGTAGGATTCGTCACGTCATCACTTAACGACCGGATACATAAAGGCCTGTCTTCCACATAACCGGGACTCAGGGTAAAGTCAAATGGACAGGGGACACCATTCCCACAGCCCTGCACACATTCCAGAGCTTTTGTTGTATCTCTTTTTTTAGGTTAATCTTTTTGTTTATAGTAATCCTGCATTTTAATTTCTATTAGCTTTACTGTCTAGTTTCTGTTCGTGATTATTATGTGTATTGTGTTTTTTCCTTTAGCGTATCCTGCCTTCAGTGTTTCCCTGTTACCCTGTTGGTGTTCCCTGTTTAGTTATTTCCTGATAGTCATGTGTTCTTATGAATTGCATTCAGTTTTTGTCCCATTTGATTAGTCATAGCTGTGTCTCATCACTGCCTATTTTAGACTTTAGTTTGTCTGAATAAAAATGAATAAATAAATTCTATTACTGGCTGCCATTGCACAGTCTGCTCACGTAAATATTTTTTTGGGAAAAGGTTTTTAAGGTCAGATTTTGTTACAGAAATAAAAATCATTTTAGAGCAGCTTGCTAAAGGTGGCCCAAAACGTTCCAAGACCCCCTCAATATACTGAGGTGGTGTGGGATCATATTGACAACAAATGTTTGAGAACTATTCATGAAGTCTAAAAGAAATTACAAGAAAGCTTCCCAAAGGGTTCAGGCTGTGTTAAAGAACAAACGGGGGTAATACCAAATATTGAATCAAGCTTATCAGAACTGAACAGTTTTTGCCTTGGATACTGTATTTCTGTGTATATTTGTACATTTCAATAAATAAATGCACAAATTTTCCATTTTCCATGCAAAATATAAGGAATCTATACATGTGTGAATTCATCAGATTCCTAAATACAATTCAGTAAAAAAAACCTGTGTTTGTATCATGTGGCTTCGACATCATGGTTACATAAGAGCAAGACAGACCTTCAGTTTTCACTCTGATATTTTGGAATTAAAGCCACAAGTCTTGTCTGACCTAAACCTCCTGATCATCAGTTTACATGTGCCAGCACGTGTTAGCGCTAACTTCAGTTTCCCCTGAACCATGTGTCACGTGCCGGGAAAACTGACAGACACATGCTGCTACTCGAGCATGAGCATGAGCAGCGTGCCTGGTTTTTCAACAAAGAAGATCATTTTTATTTGAGATTTTCATTACCCCCGTGTGAACTGAGACCAGCCATGGACCAGCATTTTCAAACCGAATATTTACTTGTAACAGATACGAAAAGATCTCTCATGACTAGCAAGAGCACTCAAAGACCAAACTCCTTTGGGTTTCCTGATGATCATTATTATCAGATATATTTTTCAGTCAGTAAAAGCAGCAGTTTATTTTGTGAGAAATATACAGATATCAGGTGCCAGCACCTACCCCTTTATGTGAACATTTATATTACTACATTCAGATAACTTTAGCTTGAGCAAGCAAGGTAACAGACCGAAGCTTCCTCTTCTTGACAGAGCTAACCACTGTTAGCTCAGATTCTTGGTTCTAACCCCAGCTGGGTTTATTCTCCTTTGGACCCTGACTTTTTTCCAAATGCTTACATTTTTGAATATCTAGTTTGTGTGTTTACATCAAGTTGAACAGTGCTGAATTAGCAAAACCAATCAGCTGCTATTATATTTATATTTATATTTATTTCACCTCTCTTTAATGTGACTATCCAGAGACCAGGAAACAGCTTCTCTCCTCCTGTTACCCCCCCAAATAATTTAAACACTAAAAAAAAACCACAAAGAAAGAACAATATATTATCCACAACTGCACTAAAGAATAAAGCAGTGAAATGTGAATTAATAAACATTAGCTCTCTCTCTTCTAAGTCCCTGTTAGTCCCTGTGAATTAGCAATTATTTGCAAATTGATTTACGCTGCCTTCCAGAAACCTGGTTACAGCAGGATGATTATGTTAGTTTAAACGAATCAACACCCCCGAGTCATTCTGATTGTCAGCTTCCTCAAAGCACAGGCCGAGTCTCTGATCTCTCAGACTTTTTATCTGATTTAGTTCTGAGCTCAGATAAAATAATTATTGTGGGTGATTTTAACATCCATGTAGATGCTAAAAATGACAGCCTCAACATGGCATTTAATCTGTTATTAGACTCAATTGGCTTCTCTCAAAATGTAAAAGAACCCACCCACCACTTTAATCACACTATACAGGGTGGGCCGTTTCTATGGACACACCGTAATAACATGGGAATGGTTGGTGATGTTAAAGTCCTGTTTGTGGCACATTAGTATATGTGAGGGGCAAACTCCTCAAGATGGGCGGTGACCATGGTGGCCATTTAGAAGTCGGCCATCTTGGATACAACTTTTGTTTTTTCAATAGGAAGAGGACCATGTGACACATCACACTTATTGGTAATGTCACAAGAAAAACAATGGTGTGCTTGGTTTCAACGTAACTTTATATAACATAACATTTACATTCACAATAATTGATTACACAGCAGTGGGGAGTAGACTTTATCACAGTAGATGTCTTCAATTAATTCATGCTTGAGTCTTAAATATGATCAACCTTTCTCTGTTAATGGGTTGTACCACAGGCCTTTACACGCAGTAATTAAACCTTTACTTAAAAAGGCATTACTTGACCCAGTTTCTTAGCTAATTTAAAGCCACTCTCTAATCTGACTTTTGTCTGAAGATTTCTTGAAGGACAAGGTGTAAAACAGCAAACTGATCATCTGCAGAGAAATGCTTTATTTAAAGAGTCTCAGTCAGATGAAAGGCTACCAATGATCTTCTCATGGCCTATGTTTCTGAACAAAATCATTTTTAACTGCGCTGCTAATGTTCTTATATACAATACAAAATTGAAATTAAAACATACATTTAATTTATTGCTGGATGTTGTGATGCCCAACAATTATTGCAATGCAAATATTTCACGCAGAGATCACTCCTCGGGCTCGCTACTTGAAACTATTGGAAATCTTCACTGTTCACGTTTTCCAAATAAATGAACAGTTATAGTGGTAACGATCCCAGTCACATCTGCTTTCTTGGTGGAAAGCATTACTCAAGCTATCTGCCACTAATCTTAGTATATCTTTAGTATATCACCTTTGCGAATTATTTTAATACTCTGGTTCCAAACCTTTGCACTGTGAAAGAGACACAAATCCAACAACTGGTACATATCCCACAAATAAGTGTCCAGGCTGAACTATTTCTTTCTTCAATGATTTGGTTAGCTCGTTATACGTACAAAAGCTCTATGTGCTTACAGGTAGGAGAGGATTAACCTTCAAATTCAACCTGGTCTTAATGAGCGACAACGGATTCACAACAGATTCTTTCTTCACACATCAGGTGACCAAACAGCCACCACAGAAGCCAACGACTTCCACACCCAAATATTCTCTCTATCCTATCGCTGTGATTGTAACGTATGAAGTATTTACAAAACACTGGGAAAATAAAAAGAAGAGGACCGTTTTCATAACAAACTTTATCACAATGTTAAAATGAGGGACTTCTGCTTTTCTAATTTTTGTGCTTGTTGTTCAGCTGCCAAGTTTAATTTGAATTTTATTGAAATGATCGTTGCTTATTAATGATGGTGAGTCTTTCTACAGACAAGCAGCAAAGCCCCATCTCTGCATGTCTGGAAATCTTTCTTAGTGAATGCCATTGATGTGTTTTGACCTTTAATAAAAAA
Organism: Copadichromis virginalis; assembly: GCF_057382275.1. Taxonomy (NCBI): domain Eukaryota; kingdom Metazoa; phylum Chordata; class Actinopteri; order Cichliformes; family Cichlidae; genus Copadichromis; species Copadichromis virginalis. The sequence goes on along the minus strand of NC_140630.1, from coordinate 1,318,392 downwards.
TAATCACTGATAAAATCCTGTTTTCAGAATTATGCAGTTCAGAGTGTGTTATTACAACTGTTCTTAATACATCTGCATTTTTAACAGAGTGTAACTTAAACATGTACAGAAGTAATTTCGACTTGATAGGATGACTTAACAGTCACATGCCAGAACATACCTCTTCAATTTATTTAGATCCGCTGAGTCGGAGAAACAGTTTTCATGAAAACTGCGACATCAGAGTATGAGTCTTATTTTTATCTCGGGGTAACTGTGAGGGCACGTGCTCCCCTCCCTCAGACAAACTGTCGTTTTCAACAGAAAACACCAAAAATATATATTTTTTTTTTTTTACAAAATACCAATACTTTGTGTTTCAATAAAGAAAGAATTCCAAGTGCACCAATCACACATTTACACATAAATAAGCTAACCAATCAGCAGTTAAGGGGGTTGTACTGGCTGACTGGTTAAACCCAATGGTTGTACCACAGCCCAAATGGACTGAACCACTACAGATTTAAAGGGGAAATGGTCCCAAACTTAGTTAAATATCAAAAGTGCACAGAAAAATGCAAACAAGTTAAAATTACACACAGCAATCACAGGAGCTATAAATAAAATGAATAAGAAAAATCTTTGTCCTTTTCCATCTTGGAAGCTGTGCCAGAAATGTTTGGATATCTATGTTGGCCGAAAGCGGCAACTTTGAGTGGCTGTATGATTAATCGATATTACTGGTACTACAAACTTAAACACACTGAAACCACAAAGCTTCCAAAACCAAATTCCTGGCCAGTAGATCATGCAGATTCATATGCAAGATCTGGCCATGCAGAATATAACGGCTGTTATAAACAAATGCACTTCAATAAGTTACTTTCCAGATGTGTGTGTGTGTGTGTGTGTGTGTGTGTGTGTGTGTGTGTGTGTGTGTGTGTGTGTGTGTGTGTGTGTGTGTGTTACCACAGCAGGGGAGTTTACCACAGCCAGATTGTACCCATAAAGCATAGAGCTCCCAAAGGAGGTAAGGAATGCCACTGCCAGCAAAGAGGCAGTGAGGTGCTGCAGACAGAGCAGGAGAGACACATGCAGAATATGATGGTGAGCTCACAGCTTCTTAAAGTTAAGACAAAACATTTTATACGCTGTGTGAATAAAAAAATCAGTTAAGTTTTAAGTTGTCATTTTTTCACCAACATTCACAAATCTCTGATTGTATGTCACATAAGAAAGTTGGCATGTTTGTGTAAAGCAATCAGATTAAAAACATCTTAAAAACAAGTCTTTCACACACACTTTCTTTATATTTAGCTCTAATGAGTCGCTCAAGCACTGATAAGGCACCAAGCCTTTCCAAGAGAATGAACTGGTGTGTCTATACGTAACAGACAACTCACCAAATTACTCATTTAAAATTGTATCTTCAGACTCTGTGTTTCTATATCATGTTGTAAAAATATATATATAATGTATTACTGTCAGTTTGACAGGCATACAATTGTACTGTTGCACCAACAGCAGTTAAATGAAAATATTGATAATAATGATAATATTGCAAACAACAGATGCAGCACCAGAGAGATGCATTTGATCCATCTACTGTTCACCAAAGCTTGCTAAATTACACAAGAATAGACCTGAACATCAGTGCGATGGGTCTTATGGAGCGATCAGGTGCAAAAGTAGGTACGAGGTACAACAGATTGTCTACAACCATGTCTATAACATGATGCCGTGGCTCCTTTGAAGTTCACTGTTACTGAAGCAGTATAGGGTTATCTTAACAACAAATAGAAAAATAGTCTGGAAACATGGAAAGAAGAGCTTTGGACTGTTCTTCAAGAAGCTTTTGTGTTTTGACTCCTGGCTCCACCTGCTGCCGCACGGTGCTACATGACAAAAAGGGTTCAGACTGTGTTGAAAAATAAAGGTGGTCATTCCAAATATTATCTTTCAAGCTGTTTTTGCCTGTACATTGTATTTCCATGTATCCTGACACATGCTTCAATCAACCACCATACCTTTCCCATTTTCCTAGCAAAATATTAAGAAATGAACAGTAGCTTATACACAATACTACAGTATTGTGTGTAAGTCTTAACAAGATGTACAAAATCTAAATATCTGCAAATGTCTTTAACTGTATATAAACTTAACACAAAAAGTAAAGGAATTTGTGTTTAGTTAATTATCTTGTTGTAACAATAGCTATAGGCAATAAAACACATGTTTCAAAAACCTGCTTATTTCCCTTTAAATACAGCCACATTTGTAAGGACGATGACAATGTTTGAATTATGACCACCAGCCATAATAAATGGTTCGCTTTTGGTCAAAAATCCTGATTTTCCTTTGTCTGTGTTTGGGTCCCTAAAGCTTTATTTGGTGTAATATAGAAATAAAATTAAAAACAGATTCTTACAGCTGAGAGTTTTCATTGATTTTTTACGAATGTACGCGACAAATTAAATTCAGAATGCTTTCTGTTCAGTTATTAAGCTCGACCCACTGAAAACATTATTTTGTTTACTCAGTTTCCAAAAATGAGTAAATCTTGTGTCATTTATTTAAAAAAAAAATAGCGATTTCTTTTTACGCAATAAATTTGTTTCAACTTTCAACCTCACTTAAATAATAACACTAAATAAATTATAAATAAGAAAGCAGAGGCCTCTTCTCGGTATTAAATGCTATTAGCTGCTATAATTAATGTCCAGCACAGGATGGGATCAGTCAGTTGATAGTTCTGCTTCTGTTTAGTGCCCGTCTGTCTGGACTTACCGAAGTGATTTTCCCCGACGGTGGAATTAAAACCTCCTCAGCCATTTAAGAAACGTGTCAGCTGGTCCCAAAAAGTAAAAAGAAAAATATGATTTCTCTACACTGCAAAGAATCTCATCTCCTTCGCAGCAGATGTGGTCAAACAGGCTCTCAACCACAGACTGAAGTATTCCAGGCTTTTTCTCCAATGAGCAGTCTGTTTGCCCCCAGTAACAAACCCACATCGTATCATCACATGATGGAGAGCAGCGTGACACAGTTGGAGAAAAGCCTGCTGGAAGCAATTAGCTCTAAGTCAATTCACTAAGAAAGAAATCGATGCTAGAGAGAGGGAAAGAAGAGGAGTAACAGAAAGGGAACACCAAGTCAAACAGGTTCCACATGTGAGACAAGACAGACGTCAAGAATGAAGGCAAAGAGGAAAGAGAAGATGAGAGACCGTTTAAGACAACATGCTTTCCAAAATAAACTCTGTGATCTGCAGTGCACGGCGTATATACTTATCGTGTCAGTAAAAGAGAACTGTCGGTATTTCTTCTGCATTTATAGGAACCACCACACAGTGAGACTGTTAATCTTTGAGTGCATTTGTCCTCAGTGAACCTTCCACCCCGCCCTACCCCCTGTAATCACAGTCATCATGTGCTCATAATTTTGGTTGTAGTTGAAAGAAGAGGGGCAGTGTTTACTGTGACCGTGAACAATCACCTGCTTTGCATTACACATTTCTTAATCCTGTGACTTTACCTCTATTGCTGTTCCTTGAAAAGCTGGTTTTGTTCTAAAATCCAGCCTCCTGGCACACACGAACTCTACTGCACTCATTAACTGCGATACCGCTAGATATCTCTGAAATTTGCCCGAAAGTTAAAAGAAATTTTTTTTTGTGGTGTTGGATTAATAATAATAATAATGGATTGCATTTATATAGCGCTTTTCGGGGCCCTCAAAGCACTTTACAATGCCACTATTCATTCACTCTCACATTCACACACTGGTGGAGGCAGCTACAGGTGTAGCCACAGCTGCCCTGGGGCAGACTGACAGAAGCCAGGCTGCCATATCGCGCCATCGGCCCCTCTGGCCAACACCAGTAGGCGGTAGGTGAAGTGTCTTGCCCAAGGACACAACGACCGAGACTGTCTGAGCCGGGGCTCGAACCGGCAACCTTCCGATTACAAGACGAACACCCAACTCTTGAGCCACGATCGCCCTAGGAAGGATTCGGAAGGATTCAGAAGAATTCGGCTTACTGTACTTTTGTACCTGCATGTTGGTGCAAGCTCTAGGTTACATTAGAACAGAAGGCATAGTAGAAATAAGGTTTGAGACAAAGAATTGCAGAATTATGAAGGTTATATGTGCCAATTTCTGTCCTTTTTAAAACATGCAAAGGCCGAACAGTGTTCTTCGAGTACAACACAAGTCTTCATGCTGTTTTAGTGCTTAAACAGAACTAAAAGTACACGTTAGGTGTGTTTGTAGGACAACACACATCCAGAACAGCATTACCACTTTTTGCTTTTGGCAGATTAGTCCTACATGAAAATCATTTTTAGAAGACAAATATAGAAGAAGACATAAAGTCTGCATTCATTTTTGACTCCTCCTGGAAACTTTTTTCATGACACGTGGAAATTCATTTAGTATTTTTAGCCCATTATTTATTTTATTTTATTTATTTCAGGTTTAGCTGGCCACACTGTCAGGTACTAAAACTACTTGAACAGTGTTAGCTAAGGGACTGTAGTTTTAGCTAAAACACACCTTTTCACCGTGGTAACCACTAAGATTACCACAGTGATTAGAAACTCATTTTCAACCCTTTCAGTACCAACTGTGACTCCTCCAGCTGACACACAACTTCACACCTCACCAACTGCTGAGTATTTAACATTCATTCAATTTTAGTTAACACTACACAGAACTTTAGGTTGAAAAGGTCAGTAAGGCTCCTGTTTCAAAAACACTGAAGTATTAAACAGTTGCCATAAATGTTAACCTGCTAGCACACATGGTAACATGAGCTATTACCTGACGATAGCAGCCATCTGTTGTAAGTAGCAGCTAAGAGACCGTAGAGAGATGAATAATTATGGCGGACTGAGCAGGTGGCAGATGTAATATTGAGTACATTGTGGACACACAGAGAACAGACGGTTGCTTGCTGCACACAGCAGCAGAGGAACTCCAGTTGAACCGAGCAGAGAGTCCAGACTGTGGGAACGACACTCTGGGCGAGTAAATCTGGAGCAGACGAATCAGATGGCTTTCGGGCCTGAAGAGCTGAGTACGTGGAGGGGTGCAGACTAAGCAGAATGCAGCTGAATGCAGGATGAGAGAGAGGCTCCAGTCATTTTTGATTTTGTTGTAACCACCTGTGTGTTTATCATAACTAATACAACACTTTATCCAAAGTTCATTTTTAGCTTTTCCAAAATGCTCTTCTTCGATCATCAATCAATTTCAATTTATTTATAAGCACATTTAAAAACAACAGGTTGACCAAAGTGCTGTACAAAGTAGAACAAACAAACAAAAAGAAAACCTCAGCCACAATAATTAATTTGAATTCATAATTGAATTATGTAGCCGTGTTAGATACCGTGCTCTTTGTTTAGGTTTTACTTTCACAAACTGTAATGACATTACCCAAACATTTTGTAAAATCAATAAAACCATTAAACTTCATTTTCATTACTTATTTCATCCAATCGAACTCATAATTGGAAAAGAGAAATGTTGAAATTTAACAAGTTACCTTTTGCACTTCTTTGCCATTACTTCTGTTGTTTTAGGACAGGGTCAGATCTTCCCCGTGTGTGTGTGTAGATTGCTTTCCTGGGTTTAGAGTCTCAGCATTACTATAACGACCCCGGTAAGCACAAATTAGAAGGACATTTTTAGTAAACTAGGAAAACCCTCCAGCAAAGCTTTTGCAAGCAGTTGACATGGGAACATTTTTTATTTAAAAAGTCAGACATGCTAGGAGGATTAATACTAACAATCTACCAAGAAATCAAAGTCTCTCAAATTTCACTAGCAATTAAATTCCTTGAGAAAAGCATTAAAGCAGCTGTGTTTGCCTCTGTATGTGAAAAATACAAAAACACTTCAGAAAGGACCGTAAGTCATAAAAACTACTGATGCAGTGAATAATAACCAAAACGGGATGACAGGCACATGCTCCAAGCTGTGCTAGGCATGTGACACTTATCTAAACCAGAGAGACTGCAAACATCAATCGAGACCAGATAACACTCGATAAGGACAACAGAGCTGTGTGAGGGAAAGCACAACAGACTAAATAAACTGTGAAAAGCAGTAAGACTCTCAATTCAGTATTTTAATTCCTAATTTGAAATTTGAGTTCATGCAAATTAAAAAATGAATGAAATGAAGTTTTTTTTAATAAAATGTTGGGCTACTTTAACTCAACAAAGACACAAAGTCTCCAGAACTCCAGAAGCAAGAAATGTCAAACTAATTTTACACTGTGGACACAAACAGCCTGCTTTGATCTGAAGTGGGCCAAACTAGTGAAACTAGTGAAAAACAACAACAACTTTAGTGTTGAGAAGTAATGACACATTTAATGTCAGGGTGTGGTGTGTGGCAAGCAGAATAGGGCCCAAGTGCAGGACTCGCAGACAACAACATAATGAAATGAATCAAAGGTGACGGCTTTAATGCTGTCACTCTGAAACCTGAAAAGAAATACAAAAACACTGAAACTAAGATCTACGAACTGGGAAACTATTCATAGGATCATTGTAATACATAAAACAAATTTAACAAACTTTCAAGTCAATTTTATTTATACAGCAGCAAGTCACTCAGAGACAGGATATTTCTAACTTTAGAGATGCTGCACAAATGGAAGAAAGCGGTCTGACATATTTGTTTAATATGTGCGTTGAAGGACATGTCCTGGTCAAACATGACTCCAAGGTTGATAAGGTGGGGCCAGGTTTCACAATGAGCTCACCCGAAACTCTGGCTGATTGGGACCCACACCCAGTTTCACATCTTGGCTCAGGGGATTAGAGGATTATCAGGGGGTCCTTTTGTCCCTCTGTGGGGGGTCACTCCCACTGAGTTTAAATCTGGGACTCTCCACCATTTGACCTTAGAACTGAAGAAGCTACTAATGGTTTATCTCTAGGTAAGCTAATTTCAAACTGATATTACTTTTGCCTGGAATAATAAAAGGGAACACTGTTTAACACAGTCGTTTGACACACGTAAGTTCTGCCACACAATCATCTCCATCACAGCACAGTTTTAGGTAAAATTCATCAAACATCACTATCTGTATTTATATGTTTCTACATTCACCATGTTGCCAAACGTATTCGCTTGTTGTCCTTCAAACGCGTTTGAGCTTGAGTGACATCCCATTCTTAAAGTTTCCATTAGGTGATAGTACCTGGTTACAGGTATTTTTTTAGTACCTGCCCAGTAAGGTTTCCAAGGCAATCTCAAAATGTGACATATACAGATTGCGTGGCAGGGACTGTGCAGTCAATGGCATCACTCAATGAGTCATGAGAGTGACTCCTTCACAAAATCAAAAAAGTTATTTTAGAAAGACAAATTGATCACATTGAGTCGTTTGGCACACAACACATTTACAATGCCCCAGAAGGAATGTGTCTTTGCAAAGAATTCCATGAAGCTAAGAGCTTGTGATTTTAAGGGGGCTCGTCCGGGATTTGAACCCGGGACCTCTCGCACCCGAAGCGAGAATCATACGCCTAGACCAACGAGCCACAGATAGCATGTGCTTAACTCTTCAACTCTGAAAGGATAGACTTAAATCGGCCTTCAAATTCAAGCAGGAATGTTTTTAAGCTCTCTTCAGTATTCATTTTTGTACCTTCAGGACTTTGCTACTGACAAGTTCCAACAGGGATGACTCCAGAGGGACTGCACACAGTGAATGAGAAAAAAGGGTTCCCAGTCATCCAGGTCATGGTAGTCTGATGAGCTCTGAAAGAAAGCAGCTGGAATTCTCTAAGTGCCTTGAAGACCTTTCACCTCTCCTCTGAGAACCTTCGTTAGATCTAAAACTAAACGTTGGAGAGTCCCAGGTATTTAAACCCCAGAGGGGGTTGTCTTTACCAGGGTCGTTGACCAACTATGAAACACATCACATGAGCCAAGGGGTGGAAAAAAGGCGTGGGTGATTATCAGCAGAGGTTTCAGGTGAAACCATTATGAGACCTTCACATATGTAGTTTAACGTCTTTACACCGAAATTGAATGGCCTCAATTTCGATCAGACTTTGTGATCTCTAATAGCGCTTTTCCACTTGCACCTACCTAGCTTGGCTTAACTTGACTCAGCTCGATCATTAGAGTTTCCATTAGGTGATAGTACCTGGTTACAGGTATATTTTAGTACCTGCCCAGTAAGGTTTCCAAGGCAATCTCAAAATGTGACATATACAGATTGCATGGCAGGGACTGTGCAGTCAATGGCATCACTCAATGGGTCATGAGAGTGACTCCTTCACAAAATCAAAAACATTATTTTAGAAAGACAAATTGGTGTCACACATCACATTGAAAGGTTTGGCACACAACACATTTACAATGCCCCAGAAGGAATGTGTCTTACCAAAGAATTCCATGAAGCTAAGAGCTTCTGCTTTTAAGGGGGCTCGTCCGGGATTTGAACCCGGGACCTCTCGCACCCTAAGCGAGAATCATACGCCTAGACCAACGAGCCACAGGAAGCCTGTGTTTAAGTCTGCAACTCTGAAAGGATAGACTTAAATCGGCCTTCAAATTCAAGCAGGAATGGTGTTAAGCTCTCTTCAGTATTCATTTTTTTACCTTCAGGCCTTTGCTACTGACAAGCTCCAACAGGGATGACTCCAGAGGGACTGCACACAGTGAATGAGAAAAAAGGGTTCCCAGTCATCCACGTCATGGTAGTCTGATGAGCTTTGAAAGAAAGCAGCTGGAATTCTCTAAGTGCCTTGAAGACCTTTCACCTCTCCTCTGAGAACCTTCGTTAGATCTAAAACTAAACGTTGGAGAGTCCCAGGTATTTAAAACCCAGAGCGGGTTGTCTTTACCAGGGTCGTTGACCAACTATGAAACACATCACATGAGCCAAGGGGTGGAAAAAAGGTGTGGGTAATTATCAGCAGAGGTCAAACCATTATGAGACCTTCACATATGTAGTTTAACGTCTTTACACCGAAATTGAATGGCCTCAATTTCGATCAGACTTTGTGATCTCTAATAGCCCTTTTCCACTTGCACCTACCTAGCTTGGCTTAACTTGACTCAGCTCGATCTTTAGAGTTTCCATTAGGTGATAGTACCTGGTTACAGGTATTTTTTTAGTACCTGCCCAGTAAGGTTTCCAAGGCAATCTCAAAATGTGACATATACAGATTGCGTGGCAGGGACTGTGCAGTCAATGGCATCACTCAATGGGTCATGAGAGTGACTCTTTCACAAAATCAAAAACATTATTTTAGAAAGACAAATTGGTGTCACACATAACATTGAAAGGTTTGGTACACAACACATTTAAAATGCCCCAGAAGGAATGTGTCTTTCCAAAGAATTCCATGAAGCTAAGAGCCTGTGATTTTAAGGGGGCTCGTCCGGGATTTGAACCCGGGCCCTCTCGCACCCAAAGCGAGAATCATACGGCTAGACCAACGAGCCACAGGAAGTCTCCGTTTAAGTCTGCAACTCTGAAAGGATAGACTTATATCGGCCTTCAAATTCAAGCAGGAATGGTGTTAAGCTCTCTTCAGTATTCATTTTTGTACCTTCAGGACTTTGCTACTGACAAGCTCCAACAGGGATGACTCCAGAGGGACTGCACACAGTGAATGAGAAAAAAGGGTTCCCAGTCATCCAGGTCATGGTAGTCTGATGAGCTTTGAAAGAAAGCAGCTGGAATTCTCTAAGTGCCTTGAAGACCTTTCACCTCTCCTCTGAGAACCTTCATTAGATCTAAAACTAAATGTTGGAGAGTCCCAGGTATTTAAACCCCAGAGGGGGTTGTCTTTACCAGGGTCGTTGACCAACTATGAAACACATCACATGAGCCAAGGGGTGGAAAAAAGGTGTGGGTAATTATCAGCAGAGGTGAAACCATTATGAGACCTTCACATATGTAGTTTAACGTCTTTACACCGAAATTGAATGGCCTCAATTTCGATCAGACTTTGTGATCTCTAATAGCCCTTTTCCACTTGCACCTACCTAGCTTGGCTTAACTTGACTCAGCCCGATCTTTAACCAACAGGGTTTCATATGATGCTGGTCCACCTTTTGCAGCTTGAACCCTTCTAGGAAGCTTTTCCACGAGGATTAGTGTGTGTGTTTATGGAAATATTTGACCACTCTTCCAGAAGCACATTTTGTGAGCTCAGACACTGGATGACCTGACTTGCAGTCTCCAGCCCTAATTCATCCCAAAGATGTGCTGTCGGGTTGAGGGGGGGACTCTGCAGGCCTCTGCAGTTCTTCCACTACAGGCTCGGTCATCCCTGTGATCTTTATGACCTTGCTTTGTGCAATGGTGGTCACTGGAACAGGAAGAGGCCGTCACCAAACTGTTCCCACAAAGTGAGGCGCATGAAGCGTTAATAGCAGGTTTCACAGGAACTAATGGCCTGAGCTCAACTCACTAAAAATGACACCAGACCATAATCACCTCTCCACCAAACTTTACACTTGGCACAGTGCAGTTAGACATGCGCCTTTCTCTCAGCAACTGTCAAACCCAGACTCATCTATCGGCTTTCCAGTCAAAGAAGCATCATTACTCACTCCAGAGAACATGTCTCCACTTCTGCATCCAACATTTTGCATCATTCTTGGTGATTCAAGGCTTGGATGCAGATGATTGGCCATGAAAACTCATTCCACGAGGCTCTCTGTGCACTGTTCAGAAGCTAAGTTTGGAGGTCTGTAGTGATTGACTCTGCAGAAAGTTGGCAACCTCTGCAGACTATGCACCTCAGCATCCACTGACCCTGCTGTGGCTGAGTTGTTGACATCCAGTGTGTTATAATACCACTAACAATTGTCTGCTGAATATTTAGTAATAAGGAAATTTCACGATTAGACTTGTTGCACAGGTGGCATTGTCACGGCGGGGTACGCCGATGTGTTGTGAGCAGGACCCAGAAGCAGATACTGAGAGAAGAGTTGCAGGTGAACAAAAGGCGAGGCTTTATTTTGGCTGAAAGCAGCAAAAACCATGAAAACTAGACAAACTATGAAGAAAAGTGTGAATGCAATGAGAAACTATGAAAACTGTGGCAAGAATAACAGACGACCTGACAATGAAACACAAAAAACAGAGGACTTAAATACACAGGAGGTGATCAGGGGAAGTGGGAACACATGGGGAAACAGCTGACACACGTGGATGTACATGGCTGACAACTATACTTAAGTACGCTGATGTATTTAAAAGATTCTCATTTGGTAGTCAGAGGCCCAAAGGTACAGTGGACACGTGTGACCTTCGTCACTCATCCAAGTGACTTCTTCAGTCTGACTGAAGAAGTCACTTGGATGAGTGACGAAACGTTTCTCCCACAAAACGCTACGTCCAGATGAACACAATCAACATGTAGCCTCGGGGGGCTGGCCAGGCAGACACAGGGAGCATGACAGATGTCTTTAATGATGGTGACATTGTCGACATGTCATCTGATGTACACGAGTACAGTAGTTTTGTGAATTTAAGGAGCTTGGAAAAAAAGGTGACTGGTATTCTTCTAGGTCCTGAGATGAAAACTGATTCCAGTTTGTGCACTGGAAGCGGTCCTATAGGTGTGAAGTTGCTTTTCAGGACGTTTGCTGTTTGCTGGATTGGAGTTAGAAAGGTGACAGGTGCTCTAAAGGTTTGAGCTCCAGATGTTTTTTTTAGGTGACCGTGGCTCAGGGGGTTGGGAATCGCAGGTTCAATCCCGGTTCGATCCCTGGGCTCTCTGTCCTGGTCGTTGTGTCCTTGGGCAAGACACTTTACCCTACTTGCCTACTGGTGATGGCCAGAGGGGCCGATGGCGCGATATGGCAGCCTGGCTTCTGTCAGTCTGCTCCAGGGCAGCTGTGGCTACACCTGTAGCTGCCTCCACCACTGTGTGAGAGTGAATGAATAGTGGCATTGTAAAGCGCTTTGGGTGCCTTGAAAAGCGCTATATAAATCCAATCCATTATTATTATTATTTTTGAATAGCCCCAGGTCTCATAAGATAATTGTTTAGCTTTACTCATGCATCTGCTTATGACAGGCCTGGTCACACGTGACACACTCCCATCTGTGTCTGACCAAACTACCCGAATCATATCAGCACAGCCGATCATCCCTCTGGTACGTCCAACCTAATATCAGCATCTGAGCTCATGGTTCAACAAACTGAACTGAACAGTGTTTGTGCTGCTGATCTAGTGATGATTAGTTAGCAAAACGTTCAACAATGGACAGAAGAAGTCTCCTTAAAAGCAAATGAGAATAGGTGAGGTGGAGAAGGACCTGCCTTTGTTTGTTGTTGCAGCAGACACAGGGCATGAGATGTGTCTCAGATACAAACTCAGCTCAGTGAATCGGAGGCCTTCAGTGCTTTTAAACAGATTATTGTTACAGGTCACACACACGTCCATTTTGTCATGTTTGCCTAATCAAAATATTCATCACTCATAACAAAGTTGTTAAGAACATCAGGAGGACAAGCGATCACTAAAGGGTAAGGTTGTTCAGGCTACGGGAGTCCTTGCATCTGCTGTTGTGGTGTGTAACATCACATCGCCTGCTAGTTTGATAGCTGCGTCTCTGTCATGGCTCCATGTGATGCTGTCCCCACCATCCTCCACTGTAGTCACAGCATAGGCCTTAGTTCCCTCAGACCATGTCCTGAGAGTCCTTCAGGTGCCTTTTTGCAAAACTCCTGGTGGGCTGTAATGTGCTTTTTACTGAGGAGTGACCAGGCCTGACTGGTGTTGCAGAAATAGATGTCTTTCTGGAAGGTTGTCCTCTTGCCACAGAGTAATGCTCATCAGAATTACTACCTGGTTCACTTTGCCCTTCCACCCTGATCCAGACCTACAGGCTCTTCTACTTCAGTCACTTGAGCTGGTCGTGTGGCCACTGAGGTTTGGCCACTGAGGTTTGGCCATGAATAATCCTTTTGATTCCAAACGTCTTGCATTTACAGATGAAGAAGGCCACTGCGTCATACTGTAGAACTGTTTCTGTATCATTACCAAGATCTGTGCTTTGATAAGATCATATCTGATGTTGTGTTGGGCTCTTGAATAAAACTCCCACTCAAGCGATAACATGGAGCAACAACAATCTTTCTTTAATACAGCTTACTCTCGTGCTGTTTTACATGCCACACACTTCCCGTTGAGTGGGTAAGTACTGCCACCTAGTGGCGCATGATGTACATCAGTATCGATTACACCACATCCCCCTTACTGAAGTTAGGCTGGTACATTCGTTTGCTCTTCAAACAAAACATAACTGCATAATATTTTTTTTCAATACAGACATACCGCAGCATTTCAGGAAACATAAACTTTGGTATTTTCATAAACAGTTTCTCTTACACTCTTAACACAAGTTAAACCTTGTCCTTTTAAACATGCTATTCTCAAAAATGAAACTTAGCGTTTCGAAATACAACTTTTCCCTTTCCAAACAATCAGCTTCACAGATCAAGTCTTTTCGGTTTAATCACTTCTCTACAGACCAGGTTCTAACCACACCTGCTGTATGGGGTGCGCTTGGCTCAGAAACAGCCTCTATAGGGGTGGACTGGATCTGTTTTGCGTCGATTTGAGTCTCTGTTTGGGGGATCGGCACAAGATGACCGCAGTTCCTTCTGATTGTCCCTTGGGGTCCACTGATGATGTACGATGTATGATGAGAAGTTGAGCCGGGCTGTAGCCATTCACCAGTGCTGTTGTTCTGCATGCCAGCAATGCCTTGTATGGATCGCTGGCTTTCTTGAGGAGATTTTTGATGGTCTGGACGCCTCTCTCCACCTCGCCGTTGCTCTGCGGGTACCTGGGACTACTGGTGACATGCTCAAAACAGTAGTCCTTTGCAAAGTCTTTCATTTCTTGACATGCAAATCGTGGGCCATTATCGGTAATCAATGCTTCAGGTATTCCATGGCGTGCAAATATTGACTTTAAATGCACAATCACATTGGCTGAACGAGTTGGGCTGAATTGAGCAATCTCGACATATCTCGAGAAATAATCTACTACCAACAGATAGTTTTTGTCTTTTAGTGTGAACAAATCAGCTCCTACGTTCTGCCATGGCCTCTCAGGTAAACGTGTGGGCACAAGAGGTTCCCTCACGTTGACTCTCTCCTGTATGCACAGCCTGCACTTAAGGACAAGTTCACGGATCTGATTACTTAAGCCTGGCCACCACACTGCTTGTCGGGCACGTTCTCAGCACTTAACTACCCCTTGGTGACCCTCGTGTATTTTGTCCAAAACTGCATTTCGCATGTTTGCAGGTATGACCAACCTTGTGCCTCGCAGTAGTAGTCCATTGTGTACACTCAAAACTGCTCTTTCTGACCAGTAGTGTTTTACCACTCCCTGCAGCTGGTTCCTGTCAGGCCAGCCCTCTGCACAGAACTTCAGACTGTAGCTGCTCGCGGAGATCTGCAAGGTATTTGCTGCTAGTAGGAAGGCCCTCCAGCACTGCATCCACGTAAATATTGGTGTCCTCCATAAGATCATTGTCTCTGGGCATCACGCTGCCTGCCAGCGGTACCCGTGACAGCTTGTCGGCTGTGGTGAGGCTTTTGCCTGGAACGTGCCTTATAGTGTAAGAATACCTCATCAGGCGCATGCGGAATCTCTGTATCCGCGGTGGAAGCAAATCCAAGGCTTGCCCTCCAAGTAGGCTCACAAGTGGCTTATGGTCGGTCTCAGGCTCAAAGTGTAGCCCTAGAATAAAGTCACTGAATCTTTCACAGGCCCAGGTGAGCGCCAGCGCTTCTTTTTCCAGCTGAGCGTAGCGCTGCTCTGTGGCTGTCAATGATCGTGAGGCACACGCGACTGGTGACCACACGTCATTGTCTTTCTGTAGCAAAACTGCCCCCAACCCGTATGAAGAGGCATCTGTGGAGATCTTTTGGGGTTTGTTTGGGTCGTAAAGCTGCAGTACTGGAGCGGATGACAGTTCTCCTTTTAAACTGCTAAACGTGTTTTGTTGCTCGTGCCCTCAGTACCACGTTTTTATTTGAAAGCAAGTCTTTCAGTGGTTTGTCTTTTTTTCAGAGAGGTTTGGGCTGAATTTCCCCAGCTGGTTCACCATTCCTAAGAAGCTCCTAAGCTCACTCACGGTGCTTGGCTCTTTCATATTCTGCGCCGCACTATATTTGTCAGGGTCAGGACTCATGCCTTCAGATGACACAATGAGTCCTAATAATTTCACTGCTCTTTTGCCAAACTCACATTTTGACATGTTCAGGGTGACGCCCGCCTTCTCTGCACGGACGAGGACAGCGTGGAGTCTCATGTCGTGCTCCTCTCTCGTGGATCCCCAGACAGGGATGTCGTCCATGTGGCACACGACTCCCGCGAGGCCGGCTGTCACTTCCGTCACCACCATGTTTTGGAAATGCTCCGGTGCACTGGAAACACCAAATGGCAAACGATTGAAATGGTATCTACCAAAAGGCGTAATAAATGTGGTGAGGAGAGCAGATTCTTTGGCCAGCGGTATTTGCCAAAAGCCCGTGTTAGCATCGAGCTTGGAGAAATACTGCGCACCTGTGAGCATGCCTAGTGTTTGGTCTACAGAGGGGAGGATCTTTCACGACACACTGACTCATTTAACGGTGTCATGTCCACGCAGATGCGGACTTTCTCTTTGTCCTTTTTGGGGGCTACGTCCATGCCGCAACACCAGTCTGTTGCTCTTCCACAGGACTGCGTGTTTGAGAGAAACAGATAAAAAAGAACAATGTTTTTTAAAATGCAGAAATGTTTAAGCAGGCTTTTCAAGGCTTAATATCCTGAAAGTAATTTTCTTTGATCATTTTAAAAAGGGCTCAAGTTGGTTCAGTGATTTATGAAAAAAGCAGAAAAACATTGTCGTTTGTGGATTTTACGGCAGATTTTGTGCGTGTACATTTCTGTCCACGGAGGTGTCGAGGCGGGCACACGGGCCAAGTATTCAGAAGCTCCAGGAGAGGGCGGTGAAGTCATTCGGTGCAAAAGGAAACTGCAATAACAACAGAGAAGACCAGGAAGCAGCTGCAAAGATTTGCGCATGCGCCATACACTGTACCAAGTTAAAACTAGAAACGACGGTGAGTTGTTTGTCATTCTCTGCATAAAGTGTAAAACTGCGTTTTATCTTAACAGCGTCTGGTCTGTGAAGTTGTTGCGACTTGTGACTTTGTTCGAGGGCAGCTGGAGCTCTCAGTGCGTGGGCGCTCGGAGTGTGGTTACACGCCGTGCTGTCAGCTGCAGCATCGGAACTTACTCTGTAAGATGAAGCTGAACTTTACCGGAACCTGCCTTCTGCTCTTGTTTAAAATACGCATGTGCCGTTAACAGTCCAATCCACATGGCCTTAATAAACAGAGGAAGCCCCTAAACCCGAGTGGGTGATAGTGGAAAAGGGCTGTGTGAGAGGGTGTGGGTCATCATCAAAAAGTGAGATTTGAGGCGTTACGACGTTAAAGGACGTGAGGGGCCGTGGGTGTAACAGGGAGACGCCGAAGCGTCCTCGTTAATGCTCTCGGTGCGACGCAAAGAGCCAGCTGGGCTGTTTAAACGATTCGGTGTCTTTTCTTACAGAAACGTCAGTAACGGTTAAAGATGACGACCTCGTGGAGCGACCGTCTGCAGAACTTCGCTGCTCTTCCAGCCAACATGGACGGTGTGGCCATGAAGAAGTATCGTCGTGAAGCCCACCACAGGTAGATGGTAGTCTGTCCGCTGATGCTCATAAAATGTGCAGTTACACAGTGCTGCGTGAAAGTCTTGAGCCGCCTCTCCTTTAGCATAGTTTGCATGGAGAATGTGTGCAGTTGTAACAAGCTTGGAAGTCCACGTTGGAGTGAGCACCTGCATGCTTTCAGCTTTCCGGGCTTCGTTCCCGAGCTGTTCTCCTGATCCTGGCCGTCTTTGTTGTGTTCTGTCAGCATCACTCTGCTACAGGATGCTGTGTGTTGTTCTGTGCAGGTCTGCTTTTACCTCATTGTCCAGTGTTTTGGGACTGTGCTGAATGTATGTGTGAATTTTAAGATTGTTTGTGAGTGCTCTAAAGTTGCACACATTTGTTTGTGGAGCATATATTACACAACTGTAACCAGTATTCCAACCAGCGATGCTGGGGATGTTGATCACTTGCGAGTTATGAATGCAGAAAATCCACCCTCTGGCAACAGCTGCAGTTTTTAGCCGCCAACCTTCTGATTAGTTGATGATCTGCTGCCCCTCCTGAACTACAGCCACCCAACCCCAGGCCAGTTCTTGTATATATAGAATCCACAGCATGAACACAGTGTTTTAAACTATTCACAAAATGTGCTGACATCCACACATAAATTCAATACAGTTTGACTACATGTAAAAGTATTTTGTAAAGACCAGTTCTGCATTCCATGAGGGTACATCTGTCACCATCTTACAATATTGTGATTGTAGCCGTCCCCAACTCTCTGTGAATGGGACTCATGGCCATTGATTCAATTCAACTTTATTTACACAGCGCCAAATCACAACAACAGTCGCCTCAAGGAGCTTTATATCGTACAGTAGACCCTACTGTAATACATACAGAGGAAACCCAACAATCATATGACCCCCTATGAGCAGCACTTTGGCGACAGTGGGAAGGAAAAACTCCCTTTGAACAGGAAGAAACCTCCAGCAGAACCAGGCTCAGGGAGGGGCGGGGCCATCTGCTGTGATTGGTTGGGGTGAGAGAAGGAAGACAGGATAAAGACATGCTGTGGAAGAGAGACAGAGGTTAATAACAAGTATGATTAAATGCAGAGAGGTCTGTTAACACATAGTGAGTGAAGAAGAAACACCCAGTGCATCATGGGAATCCCCGGCAGCCTACACCTATTGCAGCGTGCATCGAGATATTGGGTCGTTAGTACGCTGCTGCCCTTTTTATGTGTTTCATGCAGCTTTAGTGCCTGCAGACCAACAGACCAGATTTAGAAGATGGCGCCTGTGTTTGGCTTTGCTGACCTTTGACTTTGTTATTTTTACTCTGTTGTGTCATGACTTTAGCCATTTTTCTCTGTACCCAAATATTCAAGTTCGTACTTGCATGTTTGCTCAGAAGGCTGTGGACTGGGAGGATGCAGTGTCATCATTCTTTAATGACATCACATCGGGTCACATGGGTTTTAGACCTGCCCCTTCTTCTTTTGTCCAGTTTCCTCAAATATTTTGAAGATGGACACAGTGTCAAGTTACACTAAGTTTTAGCTGACTGGCTGAAACGTTCCTGTGAGAATGCTGGATGGAGTGAAATGGGTGAAAAGTGTTGTTCAAAATCACATTTAAGAAATGATCAAGTCGGGCTCCTTGGAAATAAAACGTAACGAAACTAGCACCGGCTCAAGACTTTTGCACAGTACAGTATTTCAGATTGGATATGTGATCAAAAAAAAAATGGACGTACATTTAAGCAGCTTAAAGAAACATGGCACATGAATTTTACGAATGTACGGTGTCTTGGATGGGAATCCATTAGAGTTTAGTGATTCTGATTCCCTGATCAATATCACGCTCTCTCATTGGGTTCTTATTGGCTCTGCTTGGAGAGCCGCCGCCATTTCTGCAGCATATCAAAGACTTGAGTTGCATGCTGCGTGGTCAAATGTTTGTGCACGTTGGAGGTCTTTCCCGTCTTTGTTGTGCTCGGTGTTGGGTTTATTACGCAGAACACTAAAACGTAATGCAGCACATTGTTTAATTACTCCCAGGAGAAATGAATCCATTACACTGTCTCCCTAAAATGACACGAAACACGTAACATAATTACCACTGAACAGTACAAACCCCCCCCAATTTTTGCACATGTCGAGGAGCGTGTCAGGCTACATTTCACTGTGTGTTATACTTGTATAACTATGCATGTGACAAATAATAAAGAACCTTGAACCTTGAACCTAAGGCATGAACACAAAGCCAACAACAGTTTAAAGTGATCGTCACAGTGATTCTACATAAGAAACACGAACAGTAGAAACGAAGGTTGCAGCCTCATCCATTTGTTTCCCGTTCAAATTCAGGGCTGGTCGCTGGGCTGGGGCCACCGTCGCTCTCGGGTCCTTTTGTGTAATGGTCACATCCACACTGTGTCGCTGCTCTCTTCCTCTGGCACAAGAACTGAAATCAGCCGATTGTAACAGAGAGCACAGAGCAGCAGGGCGACAGCAGGGCCAGCCTGGCTCTTGTAATAAGGGGTTCTGTCTGACTTCAGGTTGTGCACTGCCCTACCAATCGTTACTCTGTCATTCATACCCAGTGCATACCATTCAGACATGTTCATGAAGAAAAACACACCAGTGCTGTAACAGAGGCCTCGTCCTGTTGGCTGCGGTCAGCTGTGAGCTAATACAGGAAGGATCTAGTCTTTGCAAAAGAGGAAAAAAGGGAAACAGAAGTGGACGTCTTACAGAAATCTACGGCTGCAGCAGTTCTCTTGACTCATTCTTTAAATATCCAAAGCATCAAAGTGACAGTATTACTGCAGGGTCTACCTTACAATATAAAGCACCTTGAGGCGACTGTTGTATAAATAACATTGAATTGAATAGTTATGGTTAATTATTCAAATAAATAATGGTTGAGCATAATAACTATGATTTTTAAGGCCTTTAAAAATCATAATTATAACTTATACATATGGACTATTAACCTTACTGTAGATTCACAGTTCAATTACTGTCACCTCAGATTAAAAACATGCATATCGGTCTGATCAGTTTGTCATTATCCTGAGTCTCTGTCTCCTAGCACAGCTGCTGTAGCATCGGGGGTTTGCTAGAGTTGGTGTCGGTTTTGTTGAGGCGCTCTCAGCCAGGCAGGAACTCGGATGGAAAACGTACAAGTTCAAAGGAAAGTCCTTAATCAGCTCTTGTTTTCCACGTTATCATTTAGTCAAAGCTCAACCTGTGATATCACTCTGGCATGACCGAAGGATAAGAACAAGCAACCAAAATGAAATAAGACTGTTTCTTCTCATTCATTCTAACCAAACAACACACTGACTCGTCTCAGATGTGTCACTTATAAAACCACAGACCCGGGCTTTGTTATATTGCTACTCAGATGTATTCAGAACTGTATTAAAATGTCAGCTGTGCCTGTTTCTTGTATGTTCATAATTTTAAACGAATAGTAGGTAATGAAGGCAGATCTAATTACTTTTGTTAAGAGATAAAAAGACTGTCTGCAGTCAGAGAGCAGCAGGAGTGGTAATATTAGCACTTCTGTGGTAATACTGCGTGTATTTTCTATTACAAAGCTTTCCAAAGGATCTGGCTCAAAACCATCCTGCAATGAGGTATGCCGTCCTATTGTTACTGAAACTGTGAATGGTGACGACGTTACTTTTGAGTTGTGATGTCTGTGATGTGGTTTGACCTTCCATGAAGCTCTCAGCTCATGGAGCTCCATAATATTAATGATTGGGATTTCTCACTGTGAAGAGAGCAGCTCTCATTGTGGGTTCTTGGATTTGCATTTCTCTTCTTTCTCCATCTGCCCTTTTATCCTTTTATTCCATTATTATACATCAGATGAACTAAAATCCAAAATTACAGGTTATTGTCAGTTCCAAAAGTGTCTTCTGTCGTTATTTCGCAGTGTGCCAAATGTTTTTAGCAGATGAAACGTCTCGACTGCAGAGAGGCCAGTTCTGTACTTTCTGCTGCCGTGCTGGTATAGCTGTACTTTGCAATTTAGCATTGTCATGTCTAAATATGCAACACCTGAAGAAGATGTCTACTTCAATAAATCACTTAAAGCACTTATCGAAGTAGACATCTTCTTCAGTAGACATCATCTTCGAAGTAGACATCTTCTTCAGGTGTCACTTAATCACTTAAAGCACTTTCTACTACAAGTAGAATCCAGTCACACATTGGTACGGCCCTTCATCTGTGCTTTTTTTAAAGATTTGTTTTGGCTTTATTGGACAGAGAAAGTTAAGACTGAGGAAGACATGAGGCAAAGGGCCGCAGGTCGAATTCGAAGCCGGCCGCGCTCAGCCATGCGGCATGTTCATCCAACTGAGCTAAACTGGTGCCCTGCTTAAGCACTTTTAACTTGAATCTACATGCGCACTAATAAATTGTGGGTTCAGTAGTTTTATTTCAGTAGATTTGCATGTTATTGCATTCTGTTTTCTTTTTATGTTTTCAATTTCCCCAAACTTTTGACGTTGGGTTTGAATCTCCATCCTTTAATCTGTACGTCTTTTATTCTTTCCGTATACACATTTATTTGGATTTGGATGCTGCTTCATGGAAAATGTTGTCAAGTCTCTCAGATTTTTCCCATTCCTGCTTGGATAATACCTGAAACATCCAATTTTCACGTTCCGCAAGTAGAAAAATCCAAGATTTCATTTGGGATTGTTGAAAATAGTTGATGGCAATGTGCATGAGTTTGGTTCTCTGTTGTGAGCTCCCACTGGCTCATCTATTAAACTGCAGTTTGTGGCTGGTTAGCTGAAGCCAGCCTGTGTGATATGAGTGGCTTCCATGTGCTAAAGTCATATGTTGCCTTTATACAACATGTTGGTGTTAGAACATTCTGGTAACAGTGTTACCAACAAACTGCAAATGGCAAAAATCAACTGGAAACACTGGATCTGGTACATCTGGATTTCTGCTTTAGCTCAGGTCACATTATCAGTTCAGTGAGGACGATATGAGCTCACACATTTGTCTGCTGTTTGGGTATTTGGTGACTAATCTGAGCTTTACATTACTTCCACTTCTCACACTGTAAAGCTCATCGCTGACATCGCTGGTCCAATCATCTTCCTGCTCGCCGCCTTCAGGCCAGTCAGCCTCTACTCTGCATGTTCACTGCTTACCCGTCATTCTCCCTTGCAGATGCCTTCATGCAACCAACTCCGTCCCGTTTCCGCCTCTCCCATGTTACTCAGGCTCATTCAAGCCTCCATCTTTATCTGCACCACCTGTGTGTAGACTCTGGGGGGTCCTGCCCTAATTCTTATAACCGCTGGGATTCCATTCTGTGATGGGCCATCAGTCTAATGGCCACATAGCTTCATTTTTACATCGCGGGAAACTCCTCCTACTGTCAGTGTAGAGAAGTTACATATTTACCAGTTTGTCTACATGATAAAGAAAAAGCAGCTGTGACAAAGACCGAAAACAGTCAGCACGACTCTTTGGACTTAAACTGTAAGAACCAGTTAATGGACTGGTTCTTGTTAATGGACTGGTTCTTATAACGCTTTTCTACTCTGAGCACTCGAACACAACCTGCCTCATTTACCCAGGAACGTTTTCTGTGCTCTTTCTATGTGACTGCTTTCTGGCTAACATTCATTCTCCTATGGATGCATCGGAAAGCCGGGTTATTATCTTGCCCAAGGATATTTGGCATGCAGACTGGCACAGATGGGAAATGAACCACCAACCGTCCAGTTAGTACTACCTGAGCTACAGCCACCACGCTAGCTCACTGCTCAGACTGTCCAGGTTTTTTTGGTTTGTTTTTTTTAACTGATTTCGTAAAAACAGAGGGGCAGAAATTTCTGCAGTTGAAAGTCAAAACGGAGACTTTTCTCTCGTGTAATTGTTCGTTGCATAATGACTTTGTGTAGTACGATTGGCAGTAAGGGATGTTTTCATTAGAAAGTAGTTGGGCATAGAAGAAATAATTGAATGGGTGAGTGAGGCTTGCAGTATAAAGTGCTTTAAATGCTCGAGTAGAGTATAAAAGTTTTTATATAAGAAATAGTCTGATGACATTTTTCTGACCCCTGACCTTGAGGCCGAGGTCACTGAGATTCAAACTCATCTCAGATTTGTGGTAGATACACGTATGATGTTAATTTGAAAGTCCTGCATCACATTACCTGCCCAGCAAGGTGACATCATCAGCCTTTTCCAGCTGATGGTAATAACAAGCGTGAGTTTTATCTGAGGGACTGAAGCTCGGCCTGCATCGTGCATTAAGACTTTGCACTGTTCTGTAGTTTCTGTCCTTGCAGACTGATTTGTTAACTGTTTACTGTGGTCTGGGTGTGTGTTGTGGGAAAAGTAAGCAGTGTTGTTTCATTTGAGTTTTATATTTCATTACACTTTCATCTGCCGTGCAGTCGCTGACCGAACGATTCTCCTGTTTCAGAGTGTTTGTTAATCGAAGCCTGGCCATGGAAAAGATCAAGTGTTTTGGTTTTGATATGGATTACACTCTTGCAGGTGAGTGAGTCTTTTCTTTAATGTAAATTCCACTTATTTATTTTAGGTCATCCTCCTTAACTCCACATATATGTGTGCAGCGGTGGTATCCCAAACTGTTTGGACAAATATGTCGACCATCAACGATGGTGGGAGAGAATCAAAGAGAAACTGGCTTCTTCTGTGTTTATCTGTCTGACACACTCGACCCAACAAACAAATACAAAATTAAACAAAAAGTTAAAAATCAAAATGTCTCTTCCAGTGATCTTAAAAACGCTGTATTATAGCTATATTAATACTGAAACAAACAAGAAAAGAAGGTCAGATATTCCCTCCAAACAAAACGTAGAAATTCTTTGACAGAAAAACGAGCATGTTTTAGCCGCGTGAGTCACAGTATTAGCTGCGGTAAGCTGAGCACAGCAGGATGGTGGACACGTACATGCTCGTGCAAGTCAGCCGTGCTCGAGTCCTTTGCTGGCACCGTGCGTCTGCACCGCTTTGGTTTCATCCTCAGGTTTCTCTCTTTCATCCAGTTTAAAGTCAAAGAATTCCCAAATTGGCGACTTTGTATTTTTTGGCAGCTAGTTCCTCCATGTTTGGACTTCTTCTGTGTTCTAAACAGTCCGTGCATGATCACGTTGCCCCGCCCATCAGAAAGTGGCCTGCGTGAATATATCGCCTATCGTCAGAAGAATATTACAGAATGTTATCAGCTGTAAACAAAAGCCCTCCCTGCACCTAAATCTGCTGTCAGAGAACACGACTGATTTAAAGCACCGAGCTGAAGGAACTTCCTAGATAATGCCATCATCTACGTCTACCTTAATTACGTGATTATTTAAATATTTAGACAAAACCTATGACGGTAGGAACCTGAAATGTTCCTTTTTTTGCATTTTCTGTATATCAGTCTGTGAAGTTAACTTTTAGAATTCACATTATAAAATAATAACAGAATATTAAGTGGAAATATCCACCCCCACCCAGCCACAGGAACCGCTACGTTTTATGTAGAGTTTAAATAAATATGATCCCTAAAAACGTTGCCAAAGCACAAATGTGTTTGTTTGAATTTATGGGCATCAAGCATGCAGTGTGCTCGTGGGAGATATGACCGCGATGCAGAAGAAGACCTTGCTAGCTTGTTGTTTAAACGATAGAAGACACAGTTTGGTTTTGTTTGGACCGCTGTATGAATAAGACTCTTTCCATGGTGGAAACAATGACATCCGTTACTGGAAGGATTGTTGTGAACCTGAGCTTGTCTCTCTGCTTTTTTAGTGTATAAATCTCCTGAATATGAGTCCCTGGGCTTCGACTTGACAGTGGAGCGCCTGGTATCCATTGGATATCCACAGGAGCTGCTGAACTTTGTCTACGATCCCTCCTTCCCCACCAGGTAGGTTCACAGATCCCAGCTTTATTATTTCACTTCACCATTGCACCGAATGGTGAATGTCAAGTGTTTATGTTTTCACCTATTTCCGTGCTTCACAGAGGTCTGGTGTTCGACACAATGTATGGGAACCTGCTCAAAGTTGATGCCTATGGAAACATTCTGGTGTGTGTGCATGGGTTCAACTTCTTGAAGGGGTAAGGTCCATTACTCCCACTTTGCTTTAAACTGGGCAATTATACAAACCTGTGTCTTTAAATTCAGCTTAGGTGATAAAAACTGTTGAAACTTGACTGTCCTGTCAAGCGCCGCTCAGAGGAAGTGCTGCATGCCGGTGTTTCTTCAGAGCACGAAACCTTTCGCTGGTGTTCACCAGTACGTTCACTGGTTAAGCCTGTTGGGGGGATTGTTGACGTTGTCGTTGTGCTTTCGAGGACGTGATTGTGGATCAGGTCAATATTTCTCTACTTCAGCAACCAATGAATTTTTCTGTGCTGAAGGTCAAAACTCAAATACAGGTGCTGTGGACATCTTCCAAGTACAGCTGAGGCAGGCAGGAGTTTGATTACAGATTCTAGTATGATGGTGCTGCTGAGCTAAAGCACCCAGAAGCCATTCAGTTTTTTAGCAGCTTAATTGTGGCTAAAACGCCGCTACACTGGTTTATCTGTGTGTCTGGCTCATGAGCTGCACATCTGGGTGAGCTACAGACCGAAGAACTGAGCACACTGGATTTAATCTGCCAGCAGTTTTCTACCTGTGACTGACTTCTTGGACTCATCCCTGTATTCCTGACATCTTCCCATGCTGTGTGCCACACTCGCATCATGTTAACAAGCATGCTGGTTTCAGTGTAGAGTTTGGACCGCTGCAGAGGGAGATAATAATGTTGTGAGGTTTGTATGCTTGTATTTATATTTGCTACTTCTTGGTTACTATTTCTGCTCAGACCTGACATCAGAGAGATGTACCCGAACAAATTCATCCAGCGTGGAGACACAGACCGCTTCTATATCCTCAACACTCTCTTTAACCTCCCCGGTAAGTAAGCAAAGCAACTCTGGAAGTTTTCTGATCTTAAAATTCAAACCTGAGCCTGATGCAGTCTGTACAAAAAGGATATAATAAAAGTCAAGTCAAGTCAAGTTTATTTATAGAGCACATTTAAAAACAACCAAGGCTGACCAAAGTGCTGTACAGTAAATACAGATAAAAATACAATAGAACACAATTTCGTAATAACACCTCGCTGATAAAAATAAAATAAAAATATATAAAACAAATAAATTAAACCTTTCTAAAAGCCAATGAAAAGAGGTGAGTTTTAAGAGCGGTTTTAAAAGTTTCTAGGCTTTTGGAGAGTCTGACGTGAGGAGGTAAACTGTTCCACAGTCTGGGTGCAGCCACAGCAAACGCCCTCTCTCCCTTTGTCTTTAATTTATACCTGGGAACATCTAAAAGCATCAGGTCGGCTGACCTCAAAGATCTCCTGGGGCGATAAGTACTAAGGAGTTCTGACAGGTAAGAAGGTGCAGTGCCATTTAAAACCTTAAAAGCCAGCAGTAAGATTTTAAAATCAATCCTAAAGGCAACTGGGAGCCAGTGGAGAGAGCAGAGAACCGGAGTGATGTGTTCTCTTTTTTTTGAACCGGTCAACAGGCGAGCGGCAGCGTTCTGCACCAGTTGAAGGCGATGTAGACAGGAACGATCTAGGCCAGCATAGAGGGAATTACAGTAGTCCAGCCGTGAAGTAATAAAAGCATGGACCACTCTTTCTAGATCGTTCCTGCAAAGGTAAGACTTGACTTTGGCTAAAATCCGCAAATGATAAAAAGATCCCTTAACTACAGAGCTGATTTGTTTATCAAGTTTAAAAGCATTGTCAAAAATAACACCAAGACTCTTAATGGAAGAAGTGCAATCGGAGGTTAGGGGTCCCAAAAAGTCAAGAGAGAAGTTGGGATCTTTAGGAAGCCCAAACACAATGACTTCAGTTTTGCTTTCATTAAGGTGTAAGAAGTTAAGAGTCATCCAAGTCTTAATGTCAGACAAGCAGGAGAGTAGCGGCTGCAAAGAAACATTGCAGTTCAACCTCAGAGGGAGGTAGATCTGAATATCATCGGCAAAGATGTGGAAGGACACATTATGTTTACGGAGCACATCGCCCAGAGGGAGCAAGTACAGAATAAACAACAAAACATGCATGTCTGCAGAAAGACTACATGTGCTTTATCAACCTGGGAAAGGCCTTTAACTGTGGGCCAGCTGTCAGCCAGCTGTTGTATACCATTTACATACAGCTGTGGTGAGAGCTGGGTTTGCATTGGCAGCATTAATGGGGACTCTGTAGGTCGGGTTCATCGGTGGTAGCACGTTGGCGCTCCATGCTAAAGATGGGACTGCCTGTTTTAACCACAGGGAGCATCTGTTGTCAGTCTGTCAGAGGCAGTGTCGAAAATATAACGCGTGTCGGGCTTGTGTGGAGAAGAGTAGAGGTATGACCGTCTATGGTGTCAGCTTCTTAGGCACAAACAAAATCCCGTTGACATGCTGGATTGAGCAAATATATTTAGCAATATCAGTAGATCGTCTAATCCAAAGAGAAGCAACCACAACGGAAATCTGGAGTTTTCTGATGGTGCTCAGGAAGTGATTTCATTAAGTGGATTTTTTGGTGTCACTCCATTTCTAATCTTTTTTTTTCTTTAGAATATTTTCTCATGAACAATCATTGCTTTGTCTAAAATATTATAATCCAAAGTTTCAATTTATATCCAATGATTGCTGTTTAATTTTAGCTTATATGGCAAATCTTTTTTTTAAATCTAAAGACTCATCATAGTGATAGTGTGAGGAAGCTCGCGCTGGAGCACTGACACCTGCTGGTCATTCGATGTACTGCATCATGTGCTCACATGTTTGTGATCCTCAGAATCACCTCAGGTCCAGTTCACACAAAAACAAATTCTTGCATCTTTAACAACCTAAATAAAAAGGTCGGTTTTAAAGCTTTCAGTACATGCAGATTTTTATAAATACCCCAATAAATTCATTGCAGTAAATGTTTATGTAATGATTCAAAAACAAATAAAAGCAAAGCAAAAACAGTTTGTTACACTTGTGCATAATGTTAGTGCAAGGACAAGGGCGTTTACTGTCACAAGTGACCTCAGGAATCAACCCTGCAGACTGAGGATCAGCTGTACACTGCTTGATCCAGTCTATGACGCGTGAGTCAAACCCAAACGTATGCAGAGCTGCTGATGGGATTTGCAGTTCTTTCTCTGTATGCAAAGAAAGATGTTCAGTAGCGTTGGCTGAGTGTACCTTTGATGCTGACATGAGTGAGAGTGAGCGGTGGCTGGATGGGAGGGTAGGATCTTCGCTTGTGTTAAGAAGCAGAGTTGATGTTTAGAGCGGCCTCCTCTCCATCTGTCGTGTTGTTTACACCTTTGTCTGTCTCTGACTCCTGTTGGGACTGCTGCTGCTCCTCCTGCACTAGTGTCAGCAACAGCGACCGTTGGTGACGGCTTTGTTTGAGATGGTGCAGCCGCTCACACGTCAGTAAATGTGATTTCATTTCTGTCTCTCACGTTTACTTTGCCCTTTTGTTTGTCCATCTTTATCAGCCTCTTGTTCCACATCAGACTCTGCTCAGTGTGTAACGACACCAGACCCGATGACAGTTTGATTAACTCACACGGTTGCTGTTACAAACACTGCAGCTCGCAGCGCCACACAAACACCACCACAGACAGACGGCTGTTTATGCTGTCGAGCGTGATTGCAGATGCCGAGCACGTGCGTCCGTCAGCATCCAACACTCCATTAGTTTAACCACACTGAGCTTTGTTGCAGGGAAGAAACGAGGCTACAGGCTGTTGACTGGTTACAGGCAGATATTACTTTGAACAGGACGCCCACATCCACAGCTCCCTCACACACTCAGCCAAAGAAAGAGGGATGGTCGTGTTAATTTATAGAAAACTGTAGACGTGAAACAACTAATACGAGTTCTAAATACGGCTGTGAGGAACATTATTAAACAGTATGTGAGTGAGTTTGGTCTTTGCTGGTGTCACCGCCCTCGCACCAGTGCACCACTCACGCCCTCGCACCAGTGCACCACTCACGCCCTCGCACCAGTGCACCACTCACCGCCCTCGCACCAGTGCACCACTCACCGCCCTCGCACCAGTGCACCACTCACCGCCCTCGCACCAGTGCACCACTCACCGCCCTCGCACCAGTGCACCACTCACCGCCCTCGCACCAGTGCACCACTCACGCCCTCGCACCAGTGCACCACTCACCGCCCTCGCACCAGTGCACCACTCACGCCCTCGCACCAGTGCACCACTCACCGCCCTCGCACCAGTGCACCACTCACGCCCTCGCACCAGTGCACCACTCACCGCCCTCGCACCAGTGCACCACTCACGCCCTCGCACCAGTGCACCACTCACCGCCCTCGCACCAGTGCACCACTCACCGCCCTCGCCACGACTACTTGTTAGCTGGGCTTTTTTCCTGCAGCAGACTCAGGTTGTGTGCAGGATTTCAGCTCATGACTCAGGCAGTTCATAAACTCCAAGCCCAGAGCTCGTCGCTCAGGACAGCTCAGAGTAGAGATGCAGGTATTTATCCTGAATGTCTCCGGAGTGAGGTCATTAGGGCGTGTCCGCCTGGGAGGAGGCCCCAGGGCAGACCTGAGCCACACTGGAGTGATTACAGCTCCCGGCTGCCTTTGACGGCTGGGAGAACTAGAGCAGGGGGCTTTGCCTGGGTTGCTGCCTGTGACCCGTGCCCAGGTATCCTGCAGAAATGAACAATGACTGCTGTGTTTCTGCTGGTTTTGGTTTGTTTTTCCAATGAACGGGTGCAGACTCACTCTCCCTTTCCTCAGAAACCTACCTCTTTGCCTGCCTGGTGGATTTCTTCAATAACTGCTCCAGATACTCCAGGTACTGTAGGCTGAGTGATTCAGGCAGCGAGGGGCAGCCGCTCCTCTGATGATGATCTGTTAATGACTGATATTGCTGTAGTGTTTCATCATCATAGTATTCTTTGAGAAACATGGAAACGCTGTAAACATAATGTGTCCCTGTAGCTGTGAGACTGGATTCAAAGACGGGGACCTCTTCATGTCCTACAAGAGCATGTTCCAGGATGTCCGAGATGCTGTGGACTGGGTTCACTTCAAGGTAGAGACTCCTGTGTCCTAGTTCCACGTCCTTCAGTCCCTGCTTGGTCCATGAATGTCCTCAGTAACCTGATTTACTGTCACAGGGCTCCTTGAAAGAAAAAACCGTTGAAAACCTGGAGAAGTACGTGGTGAAGGACGTAAGTGGAGCAGCTCCGATTCTACAGAGTGAAGCTGTGGTGGTGGTGACACATATTGTTGAGAAATGTATAAATGAAATGATTTTAATGATTCAGTTTTTGATGTGTTTGTAGCCGAAGCTTCCTCTGCTCCTGAGTCGCATGAATGAAGTCTCCAAAGTGTTTTTGGTCACCAACAGTGATTATAAGTACACACAGGTAAAGCTCACAACAATAAACAGCTGTTTTCATCTTCTTCTGTAGAAAACCTCAGAATGAAGAAGTCTGACGGCTGCATGAACAACATCATCGAATTAGTGCATCATTTATTAACTATTAAACTAGTCTTTTTTCCTTTACAGTTTAACTATAGGTCAGGCTTATCTCCAACCTTTTAATCTCAGAGATTAGTAGAAAAATCTCTACTACAGAGAAATCGATGCTGGATGACAAACACCAATTAGTTAAACCACAAGAATTGTATTCAGCCCGAAAACCTTAGAAACAGGGTGTCTAACCAGACACTTCCTGGGATTAGCTTTGTCTCCAGTAACTGTGAGGAAGCTCCCGCTGAAGCACTGACACCTGCTGGTCATTCGATGTACTGCAGCCCGACTATGAGGCGGCTTCGACCTGGATGCTCATCGTAAACAAACATGAGTGTCTGCTTTCTCTGTAATTAGAACCTCAGAGTGACGCTGAAAATGTTTTCAACTCTGAGCACGCTCGCTGCTGCTGCCATGGAGATGCTGCCACCACCAGTTTCCCTGCAGGATGTTTACCAGTGTTGGTGTTTGTCACTAAACTGGAGAAGCTTTTTGTCCCTTTCAGAGCTTTCAGTGCAGTTTGACTCCCAGCAGGCTGAGGGAAGAAGCCTTGTAGGCTGTGCCTAATACATGAAGCACTGCTAAGATGCTTCCAGCAGGTTCTCCCACCTCTGCAGAGGATTTGTTTTGTTAAAGTGATTTTTGGAGTCACCTTCTCGTCTAAGGACCTTCTTCTCCGGTTCATCAGTTTGACCGCAGAGCCAAACATCTTCAGCTTCACAGCTGTTGAAGCCGCTGTGGTCTTTAGATCCCCACAGTCTTTGACACTGTTTCCCTCTTCTGTCATTTACCAAGTTCTCCCTTCAGCTTTGATCTATCCAGGGAGGGAGGAAGAGAGGGAGGGAGGAAGAGAGGGAGGGAGAGAGGGAGGGAGGAAGAGAGGGAGGGTGGAAGAGAGGGAGGGAGGGAGGAAGAGAGGGAGGGAGGGAGGAAGAGAGGGAGGGAGGGGGGAGGGTCGTCATTGTGGTGTGAAAATGGAAAATTTCAAACATGATTGATGAAAAAACTCTTGTCTTACAGAAAATTATGAGCTACCTGTTTGACCTCCCTCATGGTCCGAAGGTAACACGGATGATTAAAGCTTACGTACACATTTGACCTACACGCTCAGACTGATGTGTTATTGTGTGTGTGGATGGCCTTGCAGCCGGGCACGCCCCACCAGCCCTGGCAGTCCTACTTCGACCTGATCCTGGTAGATGCCCGTAAGCCCGTCTTCTTCGGGGAAGGAACGGTGCTACGACAAGTCGACACTGTGAGTGTACTCGAGTGTAGCCGGCTGCGTTGTTGCCGTGTCTTTGATACGACTAGCATGATGACGAGTGCCGTTTCCAAAGTAACGTCCTGTGCTGTCACACGCTCGATGCATCTTCACCACACGACCGTTCCTGTGACGGTGCTGCAGTTAGAGCCACTCACCGGTGCCCGAGTGTACGCTTCCTCCCACACAGTTACACCAGCCGCTGAAATGTGGCTGATGACCTGCAGCTCACTCAGCACCAGGCCTGTGAAGACATGAGAGATGTGGTTTGGCCTGGGCTTCCTCTGTGAGCTTTGGGTTCTCATGTCAGGGGAAATTCTTCAAAGTACCTGTGATACTGAGCTTAACCCACAGATGATGTTCGCTGGCTGCCCGCTGATACTGAGCGAGAGCAGGAACTTTCATTTGCACAAAAGATAAGTTAGTAAATGCTGCTTATGTGACGTGTTGTCTTTCTTTCAGAGCACAGGACGGCTGAAGATCGGCACGTACACTGGACCTCTTCAGCACGGCATCGTTTACTCTGGAGGTAAATTTCAAAAACAGAGCTGTGCTGATGTTGGACAGGATCTGATGTTTAGATGTTCTGATCAGTCAGGACTTTGTCGTATTTACAGTCCTGACCTGTTTTTGAGTAAAGGGCTCGTTCCTTAATCCGTGACTCTCACTGCATGATGTAAGAGGTTCGTCTCTGAAACAAACAGAGGTGATGTGCAAACATGTGTGAGCCGAGTCACAGCTCCAAACCTGAAGCTGATGGTTGTTCCTGGAAAGCTTGCGCTTACAACAGCTCAGTTTAATCAGACCGATGCTTTGTTGTAGAGTCAGGTTCTGTCGCTGTGGTTCGATGGCTGTCCTCGCTGGTTTCCATCATGCGTCCAGTGCTGTGAACATTTTTGTACCCTCCTTCTGACCGATCCCTCTGATGCTCTGTAACCATCTGCAAACGTTTCGCCTTTTTTGGCTCAAATTGTAAATAATTCACATTCCAGGTGAGAAATGTTTTGAAATGATTGATTATGGTCATTTTAAGAAGTGTTTTTTCTGTCCTTGTTTTTGTGTCTCAGGTTCTTCAGACATTGTCTGTGACCTGCTGGGCGCTAAAGGAAAGGACATCGTCTACATCGGAGACCACATTTTTGGCGACATTCTCAAATCTAAGAAGCGTCAGGGTTGGAGGACGTTCCTGGTGATACCTGAGCTGGCCCAGGAGCTGCATGTGTGGACTGACAAGAGCTGTGAGTCTGGGCTCACACGTGTGCACATGCACATAAGAATAAGCATGTTTATCCTGTGGGCTACAGGCAGCACAGACGGAGAACTGTGTGTGTTTGACTCTTTCTTTTGTTTAAATCCGACACCGTTGCAAAGCCAGTTTGTTCCTGCCGAGGTCGATGTTGCAAAGTGTTTGTAGAGTCAAAGGTGAGACTGTGTAGAAACAAACTGCTCAGCTGCACCCGGGTCTCAAATTCACACATTCCCCGGTGCGTTGGTCACTCTGGCATGAACAAGTGTTCAGAGGGTGAAGGTCAGGAGTGTGGGCAGGCCGTTCCTCCTGCAGGTACAGATGAACTGCTGGGCGTGCGGGGGCAGAGGTGTGGTCACCTGGGATGACAGTTTGGTCCCAGACTATGGACACGTAGGTTTGCCACTGGCTCTTCTCTTCACATCCCTCTGCACTGAAATTGCCTCCAATCACGACAAACCTGTTTCCAGCGAGGGAGATGCTGCCGCCACCTGATGTTGCAGCAGTCGCTCCAGCATTCTCCACCTTTGAACCTACGATCCAGCTGCAGTAGGCAGAACTGAACTCATCACTGAACATAACGTTCTGCACATGTTCAGGTTTCAGTAAGTACATGTTGCCGACAGCGGCGCAAACAGGCAGCGAGGCCAGAACTGCAGCTCTGTGCAGATCAGATACCAGCTGACCGGTGCAGCAGGCGCCTCAGCGCCCGGGTACCGGAGGTTTAAACTGTGACAGGAAAGATTTGGTATGTTCATGGGTTCAGCTCACACACTCGTCTGCTGTCCGGCCCACAGATGCATTGTGCTTCCAAATGTGGCTCCGTGCACGGAAACATTCCCACAGTTTAAGATTGATTTCCAAGGAGCGTTGCTGCAACAAAGAAATAATCACAGTTCCCGTGCTAAGTATGTATGAGTGCAAGCTTTTATACAGTTTGTTCATTTAAACAAAATAATTACTGTTAATATTTAATTCATGTTAAATGTTGAGTAGGCAGCTCGGCACCACCTCAGCCCATCAGTCGTGCGCGTGCCTTTGAAGCATCGATGAGGCCGTGATGAATGAAGTATTCTGATGTTTCAAACTGTAGATTCAGTGCCTGTGTCCATCGTTGGTGTGTGGTCTGTGGAATAGCTCAGCTGTACTACGTTACCTGTCTGTGGAAGTGTGAACAGTAAAGATTTCACTGATAACTCTGTGAAGGAAATAAACTGACACTGTTTTGTTTTCTAGCCTTATTTGAAGAACTTCAGTCACTGGACTGTTTTCTGGCAGAGTTTTACAAGTAAGGTTCTTCTTTTGTCTGATAAGCAATTTAAAAACAACAAGAAAACATGTTGTGGGCTCAGAGTTATATCTGCAACACTGATATTTACAGCAATACAGAAAGAAATGTTGAGTGTTTTACCACCGATCACAGCAAACAAGTATATTGATGACAGATGAACAAAGTGTGAGTCTGAGGCTACAAGCCTCCAGCAGCATTGTCTTGTAGTAGCAGCGGCACAGCATAAAATGCAAAGTTAAATATAAGAACCAGTGTAGGTAGCCTGGGAGGTTGGGCAGGTATCGAGCACAGATGTAACAAACCTAAATATATTATATTGCCTTTAACCAGGAATCATTTCGAGCTGTTAACAGAAAGATCAGTGCAGAAGCTTCAACCTTCAGCTGTGGAAACTACATTTCAAATGACTTGTCCTCAGGCACATGGACAGCAGCAGCAACGAGAGGCCTGATATCAGCTCCCTGCAGAGACGCATTAAGGTACAACTTCCTCTGAGGCTGGCTCAGCACAGCATCACTTCTGTTATCAAATGCATCAAATGTAAGTCGGTTCTTTTTCTAAAGACATGTTAAAGAAATGCAGCGTTTACAGAAACACAGGTATAAAGGTTTTTGCACCTACAGTTAATGTCCAGTAAAGTGAAGTGTATGAACAGTGACAGCATTGTTAGAATTTCCCTCTGTACGCTTCCCCACTGGATTTGTAATCCACCAGACGGAGGCATCAGTCTCGGCTCATTCACAGCAACAGTCGCCTCAAGGTGCTTTATGTTGTAAGGTCGACCCCACAATAACACATACAGAGAAAAACCCAACAATCATATGACCCCCTGTGAGCAGCACTTTGGCGACAGTGGGAAGGAAAAACTCCCTTTTAACAGGAAGAAACCTCCAGCAGAACCAGGCTCAGGGAGGGGCGGGGCCATCTGCTGTGATTGGTTGGGGTGAGAGAAGGAAGACGGCATGCTGTGGAGGAAGCGCATCACTCAGTAGAGCTGGCCTGCTGGTCTTTAAAGCACAATGTTCCCTGGCTTAGCACGCTGTGTGTAGCTACGGTTGAGCATCGTAGTCTGGGCTGGCAGGTGAACTGAAGCGGTCTGTCAGTGGGATGGCCATGGGCCGGACCTGTTCCACAATCAGTCTCCTCAGTGTGTGGTGTGTGTCATTTAGGGTCATTTAAACGTGACCTTTTTTTGGCACAGGCACGAGGCATGACCTCTTTCACAGCACGGGAACCCTTTGTAGATTCATGCTCGCCCTGAAGATGTGATGCGACTGTGGAGTGGAGGTGTGGCTCTATACAGCGTTCCACAAAGTTCCATAGTTTCCCAGTTCTCAATCAAAGTTTTCCTGTGGAACGCCCCCTGAACTAGGATTTAAAATCGGACAGGAGTTACAATCTAGTGAATCAGACACAGAAACAGGTGTCAAACTAAACCTGTGTATGTATGCAGAGCACTGAGCAGGCTCTGCTGCAGCCATGTTCTTAGGTGCAAAGACAGCAAGTATTATGGGATGTTGCTAGTGATACATGAATAGCTCTACCTTCATAAGAATCCTGTTTTTTCCTTGTTTTGCCAACTTTCCTGTTGGAACACACTTGAGTTGTGCACTATGGTGCAGAGTGCAGTTGGAGAAGGACACATTAAAAGGACTTTAACAAGAAGAAGAGGGACTGTGAGGTGGGGGAGGGAGAGAAGTGTTTATATGTATGCATGTATATACAGTGGATGCTAAAGTATTGGCCCCCCTTGAACTTTCCCACATTTTGTCACATTACAGCCACAAACATGAATCTATTTTATTGTAATTCCAGGTGAAAGACCAACACAAAGTGGTGCACACGTGAGAAGTGGAACGAGAATCATACATGATTCCAAACATGTTTTACAAATAAATAACTGCAAAGTGGGGTGTGTGTAATTATTCAGCTCTGAGTCAATACTTTGTAGAACCAGCTGCAGTTCCAGCTGCCAGTCTTTTAGGGTCTGTCTCTACCAGCTGTGCACATCTACAGACTGAAATCTTTGCCCATTCTTCTTTGCAGAACAGCTCCAGCTCAGTCAGATTAGATGGGCAGCGTTTGTGAACAGCAGTTTTCAGATCTTGCCACAGATTCTCGATTGGATTTAGATCTGGACTTTGACTGGGCCGTTCTAACACATGGATATGTTTGGTTGTAAACCATCCCATTGTTGCCCTGGCTTCATGTTTAGGGTCGTTGTCCTGCTGGAAGCTGAAGCTCCGCCCCAGTCTCAAGTCTTTTGCAGACTCCAACAGGTTTTCTTCCAAGACTGCCCTGTATTTGGCTCCATCCATCTTCCCATCAACTCTGACCAGCTTCCCTGTCCCTGCTGAAGAGAAGCCCCCCCAGAGCATGATGCTGCCACCACCATATTTGACAGTGGGGATGGTTCAGAGTGATGTGCAGTGTTAGTTTTCCACACATAGCGTTTTGTATTTTGGTCTCATCTGACCAGAGCAGCTTCTTCCACATGTTTGCTGTGTCCCCACATGGCTTGTGGCAAACTGCAAACGGGACTTCTTATGGTTTTCTGTTAACAATGGCTTTCTTCTTGCCGCTCTTCCATAAAGGCCAACTTTGTGCAGTGCACGACTAATAGCTGTCCTATGGACAGATTCCCCCACCTGAGCTGTAGATCTCTGCAGCTCGTCCAGAGTCACCATGGGCCTCTTGCTGCATTTCTGATCAGCGCTCTGCTTGTTCGGCCTGTGAGTTTAGGTGGACGGCCTTGTCTTGGTAGGTTTACAGTTGTGCCATGCTCCTTCCATTTCTGAATGATGGCTTGAACAGTGCTCCGTGGGATGTTCAAGGCTTGGGAAATGTTTTTGTAGCCTAAGCCTGCGTTAAATTTAAATAACTTTATCCCTGACCTGTCTGCTGTGTTCTTTGGACTTCATGGTGTTGTTGCTCCCAATGTT
Source organism: Copadichromis virginalis (assembly GCF_057382275.1). NCBI lineage: Eukaryota > Metazoa > Chordata > Actinopteri > Cichliformes > Cichlidae > Copadichromis > Copadichromis virginalis. The sequence goes on along the minus strand of NC_140630.1, from coordinate 1,281,395 downwards.
CTCTTAGACAACCTCTGAGGCCGTCACAGAGCAGCTGTGCAGCTGTTCTGCAAAGAAGAATGGGCAAAGATTTCAGTCTGTAGATGTGCACAGCTGGTAGAGACAGACCCTAAAAGACTGGCAGCTGGAACTGCAGCAAAAGCTGGTTCTACAAAGTATCGACTCAGGGGCTGAATAATTACGCACACCCCACTTTGCAGTTATTTATTTGTAAAACATGTTTGGAGTCATGTCTGATTCTCGTTCCACTTCTCACGTGTGCACCACTTTGTGTTGGTCTTTCACCTGGAATTCCAACAACATTGATTCATGTTTGTGGCTGTAATGTGACAAAATGTGGGAAAGTTCAAGGGGGCCAAATACTTTTGCAAGCTACTGTATATACATAACTTAAGTGACCAATCACAATAGGTTTGGTCTCCAAACTAGACATCACTGAAAGACAGGAGGACGAGCTGCAGAGCTGAATATGCTTCGATTTTTATTAGAAGTGATCCAGATGGGAAGGATTAGAAACCAGTATGAGAGGGACAGGCTGAGGGGTTGAGCTGGTATGGACGTACGCAGAGGAGGATGCTCTCCTGTGGTGAACTCTAAAGAGAGCAGCCAATAGAATAAGCAGGAGGTTATCATAGAGTAACCAACATATTACTGTACTGTTACCAACTGGTGTTGTCTTGGGCATCACACCACCTGCTCCATAATGCTGGGATGAGGAACTGCGTATCCTACTGGTTTGATGCTAACAGCAGCTGGGACCTTTGACTCTGCAGCACCAGCGAGTCTGACGTGACTGTGCATGTTTGTGACCTTTTCAGAAAGTGACTCATGACATGGACATGTGTTACGGCATGATGGGAAGTCTGTTTCGGAGCGGATCCCGGCAGACTCTGTTCGCCTCCCAGGTGATGCGCTACGCTGACCTGTACGCTGCCTCCTTCATCAACCTGCTCTACTACCCCTTCAGCTACCTGTTCAGAGCTGCACACGTGCTGGTGAGAAACCTACACCCATAGTTGTGAATGCAGTGAGTCGAAAAGCTCTCAGGAGTTTCAGATTCACACGAAGGTCTATCGGTGGGTTCAGTTCAGTACGTTAGACATTTAATACTTAGGCAACCATTTATGTCGAGTATAAAGACCCCCCCGTGCCCACCCACACCCCATGGGGGTCGTTGTTAGAGACGAGAAAGTGATTCTTGATTTCTGTCACTCACTGAACCGTGTCCCTCCCAGATGCCTCATGAATCCACAGTGGAACACACACACGTCAACATCATGGACATGGAGTCGCCGCTGGCCACAAGAGACCGCCACGACGTCGACTTTAAGGAGATCGAGTGCAAAAGACACCAGCTGACCCGATCCATCAGTGAGATCCAGCCGCCGCATTTCTTTCCTCAAGCCCCGCAGGAGATTACCCACTGCCACGATGAGGATGATGACGAGGAAGAGGAGGAGTAGGGGAGGGCCGTGAACCTTTCCCCAGAAGAGCCTGTTTCCATTTTTACGTTTGTCTTTACTTTGATTCGTAGCTGCAGCGAGCGAGTGCTCACAGAGAGGGACTCTCAGTCCGCGCTCTGCTTTTATCTGGGCTTATACGTGCTGTGCTCCATGCTGCGCAATATCAACGGTTGGTTCTCACATGTACCGATTGTGCACCGAGAGTTTGTGCCACGCTGCAGTCACGGCGGACTTCTGCTGTGACTGTGGGAGAATATCAGAAGTTCAAACTGGGTTTGTTGTTGCTGAATATCACGGTCTTCCACTGATGTTAATCTGTGACCAGTCTGAAAGGGCTCTCATTGGTTCAGCTGTCAACATGTTGCAGATGTGCTGTTCCTGGAGTGGGCTGAGATCAAAGTGCCTCAGTGTTATTACAGATGCTGTTCAGTGTACACGCGCTTTTCTTTTCTCATGTTTTTATGCTGCTGCCTTGATTTTAAAGAAACTACAAATATGTCCGACCAATAAAGCTGCAGCGAGGGCCTTAAAGGTTGTAATTTGGCTGTATGCTGGAGTTTTCAGGGGCAGCGTTCCTGCATTGGTACAGATGTGCCAGAGGGAGCAAGACTGGTGCCGACAAACGGGGCTCGCAAAGTATCAGGTAAGATACTTAGATCTGACTGCCAGAAGAGGGAGACAGGCAGCATGTTCAGGGTCGCCAACAGGGTCAGGCTGCTTCGGCTGCTGCTAACGAGCGACTGCAGTGATCGTGCTGCAGGCTGAGACGGGTATTCGTCCTCTGCTCTTCTTTTCTCCTTCCTGTGGGTCAGTTTGAGTGACGGTCCTGTGAGGTCTGAGCTAAAATCAAAGGATGCTTTTTGAACCTGGATGTGCCCAGGAGGACTTTCATAGGACGGACTCATCATAATCCATGAAGCTGAAAGCATGTTTTTATGTTTTATTCAAATTTCATATGTCAGCAACAGAGAGTGCAAATGCTTTTTTTATTTTGAATTATGCTGGGGGGGAATGATAACATGCATTGTTCTGCAGTTGACACGCTTTTTCATGGCTGCAATAAAATATATTCCATTGCTGCTGCGTTTTGATTTTGCTGTTAAATTTGCACTTAGAACAGAATAATCCTTTAATTGTGCCACAAGGGGAAATCTGGTTGTAACAGCAGCCACAAAGACACACATACAAACAAACAGCACACAAACATGCACATTTCTTTTACATTTTTACATCAAGGACAGCAGTTACCAGAGTACTGCACTGTTATTACATTAAATAACTACAGATAAGAGGCCGACCTGGTTGTCGTGTGAATCGGTTGATAAAATAGTGAAAGTTACAGCACTGATGTAAACATCTGTTTGTTGGGAGCAGTTCTGATTGTGCAGTCTGGCAGCTGCAGGGAGGAAGGAGCTGCAGAAACGCTCCTTCATGCATCGAGGACGCAGCAGTCTGTCTCTGCAGCAGCTCTGCAGCAACATCTACATGCATGTAAATGTTGGGAGACTCTGTCCATCAGAGATGTTATTTTGGCCAGAGTCCTCCTGTCTCCCAGCACCTGCACTGGGTCCAGGGTGCATCCCAGCACAGAGCTGGCCTTCCTGATGACTTTATCCAGCCTCTTCCTGTCAGCTGCCGATAAACTGCTGCTCCAACATACAAGTGTTCCTGTAGCTCCTGATAAGCCTGGTTGATGATAAGAGGTCAGCTGTGCTATCAGACTTTATCTTTTCTACTAATGTTTCTCCTCAGTAAAGTTTTCCTTGGTTAATTTCATTGTAACTGGTTCCAGTTGTCCCTTAATGGGACGGGTCACTGCAAACAGCTTTTACATTTTTGTTCTGATTGTGACAAACGTGTGAATCTCGTGCTGCGACCTTTTCACTCATTCAATCTGAACACGCTCTGACACTTAGGGAAGGTTTGGAGCCAGTGTGAGACAGAATGATGAGATTTCTTCTGCACCGCTGAGCTTCATCCCACCTTTAAACGTCCCCATCAAAGGTTTAAGACCACCTAAAAATGGCAAAAAATGATATTTTTCATGGTTGGATCTCAACAAGCTTCAACAAGAAGAAATGGAGGGAGACAAAACGTTTTTTCAAGCATTTATTAAAAACAAAGCTTAAACTGAAACGGGCTGTTTTGCAGCTGATCAAGGACCACACCTCCAGAAAAACATAAACCCCCTAAAACAGCTGTGCAGCAGTATATACACATCTGTGCTGGAGGCCCCGGGGCCGACCCAGGACACGCTGGAGAGATTGCATGATGGTGGATGTGTGGTCTGTTGTTGATGGTGAATAATAATGACCGAAACACAAATCAAGCTGTTGCTATGGAAAAGTGCAAACTGTATTTTCACAGAACTATACATGAACTATGAGTGTGTGAAACTCAGACAACCTTGTGATTGTCTGGAACCAGTAACGACACTGAAGTCTCGAGCTGATAACAGCATTGAGGCTGTGGGGACGGTTCCCACAGGACGTCCTGTTGGCCTGAGCTCGTTACAGACATCTGACAGAATGTACTAGAGAAGGTCACGATGATACTGAGGCCCCCGGGGTGAGATACTCAGAGCTGGAGTGAATAAGACTTGTAGAAGGAAGACCTTTGAATGCTTGAATAAAATGGTACGACCTAAGTTGATTTACTGTGAGCACATGATCTTTCAGGGAAATTCTTTTGTAACAGCAGCTGAAATGATCAGTCGTTCTTATTATTATTGGTGTTTTATATTCTTCTGCTTAGAGTGGCGGGGATGCTGGAGCCTGTCCCAGCTCCCTCACAGCGAGAGGCCGGTTACACTCCGGACCACAGCATCACACCACAAACAGTTTCTGTAGTTTTGCAACAACCTGCACACAGACTGTACTGATGGCCCCGCTACGTGCCTAGCCTTGGATTTCGCCTCCTCAGCAGCCTTGTTGAAGTCTGGTTGAACACGTGTGAACTCAGGAGCAGGGCTAAGGAGCTGTTTGGCCTTCAGCTGCTGATAAATTTGTCCTTTTGCTCCGTGTCATCAGTCAGGGATGATGAAGAGCCAGCGTAAGAGAAAAACGTCCCTCAAATCTGAGGACTGTTTTTGATAAAGGCTTTGCCCATAATTTCATTTTGTTCCGTTGAGGTTGCCAGACTACAGCCTGGTATGTGGATAAAACACTACGTTTAAACTTTAGTTTAATATCCTATCAGATGAAAACGTGGCCACAAATATCCCTTCCTGTTCAAGAACGGGCACAAAAGTGCTGAAGCTGCAGGTGACTGCAGGTCCCGATGACTTGGCTTCACTTCAGCCTTTTATTCGATTTTGACTATTTTGTACGAGCGCTGCGTTCTGCGGTGCAAGCAGAATCATCTGCAGCTCAACCTGATAAAGCAAACGACTGTGGACCAGCTGAGGTCCTTTAACATGTGTAGGGTGACACCCTGTTGAGGCCAGTGCGTCCTGGATGCTGTGACATGCTGGAGCAGCAGGTTGAGGGTCGCAGATGCCAGCACACTCAATGCACTGATCCACAAAGCAGGTGATGCTGTGGGTGTGGAGCCGGACTCTCTAAAGGTGCTGTTGAAGAGGTGGATGTTGTCCAAGATGAGGAGATGCTGAAAAGTATCTCCCACCCACTCGGTGACGCGCTGGCCGGTCACAGGAGCAGCTCAGCGTCATGTTTCTCCTTAATGCAAGACAATGGACCAGCTCATTTAGTACTTTTATTGTCACACAGCCGTCCCACAGGTGTACATATAGTCCAGTATGACAGAAGCATGTGTGCTGTTTGATGTGACTTTAATGAACACAACATTTATGTCAAGTATCCCACGGTGGTTCACTGACGCAGAGACGCGCCTCCCTTCAAATGTTATCTCATTTGAACTAAAAGTCCAACAGTGTCCTGAGACGCCGTCTGCAGACCGTGTAAACACAGCATGTCCTCTCCGTTACTTCAACAGGTGTCTCAGCTGGTCCTGCAGGTTTTTCGAGTGCTCCACACTGGAGGACAGAGGAACAGAACCAAGCTTACTGCTGAGAAATGCTCCAGCTGTTTCTCTGAGGCATAAACAGCTGTGGTCACACTTACTTCTTCTGAATGGCCTCCTGCCTTAGACAGAGACAGACAGAGAGACTTTACAGCAACCAGTTTAAGCAAAGCCAACAGGTTTCATACATGAAAGAGACGAGTGCTACTTACTGGTACTGTAAATGTGTGGTGATAATGGACATTTTTCTCAGGCTCTGCAAGAGATGAAGAGAGAGAGCAAGAGCACAGACACAGTTTTGGACCTCAGCGAACACCGAGTGTAAAATTGTTTTTGAGGATTTTCTTTCTCCAATAATGAAGCACATCTCATGTGATCGTGGAGATTTCCTCTGACCTATCAGAAGACTACTCACGTCCTCAGAGTGCAGGATAGCATCCTCCTGAATCACCATGCTTCTTGCTGCTTGACCGAGAAGCTGGAAGAGACATCCGCGGCAACGCAATCGTTACGATTATTCAATCAGTACTTCAACTGAGCAAACAAACCTCTATCACCATAGTAACATCTCACAGCTGTTTGTCACAGAAATATCAGGACAGCCGTCTGCAGTTGGAAACCCTGCGACAGACGGGCAGCGCGTCCAGGGTACACAGCCTGTTGCCCTGTGACAGCTGAGCTTTGCTAAAGCAACCGTGGAAAACTCCACACCCACAGCACATTTAACAGAAAATCCTGAAAACAGGGAAACTCCTCAGGAAAAGGACAGCAGGGTTTTGTTCACTAGGCAAAAGTCTGTTTATTCCACATTACATGGTATTCTGGGATTTGTATCTCCTCCTGGGATCAAACTGGGATCAGGCAAACACTCAGACCCACTGGGTCGTGTTAGCGTTGGACCAGAAGAGTCAGTGTTTGTTTAATATATCGATTTGAAAGATTTGGTTAACAAAACAAAACGAAATTAAACCAGACGCCAGCTGTGCAGACGCACACTAACAATCAGGACTAACAAAAACTTCACTTCTCTGGCTTTTAGAAACAGATCTGTTAGGAAGCTTCGTTGAACTTAACTCTTGACTTCACAACAAAACAAGATTCACACGTCCGTGTGTTCGATGAATATCACAAACCTGACTTCCTACTATTATCATGAAGCTGCTTTAAAACAAACCTGCCCAAGTACCTGGAGGAGTTACTGAGATAAGTACACTGTGGCAACGTGCACACACAGACCTGCCACCAGTCGGGATTTCTCCCCACAGTCCAAAGACATGCGTGTGACGTGTAAACACTACGTTCACACGGTGCTTTCACATGAGTCATCTGCTTTATGTTCTTTCATTACAGATGTTTGTAGTAACAGACGCATCACATTTAGAACTGAAAACACGGAGTTCATACAGGACAGTAAATGTCTCTGCAGCTCAAAACTCACAAAGCTGCAAACTACCAGCAACAGAAGACCGTGAGTGAGCGAGTGAAGCACTGCAGCAGGTCAGTGCCCGAAGCATCAGGATGGCCCCAAACTTCTTCCCTCAGGCCATTTGGACTAATGTCACAGTGCTATGTTCATGATCCCAGCAACATCCGCTGCTTCCTGCTTTAACTGTTAAACCTAATAATCCTCAACTTTCTACATATGTTCCGCTTTTAATCAGCAGGATTTTCAGTACAATACACACACGTGCGTTTAAATGAAGTCAGGGCACCACGTGTCGAATTTGCCAGAACAACAACTGTCAGCTGTTCACATCTGAAACGCCTGGCGCCATAAGACAACTCCAGCTGTCAGAGCAGCCGTCCACTCGTGTCCTGTTTGATTAATAAACAATGATCAGCTACAGTAACGCATATATTACAGCAGTGCTCGTCTTTTGGTGGGTTTTATTTTCTTTGTCAAATATTGAACATAACAGGCTGACAGCATACACACTGATCTAGCTCCTGTAGTGTTTCCGTTAGCTAACAATGGGCTTTCCATTAGCTAGTTGCTCAAAGCAGACGCTAAAAATCACTAAACTTGAGTTAAAATCACTTGCGTGGCGATACCTCCTGACTGCGGGATCCTTTTAGCACTTGACGTGTCAACGCGATAACATCCCCGCTGCAGGAGCCCACTTTATCGGATAACAAGCCTTTGACAGACTGTCCGAACCGCGGCTGGGAATCAGCTGAAGCCATTTTCCTATGTTGGCTAGCGATGGTGCGCAGGAAAGGACAAACTACACAGCAACGAGTTCAGTAGATTAGATAGGGCTCCGGTGCAGACGCGCAGTCTGGCTGTGTGCAAATAAACTCCGCGTGTTTCTTTCTCACTTGCATACAGTAAAATCACTTTTACTCCATTCTGTTCATCTAGCTTATTATTGACACGTTTCAGATGCGTGACGCTGATTAAAGTTGTACATAGGGTTGCCAACTCCCTGGAAAATAAATAAGGGACACCTCGAGGCCAGGGCCGGGCGACCCAGTTGTCTTCACCCTTCCCAGTGTGGTGAATTTTCTAGCTCTTTTTTTGTGTGTGAAATTATTTTTTTAACCATTTGACTTGAAGTTGATTTAAGTAGATGCATATTCTATTCTTTGTGATATGAACACATGTGAAACAAGTGATCATTTAGCCATTTATTTTTAGCTCAAAATGACAACATTAACACAGTAAAACAGGTCTCCTTCTTAAACAGAAGCCTGTCATGCTTAACTTTTGAGAATATAAGTAAATCTTTCTTTAAAAGAACTCTGTCCTGCTTAACTTAAAATAATAGAAAACAATAGAAAGAAAAATATTCTTGTAACAGTGCACATTTAGTGCATTTAGTACAATTGGCTTCAGCTGAGGTATTATTTCAGCTTTTCTAAAGCTAATCAGCTGCTCCTGTTTGTAAACCCGCTTGTTCCCATGGTTACGCATCTTAACTCATCATCATTATTCATCTATGTATTACTTTTATGTATTAGTCATCTATTTGTTGTAATCATCTATCCTTGCAGTTGTTTATTACACAAAATAAGTTATATTATCACACTTCTGGCCACATAGCGCTGATATTCACTGCACATGCCCATATTAACGTTTTCCAGCCAGGTGTTTTCCTTTTCCCATTCTTCCCTTTCTCTGAGGGGAACAAACATTGCTGCTCTAACGCTGGGCTCACACTGTGCGATTTTAGGCCCATTTTGAGCCGATTTTTGAGTCGTGCGACCGATTTGGTGATCGGACCGATTTTGGCCTTCATCGTGCGTCGTGTAGTATACGTGGGGTAACGAGAAGTGATTAACACCTCACGACCAGCTCCCGATCATCAATCGCTCGTGAGCCGCTCACACTGCTCGCGCGCAAACAGGTAAACGTCGGTGAAAAAGACGGAGCAGCACGGCTGTGCAGCGTGTGATCTGGACACAAGCGATGGAGGCACAACTTGGAGAACTTTGGAAAGCTCATCCGAGCCTTTTCGATGTGGCATCACAAAATGATCACGACCACAACAACCGTGAAAATAGTTGGATTTACACTGCTGCTCATTCACAGCTGATCATGTTTTTCATGAGCAATTTAGCAAAGTTGATGGTGGTGGTGTGTCTGTGTGAGTGTAAGACGGAGAGAGCGACAGATTTTCTGTTATAACCTTCATGTTATGGAGGCACAGTGTGAGCACTCAGGTCGCATCAGAGCATCGGGTCGTATAGTGTGAGACCTGCATCGTGACCTACCAACTTCTAACCCCTGCGAGTCAATCGTGCAGTTTGAGCAGGAACTGAATATCGTGACTGAAAAAATCGCACAGTGTCTGCTCAGCTTTAGGTGTACTGTCGTCCGAGACTTGCACCGCAGTGTCGGCGTTTGTTTCCCTGTTGGCCATGCTTCTTGTTGTGGTCATCTGTTGTCTTCCGGTATTTTCTCCGCAAGCGACCTTTCCTCGACCAATGAGATAAGCGGTAATCTGAATTGTCATAAGTGTGCTGTCAGCTCATTGGTCACAAAGCAGGAGAGGGGCTGGGAATTATGTTTTCAAACAAAGCGTTAATTCCATTAACATTTATAGACTACTTTTGATTCTCACTGTATTACGGGACAAAGTGCGTCCCTTATTAGCTCAATACGGGACGTGTACTTTTGTTTCGAAATACGGGACGATTCCGTTTTTTAAGGGACGGTTGGCAACCCTAGTTGTACAACATCCAGATTTAAAATGAAACTGTGGTCACATCATATCTTACAGCAAATCAAACTAGGAATGCTACAAAGCAACACATACTCCACCACAAATTAACTTCGTGCATTCGGCGTTTTCCTGCGTGGTTCCCATGCCTTTAATAGCTAACTGGGTCTTCTTTATGATGTCCTGCACAGTTATACACGCTTTTACATGCGCGTACTCGCTCATTAAACTGACGTAATACTCACTCTACTAAGTAACTAAGTCCTTTCACACTGTTTCCTGTGTGTGCCTTTGTCTTGTTTTCTATATATTTCCTTTGTTTGCTATTTATTGATTTTACTTTTTCACTCCTGCACAGTTGGTGTGGAGCTCCTGTAATTTCTTTGTGCGTGTACAAAGTCAATAAATGGCTATTCTATTCTATTCTGTTCTATTCTATTCTGTTCTGTTCTGTTCTGTTCTATTCTGTTCTGTTCTGTTCTGTTCTATTCTATTCTATTCTATTCTGTTCTATTCTATTCTATTCTATTCTGTTCTATTCTGTTCTGTTCTATTCTGTTCTGTTCTATTCTGTTCTATTCTGTTCTGTTCTATTCTGTTCTGTTCTGTTCTGTTCTGTTCTGTTCTATTCTATTCTGTTCTATTCTGTTCTATTCTGTTCTGTTTTGTTCTATTCTGTTCTGTTCTATTCTGTTCTATTCTATTCTGTTCTATTCTGTTCTATTCTGTTCTGTTTTGTTCTGTTCTATTCTATTCTGTTCTGTTCTATTCTGTTCTATTCTGTTCTATTCTATTCTGTTCTATTCTGTTCTGTTTTGTTCTATTCTGTTCTGTTCTGTTCTATTCTATTCTGTTCTATTCTGTTCTATTCTATTCTGTTCTATTCTGTTTTGTTCTGTTCTGTTCTATTCTGTTCTGTTCTGTTCTGTTTTGTTCTATTCTGTTCTGTTCTGTTCTATTCTATTCTGTTCTATTCTGTTCTATTCTATTCTGTTCTATTCTGTTTTGTTCTGTTCTATTCTATTCTGTTCTATTCTGTTCTGTTTTGTTCTATTCTGTTCTGTTCTGTTCTATTCTGTTCTATTCTATTCTGTTCTATTCTGTTTTGTTCTGTTCTATTCTATTCTGTTCTATTCTGTTCTGTTTTGTTCTATTCTGTTCTGTTCTGTTCTATTCTATTCTGTTCTATTCTGTTCTATTCTATTCTGTTCTGTTCTATTCTGTTCTGTTCCGTTCTGTTCTGTTCTATTCTATTCTATTCTGTTCTATTCTATTCTGTTCTGTTCTATTCTATTCTGTTCTGTTCCGTTCTGTTCTATTCTATTCTGTTCTATTCTATTCTCTTCTATTCTGTTCTGTTCTGTTCTGTTCTATTCTGTTCTGTTCTATTCTGTTCTATTCTGTTCTATTCTATTCTGTTCTATTCTATTCTGTTCTATTCTGTTCTATTCTATTCTGTTCTATTCTGTTCTGTTCTATTCTGTTCTGTTCTGTTCTGTTCTGTTCTATTCTATTCTGTTCTGTTTTGTTCTATTCTGTTCTGTTCTGTTCTATTCTGTTCTGTTCTATTCTGTTCTATTCTGTTCTGTTTTGTTCTGTTCTATTCTATTCTGTTCTGTTCTATTCTGTTCTATTCTGTTCTATTCTATTCTGTTCTATTCTGTTCTGTTTTGTTCTATTCTGTTCTATTCTGTTCTGTTCTGTTCTATTCTATTCTGTTCTATTCTGTTTTGTTCTGTTCTATTCTATTCTGTTCTGTTCTGTTCTATTCTATTCTATTCTGTTCTGTTCCGTTCTGTTCTGTTCTATTCTATTCTATTCTGTTCTGTTCTATTCTATTCTGTTCTGTTCCGTTCTATTCTATTCTGTTCTATTCTGTTCTGTTCTATTCTATTCTGTTCTATTCTATTCTGTTCTGTTCCGTTCCGTTCTATTCTATTCTGTTCTATTCTGTTCTGTTCTGTTCCGTTCCGTTCTATTCTATTCTGTTCTATTCTGTTCTGTTCTATTCTATTCTGTTCTGTTCCGTTCTGTTCTATTCTGTTCTGTTCTATTCTGTTCTGTTCTGTTCTGTTCCGTTCTGTTCTATTCTATTCTGTTCTATTCTGTTCTATTCTGTTCTGTTCTATTCTGTTCTGTTCTGTTCTGTTCTGTTCCGTTCTGTTCTGTTCTATTCTATTCTGTTCTATTCTGTTCTATTCTGTTCTGTTCTGTTTTGTTCTATTCTGTTCTGTTCTATTCTGTTCTGTTCTGTTCTATTCTATTCTGTTCTATTCTGTTCTATTCTGTTCTGTTTTGTTCTGTTCTGTTCTATTCTATTCTGTTCTGTTCTGTTCTATTCTATTCTATTCTGTTCTGTTCCGTTCTGTTCTGTTCTATTCTATTCTGTTCTGTTCTATTCTATTCTGTTCTGTTCCGTTCTGTTCTATTCTGTTCTATTCTGTTCTATTCTGTTCTGTTCCGTTCTGTTCTATTCTATTCTGTTCTATTCTGTTCTGTTCTATTCTATTCTATTCTGTTCTGTTCTATTCTGTTCTGTTCTGTTCTGTTCTATTCTATTCTGTTCTGTTCTGTTCTATTCTGTTCTGTTCTATTCTGTTCTGTTCTGTTCTATTCTGTTCTGTTTTGTTCTATTCTGTTCTGTTCTATTCTGTTCTATTCTGTTCTGTTTTGTTCTATTCTGTTCTGTTCTATTCTGTTCTGTTCTGTTCTGTTCTATTCTGTTCTGTTTTGTCCTGTTCTGTTCTTTTCTATTATATTCTGTCCTGTTCTGTTCTATTCTATTCCTGTTCTGTCCTGTCCTGTTCTATTCTATTATATTCTGTCCTGTTCTGTTCTATTCTATTCCTGTTCTGTCCTGTCCTGTTCTATTCTATTATATTCTGTCCTGTTCTGTTCTTTTCTACACTTTTACAGCATCTTGTGTAGTTCTAGAAAGACTGAGTGTCATCTTATCTTGTTTGAGTTGTCACAGTCCTACAGATTCAAGGACCTGGCCTTGAAGTTGCTGCATAAAAGCAGCGCTCCGCAGTGGTTGGGAAACCTTGAACAGATATTTCCTGGGATGTTTCAGCTCTGTTGAACCAAGCGCCTCTGTCACTGATATGGCTTGGTTTTGGTATCTGTGTGTGTTCATGTTGGTGGGCCTCACTTTGTTAGCACTGCAGTTCAAGTTCAGGATGTCTGCACACGGTTCTAGGGAGCCGCCACACCTCCCTGCACTACCACTCATTGGCAGCCTGCTGAGCCTGCAGAGTGAATTACAACCACATGTGCTTTTCAAAGAACTGCAGGTAAAATACGGACAAACATACTCGCTGATGATGGGCTCCCACAGCGTGATTGTCGTCAACCATCATGTGCACGCCAAAGAAGTCTTGCTCAAGAAGGGAAAGACGTTTGCAGGAAGACCTAGAACTGTGGGTATAACTCTCTCCTAAATGTCCTGTTCTGTTTGGTTGTTTTTTGGATTGGTTTCCATCATGTCATGTTTGTGATGAAGGTAACTACAGATATTCTGACTAAAGATGGGAAGGACATTGCATTTGGAGACTACAGTGCTACGTGGAAGTTCCACAGGAAGATAGTCCACGCAGCCCTGTGCATGTTTGGAGAAGGCTGTGCCTCTATTGAGAAGACCAGTGAGTACAGTTCACTCCTCTAGTTTGATACCACTCTCTCATGTGAGACTGCGTATGGCAGGCAGATCAGCAGCAATAAATCACAACAGGCAGACGCACTCATTTAAACGAACACACTCGAGGACTTTTTTTACTCTTCAAAGCATTTAAGCATAGATTTAAGTTAAAGAGAAATATCTAATGCAATGATCAGTCAGCAGGTGGAAAGGACCTGTTTTTACAAAGTGATTGGTCGTTCTACTCTCATTCTACTCTCATTCTACTCTCATTCTACTCTCATTCTACTCTAGCACAATGAAAATAATAAAGAGAAACAATAACGTTTAATTATATAGAGCTCACAACAAAAGTTTGGCAACAGTAGGAAACTGTGTGTGTGTGTGTGTGTGTGTGTGTGTGTGTGTGTGTGTGTGTGTGTGTGTGTGTGTGTGTGTGTGTGTGTGTGTGTGTGTGTGTGTGTGTGTGTGTACAGAGAGATTTCAAATGCTCCAAATGCAGTAATATCTGCTGTAGTGTTTCTAAGTATGATAAATATGTAAGGTAATGAACTTTGTCTTGCCCAGTTTGTGCAGAGGCCCAGTCTCTGTGCTCCGTGCTGTCAGAGGCAGCAGACGTGGGGCTGGCCCTGGATCTTTCTCCCGAGCTGACTCGCGCCGTCACCAATGTTATCTGCTCTCTCTGCTTCAACTCGTCCTACTGCCGAGGCGACCCAGAGTTTGAGAATATGCTGCAGTACAGCCAGGGCATTGTGGACACTGTGGCCAAAGACAGCCTGGTGGACATTTTCCCCTGGCTGCAGGTAAGCAGCAAGAACTCAGAGCAGAAACAATCAGACCGCAGTGTAAATGTAGGCAATCAACAGAAAGATAAAGGCCGCCTCGTTGCGTTTCCTTAGTGGGATTACTGCCACTCTGGTGTTGCTTAGAATCTATGGTGAAAGAATGTGAAGAGTGTCTGATCCACACACATTTGTAGTGCATGTTTATAATGATGCTAGCACGATCGAGCTCTCGCAGCACATTGTGAGCGATGAGCAAGAAGGTGACAGTTGGACCGTGATGTTTATCAGGCTGTTTTTGTCTTTATCACAGATCTTTCCTAATGCAGACCTACGTCTCCTGAAACACTGTGTTTCCATGAGAGACAAACTTCTACAGAAGAAATTTGATGAACACAAGGTAACCCTTTAACCACGGGGCCATTAGTGTTTGAAATTTAAAGGTAGTGTACAGTACAAACTGCTCTCTTAGTCATGTGCCCCGTACCTTATACCACATACTTGGTTCCTTTCATTTGTACAAATGCATCGGCAACATTTGAGGCAGAAAAACCACAATGTTGTAGTAGAGCTGTGATCCTGTGCAGCTGTGAGATGGTGGACATTATCACACAGAGACATACTTGACTACAGCGGTCACATTAGGTTGCTTTGCTAAATAAATACAAAGCGTTCTGTACGCTGACATGCTGCTCCCTCACAGGTGAATTACAGCGACCACGTGCAGAGAGACCTGATAGACGCTCTGCTAAGAGCCAAGCGCAGTGCGGAGAACAACAACACATCAGAGATAAGTGCAGAGTCCGTGGGCCTGAGTGATGACCACATTCTCATGACAGTGGGAGACATCTTTGGCGCTGGCGTGGAAACCACTACCACTGTGCTCAAATGGGCCATAACGTACCTGATTCATCACCCAGAGGTAAGGCTCGATCAGCAGCAGTGTTTCCACGAGGCGCGTGGCGTGGGTTTCAAAGATGTCTGATGAAAACGACCCTTCTCCTCCTCTCTGTCTGTGGTCTAAAACTCTGAATCTAATTAAGTTTAAGCATCTTTTTACAAACTATACCTATGCAACATCATCAACACACACAAAGTCATTAATAAAGTCAGTTGTTGTGAAGCTGCAAGAAAACCACAGCTGAATGAAGCATACAGACTCCAGGTGGCTGCAGCTGCAGATCAGGTTACTCACCTGCCCGGAGTGTGAATGTGAAAGCACACATATGAAAACATGCCGAGTCTCACAACACGTAAGTGATGTTAATCTGAACTTGTGTAGTAGCATGCCACGCCCTTTATTCCCATTAATGTCCAACTTGCAGCAGCCAATGGGAATAATATTTTTATTGATTCTAATCAAATGCAACAGAGAAAAACGTGTGAATCCTGAGTGTGTGAAGCTGTTAAAGAGCATCTCCGATGCACAGTGACTCTACTGCTTCATGTTTAGGTGCAAAGACGTATCCAGGATGAGCTGGACAGGACGGTGGGTGACAGCCGCTCTCCTAAACTCACCGACCGAGGCAGTCTGCCCTATCTGGAGGCCACCATTAGGGAGTTATTACGGATTCGCCCCGTGGCACCTCTACTCATCCCCCACGTGGCTCTCTGTGACACCAGGTACAGCGATGCTCACTGAGTTCACCCATTTAATAAAGCCATGTTGACACACAGCAGAGGTGACTGCTGACTGCGTCGATCTATTAAAATGACACACTTCTGTGAAAAGTGACCAGGCTGTTTATTAGGACAGGAAGCTTACTGCTCTGTACTGACAAGTAGGACTGATCTGGGATCTTCTGTTTCTGAATGAAGTCTTAAAAATACATTTACCTGATGCACAAACATCATTGTCAATCCCATGAGTGAACTGGGAGCTCTTGTCTCTGTAGCCTTGGAGATTTCACAGTGAGGAAGGGAACTCGAGTCATTATCAACCTGTGGGCTCTGCACCATGACGAGAAGGAGTGGAAGAACCCAGAGCGGTTTGACCCTGGTAAGAGCAAACATCTGTCCACAGTTTAATATCCAGTTATGGAAACTGATTTTATTCTCTGAGGCAAACGTCTGTTTGGTTTCTTCCCTCAGTCAAGGATGATTAATGGTGATAGAAAGGCAGACACTGTCTCTGGCTCCTATCATTGTTATGGCTTTTGGCTACTTAAGTTAATACACAATAACAGTGACATCAGGGTGCTTTGAATTGTATGTTAAAGACCCGACAAACACCCTGTTTTTGATGGTTTTTGGGTTGAAGAAGTCACCTGGATGAGTGACGAAACGTTTCTCCCACTAAAAAAACGGCCACGTCCAGATGAACAGAATCAACGTTTGGGGATTTACTTACCTGGATCATTGAGCATGCCATCCATCCATCCATTCGCTTCCGCTTATCCTTTTCAGGGTCGCGGGGGGCGCTGGAGCCTATCCCAGCTGCAGCATTGAGCATGCATCAAACGATAATTTTTGGACTTTCAAATTCTCCAAGGAATCTGAAAGTCCAAGGAGAAAGGACTCTAATAGCAGCAAGTCAGTGTCTCACCAGGAAACCCTCACCTTAGGGGATACCTGGAGTCTTGTTCCCGTTTGATTCACCGCCACTGTTTTAAGATCGAGACAAATACATGAAATCCTGAACCAACATATGTATACAGGCTGGATCTGACAGTTCTTTTAGTTTAGCTTCTGTGACCATCCCAGCTGGTGAAACCTGTTGTTGTTGCTCTGCAGGCCGGTTCTTGAATAGTGAAGGCACAGGACTGACGATCCCATCACCCAGCTACCTGCCCTTCGGTGCTGGGCTGAGAGTATGTCTAGGTGAGGCCTTGGCCAAGATGGAGCTCTTTCTCTTCCTGTCCTGGATCCTGCAGCGCTTCACTCTGACTGTCCCACCAGGCCATGATCTGCCAAGTCTGGAGGGAAAGTTCGGAGTGGTCCTGCAGCCGGCCAAGTACAAGGTGAATGCCACAATCAGACCAGACTGGGCAAGACATAAGTGCCAGGCAGAATAGTCCTATGGCTGTGAATACGTACGCACCATCAAGAAGGAAAGCAAGCTTGCAGCACTGTGACATGAAATCTTATTTTTCTGAAGTGTAACACAGTCTCCTGTAACAGCTCCAAACAGTCTCTTTATTTTTCTACTGTGAGGAGAACGTATCGGCCGGTGTCGCTAACTCTGCTGACATCAGGAGGCAGGATGCTTTCTCATTTTCAAATGTACAAGGTGACGTCTGTGATGAGATCATATAACACAGGATGTCCATTCACAGGATGTACACCCAAAATTTACTGCAAAAACTAACCCACAACACAAAGATGTAACCAGGTAATCTCAAAATGTAACCACTTTATTTTGATCCTGAGAACACAAATAAAGGTTTACACGGTAGAAATGTACTGCAGTGAAAGGAACAGGATGTCCCTTGTGGAGATACAGAAATTCTTTTATTGCTGCCGTATAACCTGCATCATTATAACTGCATTAATAACATTCTTTACAGCATCATTCCACTTAATAATATTTCTCACAGTATTGATACTGCATTACAGCTGTTTATTGAAGATGTCCATTTGAGGATCCTTTTATTATGATAACTTTTATTACAGGTACAGCCAGAAGTATTTTATGCACATTGCATATCTGTGCTTATTTCGAGTTGATGTTCGGTTCATTAAAGGTTTTAAGCTTCACTGGCGTGACTGTCCAGGTGATCCATGCTGAGGGAAACTAGAACATAGAAGGATGACTGCATACATGCTTACAGTACATATAATACATATAATCTAGGAATGTGTCCGGCCTGAGGCCTTAACTCATTTGAGTCAATAATTAGCCTCAGAGACCCTGAGGGCTTGAAGTTTACTACCTTGTATGGAAGGTGTTATAGAAAAGAGAAGTTCTATGTCTGCTTATAGCTATTAAAGATGTACGATTAACTGTGACTAATGTCTGGAACCTATTTTAATCTGTCATTGACGCCATGGGGGGGCGTGTACCCCACTGCTTTATAAGTATCCACAACATGTATTTTGGTCAGAGGACATGTGCTGATGTTTTCTCCTGGTAAATAAACTCATCGTTTGATTGCACTTCTCTGGGGCCTCCGTGGTTTGTCTCACTGCTCTGCATTGATCGATTTCACGACACCCCCATCAAATATAAATTATGTTTACTCAATATAGTAAATATACTTGCATATACATATAAGTAGGAGAACTGCTTAAGGACAAGGATGTATACATAAACATATCCAGACCCAGCTCGCAGGAACCTGTGACAACAGTTTGTCTCCTGTTGCTCCGGCTTTTCTTTTAATTTGGTGTTGAGTCATAAACAAATCATCGTCCTGCATCTGCACCCTTCATCAGTGTGACTGCAATCACACCTGCAGCGTCACATCAAACGTTCCCATTTTATCCTTCTCACCTTACTACTCTACATTGTTGCTCTGTCCATTAAGGGCCATTCTGTTTTATTTAAAGAGCAAATATTGGGCCCATGTGGAAACTTATGCTCTAAAACAACCTCTTTCTATGTTTTTATGTCTCATACATGTAACTGCAAAAGCACTTCAAACCAGTTTGTCATACAAGAAAAATTTAATATGACACGAGAAACAAGTTAAAAGAATTACCCCATAAAATACTTCAATGTGGCATCACCAGGTTTTCACCCAACAAGAATCAGATGCTGCGTTTAGACTTTGGGCTTCAGGATGTATATCATACAAACCCTGGTGTCATGTTTCTTGAAGAACTGGATCATAAATGTGATGCAAATATAAAAATGTTGTTTTCTGGGAAGTTTCTTATAAAACATTTAGCATGATAAACTTAAACCCTGAGAAACAGCCAATGAAATGATGGCAAAGAGCCTCAGATCTGTTTACATCCTCTTCACATTTCAGTCAAAATGTATGAAAAACTGATCAGCATTTGTTTGGCTCATGGTTAGGCCGTGAATGCACAGCCCGAATTCATATAGCATAACAATTAGAGTGCAAACATGTAGCTCGGAGGCTAAGAGAACACCAAACGTTCTGGGCTCAGAATGAGGTGGAAGAAGGTTCTTTCTAAAGCCTCGTTAGACTTACAGCTAACATCACTGGACCTACATTACTGTCTTTGAAATGCCAAAACTCTAACAGCAATGTTTTGTTCATTTAAAAAACCACATCACAGATCAAACGTTATGTAGTGAAGAAATGAGAACAGATAATATAGGATACGTAAAAACAGGAAAACAAACGACAGTCAGAAACTCGGGGAATCCTGTGTGAGCTGTGTGAAAGAACCTGATGTGCAAGTAACAAGTACAAGTACAAGTACAGTAACACGTTACTGTAATCTGATTACTTTTTTCAAGTAATGAGTAAAGTAAGGGATTACTATTGCAAAAACGGTAATTAGATTACCGTTACTTTCCCGTAGGAACGCTGCGTTACTGCGTTACTAAAACCGTGATTTTTTGTGAGAATGTCTCACGACAGTGACGTAAGCGAGTGCGCCGTTCATGACGACAGCTGTGTGCAGATCAACAATGGATCACATATCGAGTGCAGAGAGAGTATGAGCGTGCAGCGTTTAAAGCGTGGAAGTACTGACCTTACTTTGAGTTTGATTCCATAAAAAGTGACAAAAACATTAGTGTCCGCTGTGCGTGGGAAGAAAACTTCTTTTTACAGTGAAAAAAACCCTAAACTTCCAACAAGCACCGAGTAGCTACGACGTGATGGGAAACTCACAGAGAAACTCGCGGATTCTTCCACTGACCGCGGCACACCTGCACCAGGGTAAACCTCCACCTACCCCACTCCTGCTTTACAGGTGAAAATAGAGCAACAGGACCGCTGAGTCTTTGACTTTATTTATTTTCTGCTGTGTTTTACTTGCATCTATTTGAAAGACTGAGTGTAAACACACAAAATATTTTATTTTATGTGCTGGAATGTGCAGAAAATAGGTTTAAATGTTAAACTAATTTCTTCCAGTCAGAGAATGTTGCATATAATTAAATGTTTGCTTGATGCATAAAGTTAAAAGATTAAAACTAATAAAACAAGTTTTAAAAAGAGACTTTTCCCTTTGATTACATTTTGTATGATGGATTATGTAGAAAAAGTAGAATTGGGCTGAAAGATCTATCACTTTATCACCTACTCAGGTTGTAAATCGTGTTTTTAAAAAGTAACTAAGTAACTAAGTAATTAATTACTTTTGAAAATAAGTAATCAGTAAAGTAACTGGATTACTTTCTGGGGGAAGTAATCAGTAATTAGTTACTGATTACTTTTTTCAAGTAACTTGACCAACACTGGCTGTGTGTCATTTGTGGGCGGCTCTTGTACAGCTCTGTATGTTAATGTGTCTTTTGGGCGTGTCTTGTAGGCGGGGCTTCTGTGTGCCTTGTGGGCGGGTGTTCTACAGCTGTATGTGTTTGGTCATCACAGATGTCTTATTCCCCAAAGTACCCAGACTGTTGCTTATCGTTTTATGTGTTGGGTTTCATCACACGCTCTTCTAAGATTTTCTGACACCAGCAGCACAGACACTTCTTGTCCTAATGTAGCTAACACCAGCTCCGCCCTACACGGCTAGGACACCTCAGAGCATCTGTTGGTTGCCCAATAGAAAGCCTCCATTTTGATGTAAAATAGGTCTAAATATTCCCAACTGATCATTCAGGTTACTCTTCAGTACTAACAGATCCTGTTCTGCCTTCACACAGGTTGTTAAAGTGGGCAGAAAGAGGACAGCTCTCAATGGAGCAATTTCAAAGATTGTTGCTGGGCACCTCAAAATCAAAAGATGACAACTATAACAGGAAGTAAAGTGTGATGTTTGTTCAAGGACAAACGGGTAATTCCAACCATTCAGTGCCATTTGAGTCCTCATGACAGAACCGAGTATATTTTGTATAAAAGTGGGCCTTTGCTCATGTCTAAAAGCTCGTCCTACACTATTCCCCCCCCACAACGTAATCATATGTATCCAAGCTTAGTTACTTTTACAATAATCACTGATTTTTTAGTACAAGTAAAGTTAATAAGCCATGTTCCCAATCATCTTTGTTCAAACCCTTTTGCAAGAAATGTCTCTTCATGACTTTAATCGTTTTATTAAAAAATTGATCATTTTAAATAAAATTTCTAAAATGAATATGAAACTTTTCCAACCTTTAGGGGAAATATAACTTTATTGAACATTAAGGATGACTGGGGCATAAAGTCTCTAATGAATGTAAATAAAACCGTCGATCAGGTGACTCTGAGGCTTCGTTGTGCTCTTCTGTTTTCTGTCTTGTAGTTTAACGTCTGTACGCGTCGTTCTGGTGGAGGTCTCTCTTCTTGTTAGCAGGACGTTCTTCCCTCTCACAGCATTAATTTATCAACAGTCTTATGTAATTAAGGGTTGCAGTATTCATCTTACAATGTAAATCACACTGGAAAAACTACGGTTAAGAAGTGAATTTTATTCAAATCAAACAGTGTGTGCCACATTCAGCCATGTCCAAACCTGACATGACAAATGCATTAAAATCTCAAACTAAAATAAACTGAGACAATGAGTTGATACTGTTACGAAAATATAAACGAATCCTGATGCAGATGTTCCTCTGGATCCAGGTGCTGTTACAATAACAAAATAATGTTAACAAGGTAAATATTTGTGTAACTCTAAATCCTAAATGATGGAGAGGAGACAGATGTGGACAATCCTGGTGACAGCATCTACACACACTGTCCACATAGCCTTTTATCATCTGTTACCATCACAGCAAAGACACTCGGTGGTCCGACACAGGTGATGCACAAACCTGCTTCATTGTCTAAACACACGTATTACACTTTAATCTCCAAGTTCAAACAATAATGTCAGATTTGGACTATAACACCCGTCTCTCTCCAACAGTTTGTATCTGATATGGTTTCACGTACAGAGGGGTGACATTTATATTTACAAAGAGCATAAAGTCTGTCCTGTAACAGGATCAGTGATCCCGACAGTAGACTGAAGGACGCTGTGCTTCCAAAGATCTTCTCATATTTGCTGTTCTGCAGAAATCTGATCTAACATGTTGGAACAAAACATCCCAAACTGTGTGTTTCATCACTGTTAATGGTGATCCTGTGATCCTGGAAAAGACCGAGCCATCAAGTTACAAATGTTTTATTACAGGTTAAAGGTCATCACTCAGGACAGCTGTGTGTGGATAAACTGTTGACAAACAGGCAAAAATAATGGAGTTTTTCCCATTAAGTCTTATCTCAGTGTGTTACTGAATGTATATTAAACCAGGCTCCCTGAACACTCCCAACATTAAAACACTGGGTGCAGGTACTTTGGGATGTACCGCTCACCCAGGGAGTCCCACCTGGCTTCACAGCAGGACAACAACGACAATATTCCAGCAAACAGTTCCCAACCCGATCATCTGAAAGCAGGGTCGTGTTGCAAGGAAGCAGCTGGACCTGCACAGGATTCAGCAGACGGCTGGAAAGTCCGATTTAATGCTCCGTTTCTCTGTAGATAATTTGAATAAACTGGGGTTGCTCTTTAAGTGAGACCACAAAATGTAATGTTACAGGTTCCCAAAACTTCTAACAAAGCACTCTTATCACAATCACAAGGAAAACCAGAAAGAACAGGAAACAAACGACTGATTGGAGTGTGAATGACCACGTGACCTTCTGTGGACCCTCTGATCTTCTCTAAGTTCACCTGTGGGTCAAACAGGACTTCAGCATGAATATATGCTGGTTTCACTGCAGCGCTGCATGTCTGCAGAGGGACTGCCATCTATTGGTTAAACTAGGTCATTACAATATTGTTATTTGTGTTAATGGCAGCTCAACTTCGTGAACTCACCTCATCACCCAGCGAGGCTGCAGACACATGCCTGAGCCACGTCAGTGGTTTCAAACAGTTTCCAAAAGTAAATCATTTTGTCCTCGTCAGTCTCAGCAGATCATCATGAAAACATTTCTCATGGTAAGAGTTGAAACACAGACAGCAGTAAAGTGGAGGGTCCACTTTCATCCAGACAGTCAGACGAGCGCAAATATTCCCAGGATTAAACAAAAGGAGCCATCGAAGGTGAGCATGTGTGATCAGAATGTTAAACTGTGATGGTCTCTGCAGCTCGCTCCTGTTATCTGCAGTGAAGCCTTCACTGAAATGGATGAGCTACAAATATAGCTGGATAATAATTCTCACAAGGCGCACATGTCAGGCACACACACATTGTGAAATCATACAAACGTATGGCGTCTCCCATTGTGCATTATGTTTTTGAACATTTCATAAAGTAAAGTAAATCCGTCGGGTATCTTTGTTGGACAGACATCAATTCTGACGCCTAAAGAACCAAACGGGACAAAAAACCACTTTTATCATGTCTCCCTGTGTTGATCTTCATTGTGCAGCACCTTTGTCAACATTCGTTGTTTTAAATGTGCCATAAAAATACATTTGACTTTGACTATGACGGCAGAGCTCACAGCAGAATACGTGTGTAATATTTAACAGATGTCTGACCTGTTCCAGCGACTCATCAGAACTTTGATTTTTGCTGCTGTTACAGGGACAAAGTGCCTGAAACCCTGGAGAGAAACACTAAAAAACATCTGTTTGTGCATCCGTGCAGCTTCTTCTGCTAATTCAATTCACACTTGTTGCCAGATAGTGTGAGAAATGAAGAAGATTCATCAAACTGCAAAGAATTTTGGGAGGCCACCAGAGATGCAGATACATCGGTATTTAAAGGAAAAAGCTGAACACCACGTAATAAACAGGCTCCAGAAAACCTTCCCAGCTGTGTGTTGGTGCAACCAAACAAAATTTGAAATCACAGCCAGTGTAGCCTGTGGTGCACCGTGCGTGCAAGACTTATAAAAGCACCATTCATCTTTTTCAGGTTAATTCAGCTAGACACCAACCCACAGTCCAACACAGCTCTGTAGCTGTCAGTTAGTTCTGCACAGCCAGGCTTCCTGGTTAAAAGCCAGGATAGAGAGCGGCGGTGGATAACTCGGGCTTTCAGTTTCACGTGGCAACAGGAAACACCTGCACACGCGTGCGCTCCAGTCAGAAACACCGTCAGAGGAACATGCAATAGAGGAAAGTACAAAGAAGGCAATGTTGTAGAAACCTCGTGAATCATTACTTTTATTTCGTGCTCCCAGCAGGAACATGTTTATTCTGGAGACACTCCACCACGTTCAAACGCAGATACATCTTAAAATCTCGACATTCATGTCTGACATCGTCCAGCTGAGTCTGTGGACATTACATCACGTGTGGGCTGATCACAGTTCATTTTACTCGCCGACGACTGTTGTGTTCAGGTTGCTATGGTGACCTAATGGCAGCCACGTTCAAAACAATGAAAACAGTTCATTAAACCTCAGCATCGGCTGCTCACTGACGCTCCTCTGCTCGCAGGTCAGACCTGCTCAAAGATTTCATCAGCTGTCAAACGAAACCTGACAAAAGTGCAGGAAACAACAGGAAGGTTGTGCTGCGGCCGTGTTACATGCAGAGGAAACACAGACGTGTCCAAAGCTGCAGAAACACGTTGGCTGCATCAGGTTCAACAGAGCGTCAAACTCGCACCTTATAGAGCACCTTTCTAAACTCGCCTCGTTCACACCATCAAGCACTTTCTTCTGTGTAAGTGCTTTCTGTCTGACACGGACGGATGCATCGGGGAGCAATGGGGGCCAGGCCCTTGCCCGAGGGTATTTGGCATGCAGACTGGAGCAGACGGGGATCGAACCACCAACCTTCCAGTTAGTAGGTGACCTGCTCTGCCAGGAGGGACACGGGGTGGCTGTGCTGAGCAGATAACCAGCAGATCAGCACTCAGTGGCTTCCCAGCAGCTTACCACAGAATTACGTCCAAGCAAAGGTTTGTTAGCTGAACTCTGCTGGGTTCACTGGCTCTCTGAGATCTAACCTCGAGCAGCAGCCAGTCAGAAGCCTGACCTTTCTGAGGGTTTGACATCAGCAGTATGTGTCGTCTTCAGGAAGGTAGTGATCCTTATTGCAGCTGTGAAGTGAAGCTGACGATGGGCGGAGCACAAAGATGCAGACTGGAATTTATTTAAAAAACAAACATGTTTCAGGATGTGTATGGAGCTGTGGTCTGTGGTGGAGCTCCTGTACACACTCCATGAACCAGGCTAGCTCAGCTGTGTCTGCTGGGTGGATGATAGCCTCGACCTCCCAGAAGGATCAACAGAAGTACAGAGGGGGCAGTGGTGTGAGCTCGGTCAGTTTTCAGTCAGTGATAGTGCCAAAGCTGCTTGCAGCGCTGCCTCTTCATCGATGCTGTAGTCCTGACCAAATACAGAAAGCACTGATTACTGTACGAATGTATCTGCCAGTCTAACGAGCTTTTGTTTAGACGCTCTGTGATTCAGATCGTTGAACTGTCAGGATTTACAGCCTTACAGTCTGAATTTCTCCAAAGACACTTTTCTTCATTTTGTTTTCTTATAAATGATCATGTTTTACTTTTCTTTCAGTCAGAGTTTCTGTCCAGCTGCACACACTCTGCAGCAGCAGCTTCACTTCAGTTTGATCACAAGGTGCCAATTTACTTTATTAATACAGCCCCGAATCAACGCAGCAGTTGCCTCAGGGCGCTTTAGGTGCCATCCACCGATTGGTCAAAAAGTACGGGGCCATGTACACATACGTACACGTACTTTGGCAGCCCCGCCCTATAACTTGGTTTGTCACTTCATGACTGCATACTGTGGTTAAAAGCACATGTTTCTGATAAAGTCGTTATACAGTCGTCATACAGTCGTCATACAGTCGGCATACAGTCGGCATACAGTCGTCATACAGTCGTTATAAAGTCGTCATAAAGTCGTTATACAGTCGTCATACAGTCGTTATAAAGTCGTCATACAGTCGTCATAAAGTCGTCATACAGTCGTTATAAAGTCGTCATAAAGTCGTCATACAGTCGGCATACAGTCGGCATACAGTCGGCATACAGTCGTCATACAGTCGTTATAAAGTCGTCATACAGTCGTTATAAAGTCGTCATAAAGTCGTTATAAAGTCGTCATACAGTCGTTATACAGTCGTCATAAAGTCGTTATACAGTCGTTATAAAGTCGTCATACAGTCGTTATAAAGTCGTCATAAAGTCGTTATACAGTCGTCATACAGTCGTTATAAAGTCGTCATACAGTCGTCATAAAGTCGTCATACAGTCGTTATACAGTCGTCATACAGTCGTTATAAAGTCGTCATACAGTCGTCATAAAGTCGTCATACAGTCGTTATACAGTCGTCATACAGTCGTTATAAAGTCGTCATACAGTCGTCATAAAGTCGTCATAAAGTCGTCATACAGTCGTTATAAAGTCGTTATAAAGTCGTTATACAGTCGTCATACAGTCGTTATAAAGTCGTCATACAGTCGTCATAAAGTCGTCATACAGTCGTCATACAGTCGTTATACAGTCGTCATACAGTCGTTATACAGTCGTCATAAAGTCGTTATAAAGTCGTTATACAGTCGTTATACAGTCGTTATAAAGTCGTCATAAAGTCGTCATACAGTCGTTATACAGTCGTTATAAAGTCGTCATAAAGTCGTCATACAGTCGTCATACAGTCGTTATACAGTCGTCATAAAGTCGTCATAAAGTCGTTATACAGTCGTTATAAAGTCGTCATAAAGTCGTCATAAAGTCGTTATACAGTCGTTATACAGTCGTTATAAAGTCGTTATACAGTCGTCATACAGTCGTTATAAAGTCGTCATAAAGTCGTCATACAGTCGTTATACAGTCGTCATAAAGTCGTTATAAAGTCGTCATAAAGTCGTTATACAGTCGTCATACAGTCGTTATACAGTCGTCATAAAGTCGTTATAAAGTCGTTATACAGTCGTCATACAGTCGTTATAAAGTCGTTATAAAGTCGTTATACAGTCGTCATACAGTCGTTATAAAGTCGTCATAAAGTCGTCATACAGTCGTCATACAGTCGTCATACAGTCGTTATAAAGTCGTCATAAAGTCGTTATACAGTCGTCATACAGTCGTTATACAGTCGTTATACAGTCGTCATAAAGTCGTTATACAGTCGTTATACAGTCGTTATACAGTCGTCATACAGTCGTTATACAGTCGTTATACAGTCGTTATAAAGTCGTTATACAGTCGTCATACAGTCGTTATAAAGTCGTCATAAAGTCGTCATACAGTCGTCATACAGTCGTCATACAGTCGTTATAAAGTCGTCATAAAGTCGTTATACAGTCGTCATACAGTCGTTATAAAGTCGTCATACAGTCGTTATACAGTCGTTATACAGTCGTTATACAGTCGTCATAAAGTCGTTATACAGTCGTCATACAGTCGTTATACAGTCGTTATACAGTCGTTATACAGTCGTCATAAAGTCGTTATACAGTCGTTATACAGTCGTCATACAGTCGTTATACAGTCGTTATACAGTCGTTATACAGTCGTCATAAAGTCGTTATACAGTCGTCATACAGTCGTCATACAGTCGTTATAAAGTCGTCATAAAGTCGTCATACAGTCGTTATACAGTCGTTATACAGTCGTCATAAAGTCGTCATAAAGTCGTTATACAGTCGTCATACAGTCGTCATAAAGTCGTTATACAGTCGTTATACAGTCGTCATAAAGTCGTCATAAAGTCGTTATACAGTCGTTATACAGTCGTCATAAAGTCGTCATAAAGTCGTTATACAGTCGTTATACAGTCGTCATAAAGTCGTCATAAAGTCGTTATACAGTCGTTATACAGTCGTCATACAGTCGTTATACAGTCGTTATACAGTCGTCATAAAGTCGTTATAAAGTCGTTATACAGTCGTCATACAGTCGTTATAAAGTCGTCATAAAGTCGTCATACAGTCGTTATACAGTCGTCATAAAGTCGTTATACAGTCGTTATAAAGTCGTTATAAAGTCGTTATACAGTCGTCATAAAGTCGTTATACAGTCGTTATACAGTCGTCATACAGTCGTCATAAAGTCGTTATACAGTCGTTATAAAGTCGTTATACAGTCGTCATAAAGTCGTTATACAGTCGTTATACAGTCGTCATACAGTCGTCATAAAGTCGTCATACAGTCGTTATACAGTCGTTATACAGTCGTTATAAAGTCGTTATACAGTCGTCATAAAGTCGTTATACAGTCGTTATACAGTCGTCATACAGTCGTCATAAAGTCGTTATACAGTCGTTATAAAGTCGTCATACAGTCGTCATACAGTCGTCATACAGTCGTTATAAAGTCGTTATACAGTCGTTATATAGTTGAGGATAACGTAGTGAAACTGTGAATTATCATGTTTCCAAACTGCTCGCAAACACACATCAGAATTTCTGTCCTTGTGTGTTTGCACAAAGAATCTTTTCTTTTAAAAAATCATTTCTAAAGAACAATGGTTCCTCTGGACTTACAACAAACGTGTCATATGAGAACTTGTGTCTGTGGAGAAGATGCTGAAGAAAGTTGGAGCTCTTGTAGCTGGGGTCTCCCCACGGCATGGCTGAGCACACTGGACACACCTGGAGGGACGAGCACACAGCCATTAAAGGACACACACATCACAGGTGCAGCAGGCAGGAAGCTGTGGATATAAAACAACTAGATGAGTGTGTGTGGGCTTTCTCATAGAAACCTGTGCAAACTGGCATCTCTATATAAGGCTTCTCTGGTCTGACCGAGCTTCCAGCTTTTCTTTGGACTATAGGCCGTGTTTACTGCATCTACTGCACAAACACAGTTAGTTTAGCGCCTCTGCAAACACAGAGAAACCTGCTTGGTGAGAAGCAGCAGTTCTAACTACTGCACCATCACGCTGCCTGCACAGGGCTGAGGTGAGGAGGGAATCCAGCCGAACAAAGGAGATGAGCCACACGACACGTGTTAACAGGAAATTAGTGAGTGTGGTAGTCTGGAAATCTGTGTTCTGTACTGCTTACACCTTACAGCCATTAACACCTCAGTAACTTCAGGAGGAATTCAGTGGGAGCAGGAACAGAACTGTAACTCCGAGGCAAAATGGAAAAGACTTTTCCAAGATTTCCTAAAGATTCCCGGAGACGTTTGTGCGGCTGTTTCACGGACAGATTAAAGGCAACTCTGTTCCTGACACCCAGAAATAATCTAGATGGTGCTGATGTTATCCTGATACAAACACAGTTTGACAGTCTGGTGCAGTCGTCACTATCTCACCACTTTGTTTGGGTCATTACGATGGTTTTCCATACAGTGCTTCACCAGTTCCTGCTGGTCCAGGTTTCTGGCCCCACAGAACGGACACACAAATGTTGACCGGTTTGGAATATTGCTGCATATAAAAGGACACACACACACACAAATTATCACAAGGCTGGGCCGACGTGTGTGCATTTGTGTCACAGTGAAGCTGAACATGTACAGATGTAGCCAGTCTCACAGGCAGCTACGCTGTTGGAAAATGTGTCCAACTTGTATTTGGAAAAAGTCACAAACGTGACATTTACACAAATACACTGAGAGCTGCAAACTCACTCACACTACAGGTCTGTGATCACAGCCTCTCAAATCAGGAAGGCTCAGCTGTGGGTCACACATGTGCACTTTGGCAACACTTCACTGTGTGACCAAACTGCACTTGTGCTGCAGACAGCAGCACTGCTAAATAAAATAGAGGCACTTTGAACTCTAACAGCAGAGCAGTGTGTCCCACTCTGAGACACACCTTCATGGCCACTGAATCACTATCACGTTCCACAGCATTGAGTTAACACAGGAAGTTTGTGTCAACTTCAGTTGTGTTATTGGCTGTAAATAAAACAGACGTGACACAAAGGTTCAGGTGCATGTTTTACATTTCCAAACAAAAACATGAATGAATTGAACACACACAGTGGGCTCGAGAAGGAAAGTACTGATTAATCTTTTAGCGACAGCAGCAGTGTCTCTGATACTATCGACATTTGGATCGAGCCGCACACCTCTGGAGGCTGTTACACACCGAATGTGTTGCAATAAAAACATGAAACCATAAACGTTTCCAGATCCAGACTTGCTGTGTGATGTAGTGCAGTGTAAAGCTGCACTGTGAAGAGAATGAAGTGGACATGAAACGATGATAACGCTGATACAGGACTGAACTGAGAGTCCTTCCAGCTGACACGCGCAGGCAGCAGCAGGGAGGACGTCTCGGCCGAGCAGTGGAAGCTGAATCGTGGCCACGATTCAGGATGTTAGTGGGGCACTGAGAGCTGACTGACCCAGAGCAGCAGCTAGCTGAGTGTCTCAGATAACACAGCATTAGTGCACACTGCTATTTACACTACCAGTGTGCAGTATGACTGTGCTTGCTGCCAAATGCAGGGTCTGATTGGTCACACTGGTTTCTTTGGATCTAAAAAATCCAAAATATCGAGCTTGGTTCTAAGAAGTGCCTCAAATCCATCCAGTGAAATGATGGTGTGAACGGCTGCATTCAGGTGAGGTGATTAAAGTATCATGTATCAGCTGTGCTGCATGAACATGGTTGCAGTGTGGGTACCTTGGTATAGGCTGGGAGGTGGGCACCACAGGAACAAACTTGGGACAGTTGGCCATCTGCTCCTGCACCTTGGAACAGGAAGCAATGTGGGACCTCATCTTTACTAGAGCCACCTGAAAGCACGCACACACCTGAGGTTATGACTGTACATGTATGTAAAGAGTCACAGTGACACTGCATGGAGGGGGGGCGTTTAGTCTGCTCTTCACTTCTATTCATCTTACTCTGATTCTCAGACTGTCGTCCATTTTTATAGTGACTTTCATTTCACCCATTATCACTTTTGACACGTTTATTTCCTTTTTCAGTTTCACAGTTGAATTTGCACAAATGGCCAAAGACTATAAATAAAAAAGAAAAGATTTACATTCACAGTGTGAATTGTGCAGCAAATAATATTTTTATAACACTGTGGGGGTCTGTTATCTGCTGGAGCAGTCATTATCTACCTTCTTGTTACAACCCCTACAGGGTGCTTTATATGAAGCCAGCTGCTTCTCCACACTGGAGGACCGCTCCACCTTCTTGGGGTCGAAGGGCACGCGACAGAGGGGGCAGAGAGGTGAGGTCACCTGGAGACAGGGCTGCAGACACTCCCCACAAAACCTGGAAAAGCAAACAGCAAAGGTAACATCTTTACTCAGGCCAGCAGAGCGCTGCTGGCTCCTCCACTGTCACTCTCGTTTAAATCCATCTTCAAAGGATTTCTTTCACAATTAGGCTTGTTACGTTTCGGTGTTGTCAGTGTTTTGCTTTTGCGTGACTGTCATGTGTTTCCTGTTTTATTTTGAAGGTTTGTTGTTATCTAAGTGTGTTCAGTTTACATTTTCCCTGTCTCGTCAGTTCTAATTTGCCCCAGCTGTGTTTCCCTCCTGTGGTCCATTCCCTGATTGCTCCTTCTATGTATTTAAGCCTTGTGTTTCAGTATGTCATGGTCGCGATCTTCCCCCCCGTTGTAAATAGTTTGACGTTTTGTGTTTTGATGTAAATAACAGGCTGTTTTTAAGTTTCCTGGGTAATTACATAAAAGTCACATGTCTCTTATTCATCAATGCTTTGCAGTCTGACTAAAACAGAAAAAACATACAGAAGTTCCACTTGCAGTTCATTCAAAGCTGTTGTCAAATATTTAGCTGAGCTCAGGTGGCAGTAAAACTCAGAGGAACCCAAAGGAAACCATCCAAATTTGTGGCTCAAGCACTTAATGATCAGATGGGTGTTGCTATTCTTCTTTCTGTTTATTCATTTTCCTTCTTCCTTCCTGTACTTGACCAAGGACTGAACAAGTTAAACAAACCTGCACAGACAGCATGCTAACAGTCAACAAGAGCCCAGCTGAGTGAGTGCAGACCCCAGCACACAGAACTTCAACACATATCTATCAATTTAAATATACTTAAAAAAATCAAGACGTAGTCCTGTGTTTATGAGCTCATGAACAATAGTTTACATAAAAGACGGCTGCTATAAACATCTGATTTAAAGATACAAGCTCTTAAATAATCAGGCCCCATCTTATCTTAATGACCTTGTAGTACCATATCACCCTATTAGAGCACTTCGCTCTCGCTCTGCAGGCCTACTTGTTGTTCCTAGAGTATTTAAAAGTAGAATGGGAGGCAGAGCCTTCAGTTTTCAGGCCCCTCTTCTGTGGAACCAGCTTCCAGTTTGGATTCAGGAGACAGACACTATCTCTACTTTCAAGATTAGGCTTCAAACTTTCCTTTTTGCTAAAGCATATAGTTAGGGCTGGACCAGGTGACCCTGGATCCTCCCTTAGTTATGCTGCAATAGACTTAAGCTCCCATGATGCACTGGGTGTTTCTTCTTCACTCACTATGTGTTAACAGACCTCTCTGCATTGAATCATATCTGTTATTAATCTCTGTCTCTCTTCCACAGCATGTCTTTATCCTGTCTTCCTTCTCTCACACCAACCAATCACAGCAGATGGCCCCGCCCCTCCCTGAGCCTGGTTCTGCTGGAGGTTTCTTCCTGTTAAAAGGGAGTTTTTCCTTCCCACTGTCGCCAAAGTGCTGCTCATAGGGGGTCATATGATTGTTGGGTTTTTCTCTGTATCTATGAAGCGCCTTGAGGCGACTTTTGTTGTGATTTGCTGTATAAATAAAACTCAAATGAACTGAATTGAACGAACATGATGCTGCACATTAAACAGTATACACAGTATTTAAAACGAGCTCAGTCTTAAACATATGAAGCACTAACATTAATTGATTGAACATGGGGACACATTTTTCTGCAGGATAATTATTTTTATTCTTCACAATAGAGTTTTTTGTGTACTGAGGTGATTCATAAATGGAAAGGTCTGTAAAATTCCTCCACTGCTTGTTATTTTCAGCTAATAATAAATGCTTGGTGAATGCTGTCACTGCATTCAGCTAGAACATCACGTCAGTAGTAACGGCACCCGGGTATTAACATTAAATCAGTGTGCAACTAAACAGTGTCGGAGTTTGTGGTTTTCTCTGGTCTTTCCCAGTCAGAGCAGCAGGGACACGTTCAGCTCTCACTTCTAAAAATCTGTCCAACTTTATTAAAACCTCCAAAATGTGACAATCCAGAGTTGGGACCAGGAAGCAGAGCAGTCTGCTATCTTCTTTGTGTTGGACTACAGCGAGTAGATGCAGACTCACCCGGCCTACAAACGCTCCACAGCATACAATCTGTGTTCGATTCAATTTAATGGATATTTAATATATTTTATTTAATGGAGGTATATAAACCAAACTACAGATATTTCACAGCCAGGACATCACAGAGTGTTAATGAGTCGACTATAATCGAAGACTAATATGCTGCACAGTGTATAACATGAGAGGAGCATCGCTGAGTCACTGCAGCAGGACAGCAGCAGTGAACCAGTCCTGATGTAAACAGGACTATATGATATTTATGCTGACACAACATAAATAAAATGAGCCTTGATTCTGTGTTTCTGTGTCGCTGCTGAAACGATTTCTGTCTCAGCACACTAAAGAGCTGACATCTCTTTACCAGCCTCTTCAAGGCTGGAAGAAACAGATTGCAAACCACCTTTACTGAGGTCAAGTGTGTCTCTAACACAGTTTATTCAAAAATAGAAACAGAGATGATGACAACCAGATGCCGAAGATCTAAAATTATTATTCAAAGCTGCAGAGAGTGATGCACATGATGGGACATCGTGCTGAAAGTTCAGCTTAGAAGGAGCGAAGAAAAGAAATCAACTTAATCAAAGAACTGAGAGCCAGCAAATGTGACAGGAAGGAAAAGGATTCAGAGCACTGGGTTTATCCAGAAAACTCCCACAAACACGAGTGTCAACAGAGCATCAGCACGAAATGAGCTGAAGGAGTACTAGGACCAAGTCAAGAGAAGAAATATTGTTGACCATTCTGAGATTAAAGTCAGAAATGTGACCTAAAAGCTGAGTTTTTAAAAGCAGACGATCGTTGTTGTTCAGTGAGTCCTGTAATCTCCCCGTGTGGAACCAACACTCGTCGGTACACTTCAACCTTTGGAGACCGTTACTCTGAAATCTGGATTAGTGAAATATTTATCCATTCTTGTCTTAAACTGACAGGATGTTGCCATCATTTTAAAAATAGAAACGACTGGCATTTAGGTCCTGCATGTTAAACCCTTTTGTACGAGTGTGGAGGGGAACGTGAGAGAACAACACTGCACACTCCATCTGCTTTCAGCTGCTCTCTGCAGCAAGTAGCTGAACTGGTTTGAACCCAGTTCCTGGCACAACCCGAGGATGAGGCCAAGATTGAACTCTAGGTCTTCTGCTTGTTTGGCTCACCAGTGGGCCTACTGGTGTCACGCACAGTTATAGTTTAATATGACAGTCTTGTAGTGCTGACAATGGATAAGTTACCGTTTATAAACATTTTACTGTCATCTGAAAGTGTGCGCGTGCATGCACATATAAACTCCGTGCACGCACGCGCACGGATCGTCGTGTTCGGGCTCGGTGCCGTCAGAGGATGCTGATGGACACATAAACTTACTCAGGTCAGCTGCTGTAAAGACACACATGTGTTCTTCGATAGAAGACCACAGCTGGACATGAAAGTGACCGTTCACGGTCATTTACGTCCACGCACGACAGCAGAAAGCAGAAGAACAAGCGGCTACTTTACGTGTGAGCACAGCTGGCGATGCTGACGGGTTTGTGGTAGACCTCCAGGCAGATGGGGCAGGAGAACTGGCTCTCGATGCTCTCCGCCGGGGCTGCCAGCGAGCCCGGGCCGCCGTTGGGCTGCTGCTGCTGGCGGAGCTGGGAGCTCGCCGACACAAAGCTCCTAAACATCGCCATCATGGAGCCGCAGACGACCTGAAATCGTCGACAACTGCTCGGTGCCCGAAAGAGGAAGCGGTCCAAGCACTCAGACAGCTGGTAGCTAGTGCTTCATGTCGGGAGTTTGAACTAACGTTCTGCAAACATGATGGCTTTGGCTCGACATAAAATCCTCCACTGAGCACAGCATCACCTTTCCGCGGCTGAGAAAGACACGCCGAACAAGTAAACACAGTGGGAGTGTTGTTGGCGAGTGTGCGCACGATGCCGCGAGGATGAGCTGAACAAACAAAGTGAGCTAGGCAAGCAACGCGCAAGCAACGCGCAGCGCCACAGAGCCGCTCGCTGTCAGCTGCCAGCGGACGCGCGCGAGGCAGCCACAACAAACAGCCTGTGCGCGCGATGCTTTCTGGAAGCTGGAGTTCTTCTTCTTTGGTGTTTATTGGCGGCTGCTCGGTGCATTACCTCCAACAACTGGTCTGGCATGTGGATCGAGCCTATCATACAAATGCGTTTGTCTAAGATGAAGAGATATTCCCTGATAATTTCCCGAGTTATTTCTAAATCAGTTAAATCTAGTTTCAGTTCGATTCTGTTTGGGTTTTGAATCCGTTGTCTTCCTTCTTCCCGACAGTGTCATATAACGAGCTGCTTTGCCTCATCGCCACAGTGCTCACGCTTTCCAATGTTTGCCTGAAATGAAGAGTGTGCGCTTCGGCCCAGTGTGCCCAAATCTGAGACATGAAGTCATCCTCTCCTCCTCCCCCGTCTCCTCGTTTCTCCAGCTGTTTGATTTCGATGAATATATCTGGTCTACTTTCTGAATTGTAAACGTACTAATGATGAACTGGAATCTGAACAAATGACTGGTCTTAATGGTGTGGTGTCTTCAACCCAGTGGCTGATAAGGTTACAAGCATTTCTCCTGTGTGTAGCGAGTCCATCATTTATCAGTTTCCCTACTTTGATATTAAACTCAGGTCAAAGTAAAAGCTACTCTATACTCTTTACAGTTATACACAAATATATTTCTGTACTGTACGTGGGTTTAAAGTAAACTCCTCATCCTCATTTCTCTTTTCCACCAAAGTGAAATCTACTGTAGCATCTGGAGGTATCCACAGCTGTATTACTGCTAAAGGTTCTATTTAACTTGAGCTTGATTGCTTTTGGTTTCACAGTCCAACCAAAACTCCTCATGTTTTCTTAGACCCAGCAGGGTTTAACCATTCCCCGAGTTGGATGCGCCTCCATCACCATCTAAGCTTTCCCGGTAATTTAATGTCAGTTGCTCTTTTCTAATATTAAGTACTATAGACATGCATACTATATACTTCTCAGAATAATTATTTCCTATCCTTACTTGTGTTTGCCTTCCAGAGAGAAAATCCTTGTCTACATTCACCCTGCGATGCCATCTTCCTCATTTGGATGAATAAACCTTGTCTCCACATCGTACCCTGTGCTTTTTCAATTTCAAAAGTGTCTGTGTCATCTTTGCCTGGCGTGCAGATCTTTACCATTACTGCTTGTTAGGTATTTTAGTACCATGGGAGCATTTACTGGATATTGTTTTATAGTGACATTATGCAGGAAAACTCTGTCATTCAATAAGGCCCCTTTGTTTTAGTTATTTTTCTCTTTGACCCAAGAATTGATGTGTGAGAATCACAGGCTGGTACAAGGTTGAAATACCACAGAGATCACTCCCTCAGCTACATTAGTTTCTTAATCTTTTAGACGCCTGTTGAAGGCCAAATGGTTTGTTTCAGATTTCACTAATGTAAGAACTCTTCGTTTTGTGCCTTGAAAATATGTCGCTGAGATAATCACAATTGTAGCTGAACTGATACACTACACAAAGGATGCTTCTTCACCCAAGGGCAGGAAGACACTGCCTTATCTTGGTCTGTACTGGTTTAAACTGATAATCTGCTGTCTCATGAATTTTACCCTCTATATAAACTGTTGTACTTGTGAATAAAGTTGAGTCACTTTGGGAAGACAATCTAAAGCAGTCTCTGTTTTCTTGTTCTCCCAAGCTGCTCCCGAGCTCGTACTAACACGCTGAATGGCATGCTTGAATATTACTTGAGAATATATTTGACTGTGTTACAGACTAAGGGACATTCTCTGCTGATAGGTGAAGGTACATTCTCTGCTGATAGACGTCCACGCCTCGGAGGAAGCCGATCCACGGAGTAGGCCCTGGAAACAGTTTCCTTCACTGCTTCTTTCCGTTTCCCAGATTTTATTGTAAATAATATTCTTTAGTCACAAAGTTGACTTCTCGTTAGATAACAAACCTGATCTTCGTGGTGACTCTGATTTGAGAGGTCCATTTATTGAATCATTTACATCTGCGTGTTCTAATAACTCTCTATTCTCTGACGTTTCTCTTCCTGTTTTCCCTTCTACAGTAATATTATCTGAACTACGTATTTTAACAGATGTTTAGCCACCAGCTATGCTTTTCTGTCAAGCTCCAAGTGAGCGGCTCGTGTTTCCCCAGTTCCGCACCTGGCCGGGGTCCTGGCCACTCCCACTCACCTGTTCCTCATTCCGTGGCAATCAGTGTGGCCTACCTTAAAAGCTTATGAATCCGATTTAAACCATCTCTGGAGTCTTTCATTTAAAAAAACCCAAACCCCTAAAAGAATTGTGTTGTTGCCATTTATTTATAAAGGTAGTAATGTTATGTTACCAGGGGAACAACAGCCTGTGCAAGAAAGGTTACATTAAACTAACCATCAGCAGGGATAATGTGTGTTTTTAGTTTGAATATGTGCATAGTGCATTGTCATCTAATACGAGATTTCTGGTATATGTAATGATTGCTTTTATCCATTTGCCTCTTTGAGGCTATGATAGCGGTTTTTCTGCAATGATTCTGGGTTTCATTGATATGTGAGGGTACATAAAAACAACACTTACAGTTGCAAAACATTTAAACCTCACTGAGAAAATCTAAAATACAAAGTCACCATATCAGATAGTTAATAGTTACAGTTTGGTACTTAGTTTTCTTGCTTATATTTCGAAATGTATATAAAAGGATAAGCCCATTTCTACTTATATTGTTTATACTTAAAGACAGGGACAACAAAACAATGTCTGCGCCATAACGGCAACACTGAGGTCACGCTGTAACACGTTTACATCACCTGAGTGACGTATACACCTGTGTCTGCAAGAAAACACTTTCCAGGATTTTAAACAGCCTACTCTCCACACCACTAGGTGGCGACATACCTCACGGTGTACCAAAGAAGCGTTTCCTACGTCATCAAACAGCGACACGATTCAGACACGAGCCTGTGGTGTGGAGGCAGTGGGTCAGTGCTGGTCTGCTGATGAAAAGAATCAGCTGCTGGAGCTTTCACTGATCTGGCAGTTGGAGCTCGCTTTGGCTGTTTTCTCTCCTAACGGCCGCGATGTGTCAGGTGGAGGAAGATTACCGGGGGGAGATGGAGCGCGCCGCCGCGCCCAGGTAGGCTGAGGTCTACAGTGCTGACAATAAGTATGTTTATGGATGATAAAAAGGCCCAGCGATGAAACGCAGATAAGCTTAGCTGGGATTTGATCGATATCATAACCGCATTAGTTTGGATATCACATGGAGGGGAATAAGAGTCCAGCAGCTGGGATGTGTCTGTGAATGTTGTAGCCAATTCATCTGCATCGTTGTGCAGTGCTAAGATCCGTAAAGCTTAGCTTTATCACATGCATTCATGAGAACAGCTTTAAATAATGAGTCTGCGATAATGCAGAGACAGAGCTGCTCATCAGTTCTGTCCGGAGCCGCTGGTTGAGTCTACGTCCAGATTTAAGCATCTTCTTCTTTGCTGATCCTTAGTTATTATTACCTCTAAGTATCTCACTTCATTTTAACCTGTACATTACAAATACATGTACTGGAACGTCCCTTAATAGCTTCAAGTTCACACTTGATAATATTGAGATCAGAGGAACACTTGTCCCAGAGCAGCAGGCCATCTGAGCCCAAAATCGTCGCTTCCCCAACCCGTACGAAAAGGTGTAAAAACATTCGTGTAATAAGTCAGGACGCCGTAAAAACTCCACCTGAACTCTGCACCGAACACCAGCCAGGTCATGGAACACCGCCCTTTACGTCACGGGCTGTGCAAACCGGCGTTTTGGGCCGTAGCTGAGCTCGCTGTGGTGGCATATCAGTGACACTGGGGACACTCATCCACTTAATTTAAACTCCATTCAGAGGAGGAGTGCAGCCCACTCCAGTTCATCCAGGTTCACTTTGTTTGCCTCTGTAGATGGAGGAGGTACAGTCTGTGTGCTAAGCCCACCGTGGAGTTTTGATGTTTTTTAAACATAAAGCGAACAAAAGGCAGAATGCTGTGACTGAATCAGCAGACCTCCTGTTCATCTGGACGTAGAGAAACGTTTCATCATCACCAGGTGACTCCTTCAGTCAGTCTGCAGGTTTCCAACCTTAGACTGACTGAAACTAGCTGGGAGGTCAGTTTATAATCATCCATCCACTTCCGCTGGAGCCAATCCCAGCTGTCATAGGGCGAGAGGCGGGGTGCACCCTGGACAGGTCGCCAGTCTGTCGCAGGACTAACGCACAGGGACAGACAACCATTCACACTCACATTCACACCTAATGGCAATTTGGATTATCCAATTAACCGATAATGGGAGGAAGCCGGAGTACCCGGAGGGAACCCACGCAAACACGGGGAGAACATGCAAACTCCACTCCACACTGTTGCTGTGCGGCAACAGTGCTAACCACCGTGCTGCCCAGTTTATAATCATCGATGTGGGAATGATCATGATCATTGATCATTGGCCGTGAGTGCCGTTCACAGAGAGTTGGGGAATGGCCTCAGGGCCCTTTGTTCCTCAGTCATAACCAGACGGGTTGAAATGTGGGGATTTTTGGCTGAGATGACCTGCAGGATTCTCTGGAGGTTTATTTATTTACACACTGAAACTCAGCATCACAGAAGCGGACCTCTCTCTCATATATGAAGCCACAGCAGAACTTACAAGCTTCAATGCAATTCCTGAAGTGATCCTGATATTAGGAAAATAGTAAAGACGCTGTGTTTACTGAAAATAGAATAAACGCAGCATATCAATTATTGAAACTGAGAAATGGTTTCAGTAAACAGTTCACTTCAACAACACTAAATATGTTTAAAAATGCTTATCGTATAAATGAAAAACAACCTTAGTCATGCATCACTATTTGCTACAACTTAAGTCTTTGGAACTCTGCTGGAGGAACCATGGAGAACCACAGGGAACCATAGAGAACACAATCCCAGATCGCCTCACTGTCATCATCAGTGTCATTCCTGCTTTAACATGGCTGCTCTTCTCCTGTTTGTTAGTGTTTCAAAGAAATGTGTCAAATGCAAAGAGGCGCCTGCAGCTTTGGTCATCAGAGCAGGAGATGCGTACTGCAGGTAAGCTGCGCAGCATTTCTACATGTAGAGCTGTGAGAGATAACACTGAGAGCTCATCTGTGGTGGCTGGGGTGTTTTTAAGGTAAGCAGTGTGCCTCACTGCAGGGATACATGACTGCATCTGTGATGACGGTGAGCGTAGCCACCACTGTGCGCTCATGGACAGTGGAACAGACAAACTACAGTGTGGGCCGTTTCTATGGATACACCGTGATAACATGGGAATGGTTGGTGATGTTAAAGTCCTGTTTGTGGCACATTAGTATATGTGAGGGGCAAACTCCTCAAGATGGGCGGTGACCATGGGGGCCATTTAGAAGTCGGCCATCTTGGATACAACTTTTGTTTTTTCAATAGGAAGAGGGTCATGTGACACATCAAACTTATTGGTAATGTCACAAGAAAAACAATGGTGTGCTTGGTTTCAACGTAACTTTATTCTTTCATGAGTTATTTACAAGTTTCTGACCACTTATAAAATGTGTTCAATGTGCTGCCCATTGTGTTGGATTGTCAGTGCAACCCTCTTCTCCCACTCTTCACACACTGATAGCAACACCGCAGGAGAAATGCCAGCACAGCCATCCAGTATCCGTAGTTTCAGGTGCTGCACATCTCGTATCTTCACACCATAGACAGTTGCCTTCAGATGACCCCAAAGATAAAAGTCTAAGGGGGTCAGATCGGGAGACCTTGGGGGCCATTCAACTGGCCCACGACGACCAATCCACTTTCCAGGAAACTGTTCATCTAGGAATGCTCGGACCTGCACCCATAATGTGGTGGTGCACCATCCTGCTGGAAAAACTCAGGGAACGTGCCAGCTTCAGTGCACAAAGAGGAAACACATCAGCATGTAGCAATTTCAAATATTCAGTGGCCTTGAGGTTTCCATTGATGAAGAATGGACCCACTATCGTTGTTCCCCATATACCACACCAAACCATCACTTTTGTAGTTCCAACAGTCTTGGAGGGATCCATCCAATGTGGGTTAGTGTCAGACCAATAGCAGTGGTTTTGTTTGTTAACTTCACCGTTCACATAAAAGTTTGCCTCATCACTGAACAAAATCTTCTGCGTGCACTGAGGGTCCTGTTCCAGTTTTTGTTTTGCCCATTCTGCAAATTCTGTGGCCGATCTGGGTCATCCTCGTTGAGATGCTGCAGCAGCTGGAGTTTGTAAGGGTGCCATTTGTGAGTAGCTAATATCCGCCCAAGGGATGTTCGACTAATGCCACTCTCCAGTGACATGCGGCGAGTGCTACGCTGTGGGCTCTTGCTGAATGAAGCTAGGACAGCCACTGATGTTTCTTCATTACTGACAGTTTTCTTGCGTCCACATTTTGGCAAATCCAACACTGAACCAGTTTCACGAAACTTAGCAAGCAGTTTGCTGACTGTAGCATGGGAGATGGGTGGTCTCGTAGGGGGTCTGCATTGAAATCTGCTGCAATGACCCGGTTACTGCGTTCACCAGATATCAACAAAATTTGGATCCGCTCCTCACGTGTTAACCTCTTCGACATGTCAATGGCTGTGAACAAAGAGAAACTTGTAAATAACTCATGAAAGAATAAAGTTACGTTGAAACCAAGCACACCATTGTTTTTCTTGTGACATTACCAATAAGTTTGATGTGTCACATGACCCTCTTCCTATTGAAAAAACAAAAGTTGTATCCAAGATGGCCGACTTCTAAATGGCCACCATGGTCACCACCCATCTTGAGGAGTTTGCCCCCTCACATATACTAATGTGCCACAAACAGGACTTTAATATCACCAACCATCCCCATGTTGTTACGCTGTATCCATAGAAACGGCCCACCCTGCATAACTTTGCTTGGCATGATGCATCCAGCTCAGCCAGACTGGCTCTGGCCTGTTTCCACAGCCCACCACAGATGCTTCTTTGTCAGGTGGACTTCCTCCCTCAGTGGAGACGCGCGGCTCAGGCTGGTGAAGAATAGACGTACACTGGCTGCTGAGAACACAAAAGTTTTTTCTGTACTGTGAGCCCAGCACAGTTTCTGATGTTTGAAAGAAATGCGTTTGTACATGGAGGTCATGTGAGGTGTTAGCGTGTTTGCAGTGGCTGTGCTCACATCCTGTTTCTGTGTCGTTCAGGCTCTGTTTCAAAGATTTCTTCATTCACAAGTTCAAAGCTGTGCTCGGCAAGAACAGGATCATTTTCCCCGGAGAGAAGGTAAGTCGTTCCTGACTCAACACAACAAAATTCACTTTGCTCCATTTTATTGTCCGAGTTTGTCTTTGAGCCAGAATAATCAGCAGAAGCTGGAAGTGTTTGTGACAGCGTCAGAACTGTGTGCCTCCTTTGATCCAGGTCCTGCTGGCTGTGTCCGGAGGCCCTTCTTCCTGTTCAATGCTCAGACAAGTTCAAGAGGTGTGTCATTGT
Source organism: Copadichromis virginalis (assembly GCF_057382275.1). NCBI lineage: Eukaryota > Metazoa > Chordata > Actinopteri > Cichliformes > Cichlidae > Copadichromis > Copadichromis virginalis. Next base: position 1,238,613 of record NC_140630.1, on the reverse strand, counting down.
CACCACAAGTCATTTCACTTCAGTTTTATTTATATAGTGCAAATCACAACAACAGCTGCCTCCTTATAATGTAAGATAAAGACCTTACTATCATACAACAGAGAAAAGCCCTGCAATCAGTAGGACAAGCAGTTTGGTGACAGTGGGAAAGAAAAACTCCTTTTAACAGGAAGAAAGGCTCAGGGAGGGGCGGGGCCATCTGCTGCTACTGCAGGGGTGGGCAACTCGAGGCCTCGAGGGCCGCTGTCCTGCAGGTTTAGATCTCACCCTGGGTCAACACACCTGAATCGCACGATGAGGTCATCAGCAGGCCTCTGGAGAACTTCACGACATGTTGAGGAGGTCATTTAGCCGTTTGAATCAGCTGTGATGGATCATCATCTGAAAGCTGCAGGACAGCGGCCCCCGAGGCCTGGAGTTGCCCCCCACCCCTGCGCTGCTGGTTGGGGTGAGAGAAGAAAGAGGGGGCAAAGTCTCGCTGTGGAAGAGAGCCAGAGGTTAATAATAAGTCATATTTAAATGCAGAGAGGAGAAACACCCAGTGCATCATGGGAATCCCCAGCAGCCTACATCTATTGCAGCATAACTAAGGGAGGATTCAGGGTCACCTGGTCCAGCCCTAACTATATGCTTTAGCAAAAAGGAAAGTTTGAAGCCTAATCTTGAAAGTAGAGATAGTGTCTGTCTCCTGAATCCAAACTGGAAGCTGGTTCCACAGAAGAGGGGCCTGAAAACTGAAGGCTCTGCCTCCCATTCTACTTTAAATACTCTAGGAACAACAAGTAGGCCTGCAGAGCGAGAGCGAAGTGCTCTAATAGGGTGATATGGTACTACAAGGTCATTAAGATCAGATGGGGCCTGATTATTTAAGGAGCAGGATTTTGAGTTGATGCTGGATCCACTGTTGTGGTAGAAAAGCATGAAATATTATATTATAGTCTATCAACTTCTTAAAACCGGCATTAAAATATCTCTAACTGCCATAAATAGTTAATGATGTTCTTCACAGGGTTTAAGTCAGAAAGTGAACAAGAAGCTGAGATTCGTGCCTGGCGTTGCCTTCATCGACGGTACGTCTGGCTGCACACGGACAGTAAAGGCTCTTCTCTTCTATTTCTGCGTCTCTGGTGACGTTTTTCTGAAATGATTCTGGCTAAAAAAGAAACCTTGTAAAGGGGTGTGTCTTTGTTCCCAGAGGGTGCTGCGATAGGTCAGTCGGTGGAGGAGCGACAGAGGACAGTGGCTGAGCTCCAGGCAGTGTTTCAGGCTACTGGTTTCCCCTTCTACATCTTACCTCTGGAGCAGGTCTGTGTAGAGCCGGCCGAGCCTGCTGCTCTTGATGTTAATTAGACTGAAGCTGGTCACAGAGCGGTCTGTCTGAACCAGCGTCTGTGTTAAATATACGCCGATGTTCTCTAAGGTGCTGGACCTGCCCACTTCGGTCGTGGCGACCAATCCGTCGCCCTCAGAGCAACCTGCCAGCGCCTACAAAGCAGCCGTGCATCACTTTGTCGAGACTGACGGCAGCAACTTTCCGAGGCCACAAGAACCAAAGAAGACGCTGCTGCCTCGCGTTCAGGAGTCGCACACGCTGATGCTGCAGCAGCTGCTCGGTTCAGTTAAAACGCTGACGGCCAGAGAAGAGCTGCTGAACACACTAAGGTCAGGCGTCAAGCACTCGCTTCTCCTACTTGTGATGCTTTTGCTGCTTAGACACGAAACGGTTCTTTGATTCCCGACTGAGTTTGTCCACCACGTGAGCCCCTGACCTGACTGTGTTGTGTTCCTCAAAGGCAGCATCTGCTGGTGCACACAGCTCGTACAGAGGGCTACAGCAAACTGATGCTGGGAGACAGCTGCACCCGACTGGCTGTTAAACTTCTCACCAGTATATCACTGGGCAGAGGAGCCCAGCTGGCCCAGGACACAGTGCGTATACCTCGTCACCTCGTGTAAAGGATCAGGTCGTATTCCAGCATTTAAAGTTTGACTTAAAGCAAATCTGCTCTTAATGCTGTCGTTGTTTTAAACAGGGTTTCTCTGACTCCAGATACGGTGACATCATATTAGTGCGGCCAATGAGAGACTACTCTGCCAAAGAAGTAGCTTACTACAACCATCTGTTCACTGTGCCCTATGTTGTTATTCCAAGTGTGGACACGAAGGTAAAGCATGAAACATTCAAAGTGTGTGAAAGGCTTTAATGTGCAGCAGCGTCAGAGCAGCAAAGCAAACGCTGCAGTCACAGCTGGAACAGCTGTCAGTCACAGCTGGAACAGCTGTCAGTCAGCCTGTGGGGGGCGCTGCAGGCGCTGCCAGCTCATTGGACGGCCTGTTCACGTAGTACAAAAACAAACAGGAAAACAGAAATGTTTCTGAAAGTGGTTTGTTTGTTTGTTTGTTTGTTTGTTTGTTTGTTTGTTTGTTTTAAATTTCATGTAACAAAACTGCAAACATGAACAGATTGTTTTCCTCCCTCTTAACTAACACACGGCTCGTCTGCTGTGTTCACATCTAACACAACACAGCTACACACATGAGCCACAGCACGTTTGCACTCTGCTCATATTACATCCTTTACACAACTTGTTTTAACATTGCACTCAACAACAAACACAAAGTCACTTCAGGGACCAAACTGCATCATATTTCTTCATGTTAACATGCAGGCCGCAAGAGGGTGTGACATGGGCCACAAGTGGCCCCCGGGCCACGGCTTTGAGACCCTGCTTCAGACCTGTGTTATGGACAGCCTGTAGGACGTCGGGTTCAGGCGTGCGCCCCAGAACAAACAGGATTTTACTCTCTGATCCCGACTTCCACAAATAATCAAGGTTATTCATGAAACGCGCACCATCAGTACAGATGTGTACAGATGTGTACATGACCTGTGCCGCTGTGCACTGTTCCCACGGGACAGTTTCTGCTTCCCTCCTTACATCTTTGAACCATTCATGTTTATTAATGTCCTTGTTCGAGCAAAGCGCTCCATCTTCTTTTTCTTCCCTGTAACTAAACGACCTCAGATTAAATCCAGGCTTCTTCACCGGCTTATCAGGAAGAAGTCCCTTATTGTAGGTTCCTGGATGGTTAAGCTGGGCTTCATCATGAATACGATGGTTTGGCTTGAACTGTGTGAGCAAAGCTCTCTCAGAAACTGCGCGAGGGGAAACGAGGCTGCTAAACTTTGGCAGAGACAGAAATGGGTGTTATCACAGACGGAGGGAGGTTTTCTATGTTTGACGTATTTGTTATCATCACCTGAGACGTCAGGACCTTTGCTGTGTGCATCGTCTCTTCCTCTCCCTGCGCCTCCTCCAGGAGTCTCAGGGTTTCCAGCCTGTGTACAGTTTTGTTGCTCTGTGCTCCACAGACGGTGGATAAGGCCAGCATCCAACGTCTCACAGAGAGTTTTGTCACCAAACTGCAGACAGACTTCCCCTCCACTGTCAGCACCATCTACAGGTTGCAGTTACACACATGCTTCATGCACATCAGCGCTTTGAACATATCATGTGTGCTGCAGGTTTCCTCAGACAGTCTCGCTGTTAAACCCAGCACGTGTGTTACGCAGGACCAGTGAGAAGCTGCAGACTGCATGTAGGAAAAGGTCAGGAGCCGACGGCTGTGACCGATGTCTGCTGTGTCTGTGCAGCCTGGATACTGCTGTGGGTGAGTGAGGCGCTCCACAGGCAGCACCAGCCTGCAGATCACTGACACACACAGGAGTAACTGTGCACATTACAGTGCTCCACTTCAGCTTTATTTATAAGCAGGGCTGCACATAAGGGGTCCGCAGGTGCGCAATGACTGTCAAAATAAAAGACGCGCACCAGATAAGAAGTTGCAACGCGCGTTTGGACTGTGATTGTCCGCTAGAGTGGGAGTGGGATTGTCACGGCACATTCTGCACCACATCTCCGTGCGCTCATCGTTTGTTTGAAGCCAGCTCACTTCCTGCAGCCACTTCTCCAAGAATACGCGCTTCTGTTGCGGTTCGGACGCCTGACATTTCTTTGGAGGTGGAGCAACACCAACGTAACTGCTTAGAGGAGCTTTCTTCTTCGACATCCGTCAGAGTTCTAAACAAATGTCTGTCCTCCTCTCATGTACGCAAACGCGCGTTGCAACTTCTTATCTGGTGCGTGTCTTTTATTTTGAAAGCGAACCACTGGATTATATCCTCTAAATGTGGAAACAAGGCCAAAGTGCTGCAGCCCCAGGACTGTAATTACAGCTTTGAAGATTATGTTTTCTTTCTTGCTCACATTCACAATGTTAATAACAGACTGTGGAGCAGTTCATACAAACATCTTTGAGCACAGAGCAGCAGAGCTCGCGTGTCACACAGAGAGCCCACATGGTCCCATCAATAATGGATCAATACTCTGTCATAATCAGGAAAAGACCAGCAGACGCCATTTCTGCTACAGCTCAATAATCATGTAGAATAACGGTAATATTGTGGTAATGGCACGTTATGACCACCTAATTACAAAGTAGTGTGAAATACCAGTGTTATAGCTGCTGTGGTAATAAACATATTAATAATAGTGTAGTAACACTTAATGCTAACAGCATCGTCTAATATCTGTATTTAAATCTGTTTATATGCTGACTTGTGGCAGTGACCGCACAGGGTAACACTGGATTATGAGGCTCTAGGCTGCTGTTCATTGTTAGTGTTATAATCCTGGGATGAAGTCTCTGGTGAAAACCATCTGCAGGACATCGTTCTGGTTCAGGACGGCGCGACTGAACCTGTCTGTCTTCATCTTTTCAGAGGAGGCGTCGGCCTTCCAGGCCACGCTCATATCAGATCAGCTGTCCGGGTCCAAGTGTCTGCGAGGCAGCGCTGCTGAAACCCCGAGGCCAGAGCCAGGTACAGTGACTGCTTCAGAACTGAACAAGCTCCACTTTACATGGATACAAAGCTGTGTTTTTACGACGGCTTCTGTTAAACAGGGAGGCCGGAGTCGCCGCCTCTCACCGCACAGTGCTGTTCCTCTGCAGAAGGGCGGGGCTGTGGGAGAGCAGGAAGTGATGGAGGCTGCTGTTCTTCTGCTAAGTAAGTGTTTATTTTCTCTTTTTCAGACATATGTGGCAAATGTTTGCTAAACTGTATGAGGTGCATCCACTAGGTGCTGTGTCACACTCTGACACATTTCTTTGATGAGAGTCGGTAATGTAAGAAATAAGCTTTGACATTTTCTTCACTGGCCTGGCTTCTTGGTTACCTCTAGTTTAATCCCTGCTTATTTTGAGAATGCTGTAATGTTTAAAAATAAGAGCTAGGATTGGTCCTTCTCAGCTCGATTGATCTGTAACTGCTAAGGTTTAGAGGAAAGCTCGTGGCTAGGCAAGTTCAGGTTTCTTGAGATAATTGCAACCACAGGCCCCTCTGTGGGTATAAGACCTGTAACATTACAGGGTAATCTATTACAGTGGCAGCATGCTGTCATTTGGACACTTTCATGCTTTCATTCACACGTGCCTGCAACAAAGTGTTTGAGATTATATCCTGTAGGATGGATTTCATCTAAAAACCAGTCAAGTCCTAAAAGTGAACTGGGAGGAACGTCTTCCACATTTCTTCTTCTGTGCATCGTGTGCTCGTCTGCTGTTTCCTTTCTTCATTGAAACAGTTTTTGAAGCATCGACTGCAGACTCGTCCCTGTGGGTGCTCATAGCTGAGCTTTCTGTATTGCACTTGTATTACAGACTACCAGAAACAACACGTCTGAAGAGCCTGTTGTGTTACAGCTGTGCACTGACTGTCAGAGACATGGTGAGTGATGACGTGTTCGACCCTTTCATGCATGAATTATGACGACCGTTATTCTTCTTTAGGCATAAAAAAGATTTTTGAACTTGTACTTTTCAAAGACTTTGTTACACTTAGATGGACGCTGATGTGCAAGTGCGCCATCAACACTGACACAAATACATGGAAACGGCTGTCCACTGCAGCGAGGTCAGGGAGAGCGGGGTCATTGGTGTTTTTGTGTATTTGTTGGAGTTGTGGCATCAAGTAGCAACACTTCAAACATTATAACACATACCTGTGACTCAGACGTAGTCAGCCATCAGTGCAGCGAACAGGACGACCGTGAGCAGCACACACCATGTTTGGTATGAACCAATCAGAGTGTGTTTGTTTCCTTTCCAGTCGACAGTGAATCACCTCCCTCAGTACATCCTGTCAGAGGCTCAGAGGAGGCAAAGGAGGTGGGGGCTGTTTGTTTCACTCTTCTTTGACGGCGTTTGCATCATAGTTAGGAACAGTTCCTCACTCTGAGGGCAGTTTGCAGACCTCCCTGCGTGATACTGACACTGTACCCATGATGTGATGTAAAGTATGACGTCATATTTACGGTGGCTTTGGGAAAGCGTGTTGGACAGTTTGAGCTGCGCCTTTCTCGCGGTCCTCTTTGCAGTCACCCGCCCTGAAAGTCGTCTGTGTTAGTTAAACCGACCACAGGTAAAACGTGCTGATGTGTAAAGACTGGCTTATTTAAAAAATAAAGAAGCATCACAAGGATGTAGTGCTGTTTCCTATTTTGTTCCAACCAAACAACGTTGTTCCAAATCGCATCGTTTCCACTTCTTTCTATGATCGTCTGTCTGCCAGCTGTGCTTTCTTAGGAATACAGATGTTGCATTTACAGTGAGACTGCAGGCGATCGAGGGCTGACTGTGTCGTTGTGCTCTGCAGGTCTCAGATGAGAGAGGAGATCAGTGACTTCCTGCTGGACGATGGTGACGAAGGAAATTAGAAACAAAAGGAGAAGCCCCGCCCCCCACGCCAGAAGAGGGTGGAGGAAAGGTTTCTTCAAGGAAACTGGACACCGACACTCACACTTAAGCTCTGCAGGAAGGAACCGAGTTCATGTTTAACAATCACATCATTAGAGATCGTGTGTGTGTGTGTCTGTGCGTGCGTCTGTGCGTGCGTCTGTGCGTGCGTCTGTGTGTGCGTGCGTGCGTGCGTGCGTCTGTGCGTGCGTGCGTGCGTCTGTGTGTGTGCGTGCGTCTGTGTGTGTGCGTGCGTCTGTGTGTGTGCGTGCGTCTGTGTGCGTGTGCGTGTGTGCGTGTGCGTGCGTGTGTGTGCGTGCGTCTGTGCGTGCGTCTGTGTGTGTGCGTGCGTCTGTGTGTGTGCGTGCGTCTGTGTGTGTGCGTGCGTCTGTGTGCGCGTGCGTCTGTGTGCGTGTGCGTGCGTGTGTGTGCGTGCGTCTGTGTGTGTGCGTGCGTCTGTGTGTGTGCGTGCGTCTGTGTGTGTGCGTGCGTGTGTGCGTGTGTGTGTGTGTCTGTGCGTGTGTGTGTGTGTCTGTGCGTGTGTGTGTGTGTGTGCGTGCGTCTGTGCGTGCGTGCGTCTGTGCGTGCGTGCGTCTGTGCGTGCGTCTGTGTGTGTGCGTGCGTCTGTGTGCGTGTGTGTGTGTGTGTGTGTGTGTGTCTGTGCGTGTGTGTGCGTGCGTGCGCGCGCGTGTGTGCGTGCGCGTGTGTGTGTCTGTGTGTGTGTGTGTCTGTGTGTCTGTGTGTGTGTGTCTGTGTGTCTGTGTGTGCGTGTGTGCGTGTCTGTGTGTGTGCGTGTGTGTGTCTGTGTGTGTGTGTGTCTGTGCGTGTGTGTGTGCGTGTGTGCGTGTCTGTGTGTGCGTGTCTGTGTGTGCGTGTCTGTGTCTGTGCGTGTGTGTGTCTGTGTGTCTGTGTGTGTGTGTCTGTGTGTCTGTGTGTGCGTGTGTGCGTGTCTGTGTGTGTGCGTGTGTGTGTGTGTGTGTCTGTGCGTGTGTGTGTGCGTGTGTGTGTGTCTGTGTGTGCGTGTCTGTGTCTGTGCGTGTGTGTGTCTGTGTGTCTGTGTGTGTGTGTGTGTGTCTGTGTGTGTGGAGCAATCTTGCATTCTTTTAAATGATTTAGTTCTTTTCTTTGAGCTGAGTCTTCTTGCTTCTTCTGTTCTCGTACAGATAAGATTGTATCATGAATGTGACAACATGTAACATTAATCTCTTTATTTCCATCACATGTCCTTAATAAACCTTCACATATCAAAAAGACAATATGGCAGTGAGTGGAACTATAGCAGGAGTCCATCTCCTCCTTGTGTGACTGACTGTTTACATCAACACAAATCAAACACACACAAAACAAAGTTTTATTCAAACACATTCAGTCGATCATGTCGTCAGAAATCGTTGAATTTCGATGAAACATTTAAAAACTGCGTTTTGTGTTTTTTATTAAAATCTACTAAAACTCCACCTGTGTCTGTGTGTGCGTACTTTACAGAGAAGTTGTTGTTATGGTAATAAAAATAAAATTTTTATCATTAGAGAAAAAATTACCAGTAATCATCCCACAGATGTAATATTATCTACAGCTACTCTTAGTACCATTGATGTTAAGTTAGACTCTTTTTCTCTAATTGATCTTTCTGAGTTAACTTCAATAATTACTTCCTCCAAACCATCAACGTGTCTTTTAGACCCCATTCCTACAAAACTGCTCAAAGAAGTCCTGCCATTAATTAATTCTTCGATCTTAAATATGATCAACCTATCTCTAGAAAGAGAGAGCATATTTCTCCTGTTTTGGCTTCCTGTTAAATCCAGAATTCAAAATCCTGCTCCTCACATACAAGCTCTTAAATAATCAGGCCCCATCTTATCTTAATGACCTTGTAGTACCATATCACCCTATTAGAGCACTTCGCTCTCGCTCTGCAGGCCTACTTGTTGTTCCTAGAGTATTTAAAAGTAGAATGGGAGGCAGAGCCTTCAGTTTTCAGGCCCGTCTTCTGTGGAACCAGCTTCCAGTTTGGATTCAGGAGACAGACACTATCTCTACTTTCAAGATTAGGCTTCAAACTTTCCTTTTTGCTAAAGCATATAGTTAGGGCTGGACCAGGTGACCCTGAATCCTCCCTTAGTTATGCTGCAATAGACGTAGGCTGCCGGGAGATTCCCATGATGCATTGAGTTTTTCCTTTCCAGTCACCTTTCTCACTCACTATGTATTAACAGACCTCTCTGCATCGAATCATATCTGTTATTAATCTCTGTCTCTCTTCCACAGCATGTCTTTATCCTGTCTTCCTTCTCTCACCCCAACCAATCACAGCAGATGGCCCCGCCCCTCCCTGAGCCTGGTTCTGCCGGAGGTTTCTTCCTGTTAAAAGGGAGTTTTTCCTTCCCACTGTTGCCAAAGTGCTGCTCATAGGGGGTCATATGATTGTTGGGTTTTTCTCTGTATCTATGAAGCGCCTTTAGGCGACTTTTGTTGTGATTTGGCGCTATATAAATAAATAAATTGAATTGGATGGTGTCAAAGGGTGAGTGTCAATGAACTGAATGGATTTTGGGCTGTATCAGGACAAAAACTTCATGTGGATACTTTCCAGATCCAGCGTGTGTTAGTGCTGAGAGCGCTCTTGATGCTGCTGTTTACAGATGATGACGGACATGTTAAAGTAACTTTAAGGTTAGGGATTGCAGCTCGAGGTGGTACATGAGAAACCAGATGTTCTTCTAAGTTCTATCTTTAATGGATGTAGCCTTTTCAGTGGGAGGAACATTTCCTCGGTCTCTGAGGCTGTAATGGTCTACAGTACCTGCAGTGACCGGTCACATATCGAATGCATCATTGGTTACAGAAGGGTAAACATTTGTTGTTACTGTTGCAGCTAACCACAACCCAGTAAAGTTAAAGGCTCTTCTAAACTGATTCCCAGTTTGAACTGGGTTGAGTGTGTGGTTTGAGATTGGCTTGTATACCTGAAGCTCCTTCCTGTACCATCTGACTGGGGCTCATGGGATCCCTCTTCACCCAGTACAGAAATACTCTAACATTTACTGGCCAGCCATTATTTGGGCAACTGCAAGACATTTGTACTTTGAAGCAGATGAAGACATTTAGGAAGTACGAACATCTTGATAGAGTTGAAAGAGGCGAAGCCTTCCAGTGGTCCAAATCTAGTTTTAGACTTAATTGCAGAGCCTTAAAATGACCTGTTTGCCTAAATACTTGAATTTTCTGTGGCTTATCGTGAAAAGGTTAGATCCATTATGTCCTTGGTACGCACGAGAGATCTGCATTAACTCACTTTTCTGAATATATTTGAAAGTAGTGTCAATAATTGAAGGATGCTCAATCAGTGTAGCCCATTAGCACACTGGGAGGCTGGCCTCACACACAGCGAATGTAACAGTCTGTAAATATTATAAAGTGTTAAATCCACTGTGTGAGTTCTATCTACAACTATGTTGAACACAATCTAATGATCTGATCATACAGCATCAACTTGCATTTAGGCACAATCAAGGAAACCTGAGATTCAAAGGTCGTCCATGATTTCCTCTGGGATTAATAAAGTACTCTGAGTCTGAAACCAACGGTCACAATGGGCAAGACAGGTCACTGAAATATCTCTGACTGTGACCGAGCTGTTATTTCCCATGCAACCATCCTCGGGGGTTCACAGAAGTGGAAATTTGCATCATGGATGTTTGTAGATGAGCCTGCAGCAACTGCACGGTGCCATCATCATGCCACCACGGTTGATCTAACCTGTAAAACATTCAGGCAGCTCTGAGGCCCAGTGAGTGTAGTCGATATTGCTACTTATTACTACAACTTACTAGTAAACGAGTTCAGTATTGTCCAGTCGTAATGCTCGTTGGCTCTCCAAGGATAACGAATGGTTCGATTTTACATGTATTGTGGAGGTAAACACAGACAACACGGAGCTCTTAGTTCTCACTCCTGCTTTATCCCTCTCCTCACATCAACTGAACACATGGCGCCACACAACACGGCAACACACTTCAACACTGGGTGTGAGTGCAGCCTAGTGGTCCACGCAGCATCATTCTTTTAACTATTCTCCAGTTCATGGTCACCGGGGGTGGATTTTAGTCTACGTTCACTCTGCAGGTCTTGATGCTCAAATCAGATTTTTTTGTCTGCTCGTTCACACTACAAATAAAATGCGACAGCAAACGCGCTCTAGTGTGAACGCTCAAAGCGGCCGCATGCGCAAAATAAGACGTCACACACAACGCGCTCTGTTTAGACCCAGAGCAACAGTATGTTTGACTGATGGCCTTAATATAAAGACTTTGGACTTTACGTTTCCCAATTTTTGCTTTAAGTTATTTTGTTATTGACATAATAATGTAAATAACCTAATAATGATCCTTATTGCTGTTTTAGAGGAGCGCTGCTTCGAAGGATAGCTGCAGATTTCTGTCAGAAGCTGCAGATTATACAGAACAAAGAAAATGTTCACGTTTCTCCAGCGTTGTCTTCCCAACAGTTTCACCGGATGGCCAGGAAGCGTTCGTGATGTCTTCTCCGGCGCTGATAATTAGCGTCTGTCTTGTGTCAGTGACGTAAAAGACAGATTTAATGCGAGATGACCATCAAACAGCAGCCGCTTTCTGAAACATCAGATATGTATCTGATTCAGCACCACATACGACGGTGACCCCGGTCGGATTTGAAGATATGGGATTTGTGCCGTTCACACTGTCACACCATGATTGGATAGATGGGTCGCAGAGGGTCAGAAAAATCGGATTTGATGCGCTTTCACCTGCAGAGTGAACGTAGCCCAAGTTTCTCCTATGACAGTCGGCCTATTCTTTATGTTTTTAATGCAGGACAGTAGCACAGAGCCAGCTGCAAACTCTTCAGTTCAGGTACAGGTGGACATGACTTCGATGACCGTCCTATTAGCTGGGACGAGCCTGTGAAGATAGTCTAAGTTTGGGGACCTTTGCCCACAACTGAAAGACAAGTGTTGAAGTTACAAAGATGAACACAAAGCTGAGTTGCAGGTGTTTGAGTGCAAACGTGTCCTGAACTGAAACGCTCAGCGTTAAATGTTTAAGTTCTTACGTTTAATACAAACTCACCTCGTCTCCCTCGTCAGAGATGAGCCTGTGTGCTGCAGATTATTGTATGCATCGACTATAACTTCAAATAAAGCTCTTATTTAACACAGAGTTGAACATGAACACTTACAGCACAGCATGAGTCACCTTAAGTACAGCACAATGTTTGAGTCTTCTTTTCTTTAGAAAACCCCAAAGATCCACAGGAAGTGTCCCCTCGAGATGTATGAGGGAGAAATTGTTTGTTCTCTCAGAGATTAACATAACACAGTACTTCTAATTACTCACAGTACAATTGGTGTTGTGAGTACGGCGTACTTAGTGTAACATGGGGAAATGTGTCTTTCCCGTCATAGTTACCGTGAAGCAAACTCCGTAACCTTAAATAAGACACCCTGACCGTCACCGCCACGTTTCATGATGTTGGAAAGAACGAGACATTAGGTCCAAATAACTGAGCAGGAAAAAAGAAAAAAAGTGCAGTTTTATTAAAGATTGACACTTTTTCCTCACACAGATACACACAAATACACATACACATATTTACAGAGTCACAAATGGTATGTGTCAATAAGCAAAGTCAGTATGCACTTCAGATTTTGTTGATGTTGGCAGCTGGCAGGGTGGATTTGTCCAAGTCGTCAAAGTAAGGGTGCGTCATGGCCTCACGGGCAGAGAGCCGTTTGGGGGGATTGTAGGTCAGCATTTTCTACAGAGACGAGACCAGAACAGACGATTAAACCTGAACATGCAGGAGTTCCTGGACTGGAAACTGGCACCAGCTCCAGGTTAACATCTTTAACACTGAATACTGTGCTGTGTCACCACTGCTGACCTATAATGCTAGAAACGATCCTGGTGACTAGTTTCTTAGTGACATAGACAAGGCAAAAAAAGAAAACCTCTGAAAAACAAACACACTGCGACTGCAAAGCGCGGCGCATGCTGCCGTGCTGTTTCACAATTCACGACAACTTGAAATCTAAAACAACAATCATCCATTTGCTTCTGCTAGCCCTGCACACCCCCATCATCAGGACAAACACTTCAAATCAGGAAATTCACTTTGTTTAAACTGAAAAGCTACTGAGACAAACTTCACTGAATAAATACAAAGAAATATCATCACTGATTTCTTTGAATTAATGTGATTTAATGACCCCACGGGTTGTTTTTCTTCAAAATAAAAAGTTGTAATATATTCATATTCCAGGTATGCCTTATAAAATATGTTTGTAACATGAGGCCATTTGCATTTTTAGTAATTTTTTCATTAATTAAAAAAAAAGAAAAAAAAGCAGTTTTTGTATCACTACCCCACTCAAAAATGACCCCAAGCAGTTCCTGTGGAATCTTCTATGAAACTTTCATTCTTAGCAACTCTGACTGTCCCACTTACACTTCTGATGGATCAAGAATTAATTTTTACACAGTAACATACATGATTTATAGTCAGGGCTGCACATAAGTGGTTCGCTGTCAAAATAAAAGTATTCCCAGAAATTAATAGAATACGCGCTTCTTTTGCGGTGGAGGAACGCCAAAGTAATTGCTTACGGAGCTTGCTTCTTCGACATCTTTAGAGTTCTGAACAAATGTCTGTCCTCCTCCAGAACATCTAATGTACGCAAACGAGCGTTCCAACTTCTTATCTGGTGCACGTCTTTTATTTTGACAGCAAATGCGCACCCGAGGACCATTTATAGTTTCCTGTGCATTTCAAACATTGTCCTTTCTGATATATTTTTTTAAATATTTAAAGTAACACGGCTGCCATGAGGCCAGCTAGGATCCCTGTGGACCTTACCCTATAAATGATCCCGGACGGATGGGAGGCACTGACTCAGAATCTGACATCTCAGATATAGAGGACCCAGACTACTGTCCCCACCCCACCGGACAAGGCCAGTCAGACATAGAGGAGCCCTCTGATGAGTCCTCTGAAGAGGAAATGGATATCGAGTCTAACAGAATGAGCCCCTCTTACTGCTCTAGCCACAATATTCTGAATTAGTCAGCCAGGGCTTGCACCTGGGTCTAGTACTGTCTCCCCAGTAGATGCATGGAAGATGTTCATGTCTGATAATTTAATAGAAGAGGTGCTGACATGCACAAACATGGAGGCACAAAGAGTCGCCACAGACAGGGGAAAGAGTGGAAAAATGTAATCAAACATCCTGGCCTTCATTTGATTGACCATTCTCACAGGAAGTGAGAAGAACTGGGATGTACCAGTCGGTGTGCTTTTTGGGAGTCCTCTATAACCCATTGTACAAGGCCACTATGGCAATTCAAAGATTTAAAGATATTTGCCGTTTCCTGCACTTTGATGACAAGAGGACCAGAGCCTACCGACCGAAAACAAACCACATGGCAGCTTTCTGCTACGTATGGGGCCTGTTCCTGGTCAACTGCAGGCAGAAATTCATCCTCAGTGACTGTGTTACAGTGGATGAACAACTTGTGCCTTTCAGAAGGAAGACCCAGCTTCTGCAGTATATGCAGAGCAAGCATACAAAAGTGATACAAGTGATACAAAAACTGCAATTTCTTAAAATTAATGAAAAAACTAATAAAAATGCAAAGTGCCTCATGTCACAAACATGTTTTATGAGGAACACCTCAAATATGAAAATATTACAACTCTTTGTTTTAAAGATTTTGAAGAATAACAACTGCGTTTATAGCAAAATGCGTTGTTTCTATTTGGGGTCATTTTTGACCCCACTCGTGGAAGAGTGTAGGTACTGGTAGGTTGTGCATCCAAGGGTTAAAGTTTAGAATTCCATCCATCCGCTTATCCTTTTCAGGGGCGCTGGAGCCTATCCCAGCTGTCATAGGGCGAGAGGCGGGGTACACCCTGGACAGGTCGCCAGTCTGTCGCAGGGCCAACACACAGGGACAGACAACCATTCGCACTCACATTCATTCACACCTAGTGGCAATTTGGATTATCCAATTAACCTATCCCCACAAGCTGCATGTCTTTGGACGGTGGGAGGAAGCCGGAGTACCCGGAGGGAACCCACGCAAACACGGGGAGAACATGCAAACTCCACACAGAAAGACCTGATGGTGGAATTGAACTCAGTTTAGTTTAGAACTAAATTCCATAATGTTATGTACGTGTGCTTTCTTCAGCCTCCACCAAGAACGTCGTCTCCTGCCAGCATCGCCTCACTCACGACGGAAAAGGGTGCTTCGACTTAACGAAAGACCCTCTGGAACGAATTAATTCAGTAAGTCGAGGTTCCAGTTTATATAGAAAGAAGTCAGTCCGCTGCTAACGCTGGTTTACCAGCGCTCTGTACCTGCATGTTGTTCTAGTTGAATGATGTGGCGTCACCTGCTAAGGACTGCTCCATTATTCATGTGAACACTGATTAAGCATTCACATCGTTGTGTAAAGCTTCATAGGTGCTCGTGTGTCCTGGTTTCTTACAGCAGCTCTTCCACCTGATGTCTCCATAAATGTTCACGTTCATGCAGAAACTAACGACCACGTGCAGCCCATGATGGCGGTGACCTCTGAAGCCCCGATGATGCGTGACACTGATTTCCTTTCTGATCTGTTACCAAGTAAAAGTCAAGCTAGTGTCTTTGATTCTAATCTGACACTTTGTACAAAAGCTTCATGTGTTTGGAAAATCAAAAGCAGTTTATTTCAAATGATGCCCTTCATAACACTGAAGTATAGAGAGCTGTGATAAAGCTCCACGTTCTCCATGAACATGGAGCAAACACACACAATCAGCCTTTACTGTCAACTCAGTCCCACGTGAGCCGTGATACAGTACAGCTGCATTTCACATCTCACTATGAAAGGCGGAAGAAAAAGTAGTTCCTACCAATCATACGTGGGGCCCGTGGGAGGGACACAAGTATTTCTACATGACTGTCAAGTTAAAACAAACAATAGTGAAGCACCCACACAGATACTTTTCAAAAAGCCTGGTTGAATATCACCATCACAACTTTGTCACGAGGACAGAAAGAAACACCTCCAGCCTCAGGAAACCAGGTGAGGTGACCAGGTGTCTGACCTGCTTCCCTCTGGTCACACTTTGCTGTACAATGAGAATAAAAGGCTATTCTATTCTATTCCAGGTTTAATTAGCATGCTGTGGTGCTGCCTTTGTCCTTACCGCCAGTAGGTCCAGGCCATTCTTATCCAGGTTTTTCACCATGGACGAGAGGTTGCCAGATTTCCATTTGGGAAAAGTGTTTTTGTAGTCTGGCAGACTCTCGACATCAGGCCACACATCATTGTTTGGGGTTCCCAGCGTCCTGGAAAAAAGACAAAGACTCCAGGGTCAGTTCATTTGTTTGTTTCCATGAGCCACAAAGTGTTAAAACACCAAAGACAGTCTACAGCTGAAGCTTTAGAGAAAACAGACTGTTTTAAATCTGACACACAGACACACTCGTTGTTTTAAATAGCTGCCAGAATAATGTGGAGATGTGAACACCAACCCTGCCTTACAGGCCTAATCTTACCAATCCCTGCTTCTCCACACAATCCAGGCGGCCTCAAACTGTAGGAATGACTCGGTCAGCTCTACGTTAGGACATCAACGTGACATTAACACTAACACAACTTCTCTGGCTCTACACAGAGTCAACAACAGATTATGCGTTTAAGATAGCTATGTAGCACTTATGTTTGCTATAACAACAATGTGTTGTTGTTCACCACACACACTTACATTCAAAGGCTTCATCCTGATGAAGTGATGATGTAGAAGAATACCAGGTAACAGATGTGTTAACTGTGACATGTCAATCACACGTGTGAGGTTGCTGTTCCACCTAATTACTTTTTTATCTACGCAGCTAGAGACCTGGCAGATGTATAAGGCAGTCCAGAACCTAACCCACTACAACACCAGAAACAGCGTGACAGCTGAGGGTGACGCTGTGCTCGACGATGAACAATAGACTCAAGGAAGCCACAGCTCAGCTGTCATGGTGCGAGGTGCACACTTCACTAAGAGCATCAGTGCATCACTGTCCCAGTCCTTCAGCCCACCATCCCTGAATTCAGCCGCAATCGTTCCACTACCCAGACAGACCATAAGCAGCCTGAACTGGCTGCTGTGATGCTGTGCAGACTAAAACTTCAGCAAGGCTGACCTATAACCCATCAGCATCTCCACTTACTGAGGGATCTAAAACCTGAACAGGGAGCTGGTGACGACTGCATGTCTGTGTGGTTCTTGAGCTGTACTACAGCACACAGGGAGGCACTTAAAGGCTCATTAACAGAGGCTAAAACACTCGTTACTGGCCCCTCTTTTCCTCCCTGGAGGAAACCCATCACTGTGGGGAGCTGCACACACTCAGGACACCAGGTGTTTAAGCTTCTGTCCTCCCACAGGAGATCCAGGACGCTGAGGTCATTGACAACCAGACCTCAGCCCTAATCAATGCTATCAGCTCTGTACATACTGTATATACACTTGGTACTTATTTGTTGTGATTTTCTTGCCTTTCCTTTAACAGTGATAAGCTACACTCAGAGTTGGTTGCCCCACAGCAGACACAGTAGTTGTGTGGACAGTCAGACTGCAGTCTTTAAGAGCCAGGCACAAAGCAGGGACAGCCAGTCCTCGTGAGTACACGAACACCACACGTGGAAACATGAGATCCACGGGTTCAGCCCATCGTCTCTCCCACTCACACAAAAGGCTGAGCTCATCTTGTCTCGCACCAACAGTTCTTCATATTTGCCCGTCGTTCTCAATTCAAATTGAAATCAGCAGTTCAACTAAACTTCAGCTTCTATTGTTCCTAAACACATGAAGATGTTTTTGCTGTGTCTACCTGAAGATCCTGAAGAGCTGGTCTATCTCAGAGTCTCCATGAAACAGAGGCTTCTTAGTAGCAAGTTCTGCAAAGATTGTCCCAGTGCTCCAAACATCAACGGGGGTGGAGTATCGGGGTGAGCCCAGCAGGACCTCTGGGGCCCGGTACCAAAGAGTGACAACCTGGGAACACAAAGCAGGATATACCAGGCTGTTTGTGACCGTGTCAGATTTACAAACTAGTCGCGCCGCCTTGTTTGATGTCATTCTCACATGTCTGGATTCACACTCATGGTCTCATTCTGACAGTTTATAATAACCATAAACATGTTTAATGAATTGTTTTTGTAACTTTATAACATTTTGTAACACAGTTGTATGAAACGCTTGCAGCCTGTTTCTGAACCACTACGATTACAAAGCAGACGGCAGTTTATTTGTGCGTCGCTCTAAAACTCTCCCCTCTCACAAACAAATGCTGCCTGACCCGGTTTATTCATGCAGCACATTTCCAACAACGTGCTTAACAATGTAAAACATCACGAAAAATAATAAAATGCACAACAATGATGCAGTGAAATATAAAAGAGAAAAAATAAAATGATAAATATAAAAATAAATTATGCTTTTACTGTTTCTTCCTGTGCTAAATGTGACAATAACATTCAAGAAAAAGCATCACGCAAAATCACAACTCTGGTTTTACGCGGCGTTTCAAAACTGGTACATCGTTTGAAGTCCTCACTTTCAACACGAGTGCCTTGAAGCGACACATCGTAGATTGGTCATGTGATGCGCCCGTCGACCCCAGAGGGTCACCTGTACAGAGTCGGTCTAAATCTGTAAGGATTTTTCTTGGTTTTTAAAATTACAAGAAAAAGTAAAAGAAATGGTTTGAGATGCAGTGGCCTGCATATCCCAGGAGCTGTGAGCAAGGATCCTTACCTCATGGGTGTAGACCCTGACAGGAACACCAAAGGCTCTAGCCAAACCAAAGTCTGCCAGTTTGATAACGCCCTTGTTGTCAATCAGCAGATTCTGTGGTTTCAGGTCACGATGGAGCACTCGGCGACAGTGACAGAAGTAGATGCCCTCCAATATCTGGTAAAGGTAGCTCTAAACAGTGTTGGAGAACGAGCAGATCTTTAGATGAGCTGACCAGCAGCCAAATGACACAAAACCTTAAAATGTAACAGAAAGCACCTGAATTGGGAGGGTTGAGACTGCAATCTACTCATTTTGCACACTGTAACTTTAAGAATTTGGCTTATCAATTATGTAATATATTATCTGATAACGTAACTAGGGCTGGGTATCGTCACTGATTTCTAGAATCAATTCGATTCTGATTCACAAGACCCCGAATCGATTCGATTGGATTTAAATCTGGGAAATTTTGACAGTCAGAAATATTATAATTCAGATCAGTAAATTTACATATTTTTGTATCTATAAAAAAGAAGCTGACACACGCAAGACTTGATCAAAAGTGTGAGCATCACAGCAAAGGCCTTTGTGTCAAAGTAGCTGAAGATAAAACACAGAAAAACATGAAGGTTTTCCTGGCCTGGATTTTATAAAAATATTCTGCAGTACATCAAAAACGAAAGAAAACCATTAATGAACACATGAACATCACCTCTGACGTCACAGAGGTTTTATTAGAGACACGGCTGAGCGTTTTGCATAATTTTAAAAAGTTTACATTTGTTCAGTATTGAACGGCAGAAATTAGATTTTCTTTACAGAAGTATGTAAACGGAAAAAAATATAGTTTGGAGGGAGATCAAACTAACAGCTTTAGAATCGGCGCAAAAAGGGCGTAAACACAAAGCGCCGACACATCAGAATCAGCGAGCTGTCGGCTTTCGGCCCCGACCGTGCCATTAGGTGAGAAAGGCGACATCTCACCGACTCTGATCCGCGGGTCGCGCTGCGTGTTTACGTCTTTGTGCAGAATCCGTGTTCCTGCTCTCGTTTACTGTCTTAGCTGTTTGGTGGTTATTGAAAGTTTGTGATCTTTCACCTGAGATTCTGGCATTTTGGGAAAAATAAATTTATATTAAAAAAATCGATTCAGGATTTTAATGAATCGATTTCACGTTATCCACGCCAGAATCGATTATAAAAACCCACCCCTAAACGTAACCCATCTCAGATTTAAAAGCTTCGAGTTCAAGCAACTATTGCACCACTGAATTAATGTAATACTTACCTTGACCAACATAGAGTCCATGTACTGGCCAGAGGGGATGGAGTCCAAGTATTTCTTCAGGTCCATGGACAGGAACTCGAAGATGAGGTAGAGACGAGATTCTTGCATTAGGACATCTAGGAGTCTGGATTACGCACACAAATACACATGAGTTCATACTTTATGTGTACATTTTCTCATTAGATGTGACTGAGCAGCAACTACTTGACCTCTTCCAGCACTCTGCACAATACTGAAACTGTTGATCCTGCAGTGTCAACTATTGCTACACATGCATTTATTTAATGAACTTGATGCATATGTTCAAAACTTCACAATAGTTTCTATTGTTTGACCAACACCATGTCTCTCCATGCTGCACAAAGGGCACCAGACAATACAGAGAATATAGAGAAGTATTGTACATGTAAAAATTCAAACCTCATGTTATAAAAACCAAAAGGATTTTAAGGTCAAACAAAGAACTTGAGAGCTTACCGTACAACATTGGGATGTTTCAGCTCCTGGAGCAGAGAAACCTCTCTGACAGCTGTGCTGGGAACGCCCTCCTCCTCACTCTCCAGTCGGATCTTCTTCATAGCCACAATTTGCCCCGTTGCCTTGTGCTTACCTTTATACACAACCCCATATGTACCTGGGGGAAAGCACGAGCACTGGATGAAATGTGCTGGCAGCTTCCAAATTGCTGGACATCATTACTTGTTACCAAAGTAATTCTTGTCAAAAGAAAAGTTACACTAGAACAACTTTATAACCATGAGATTGTTGAGCAAACAGAGATTACAAGATGCACAAGAAAACTTGACTACACACATAATTACACATTTTTGAAGTATCAACATTTGTAGAGCTTCATGTGAATAATTTAGATGAACCATACGTTAAAACTAACCTTCTCCGATTTTCTCTATTTTCAGGTAGTCTTCCATTATTGCCTGAAAGGAGAAAGAGAAAAACAGGCTGTAACGTAAACAACTTCCGAGGACCTGCATTCACTTCGATCAGCTTACACACACATCTAATCATTTGTTGAGTGTCGATATTAGGTTAGATCGGCCTTTTATCTAAAAATGAACTTACAACAAGCCTGTTCGTATCGAGCACGACTTGTACGGAAATCATTCAAACTGGAAACTCATGTCACGTTAATTTACCCACTTACAGTAATGCAGACAGGCCTTTCGCCAGAACAGCAGGCTACCTCAAAATACGAACGGGGACGTTTTGAAACGTTAGTTTTGTTGCATTAAGCAGCTCGCACGTTTTCCCGTCGCTCTTTCACTCGTTTTAGTAACTAAGGCTGGTTAGATATTAAGCAGTCGTGAAATTAGCTTTTCTGATTAACGACCAAGAGAGGACCACTAACGTTAGCTTAACAAAGTGTTTAGCCGTCAAAGGCACCTTTTTTGAATGTCATGCTAACTGCTAAGACACGTTGTGTCGGGCGTTATGTTCCGCATTAGCTAAGGAGTCTTTTAAATGTAAAATTTTAATTTCACTTGTACTGACAAATATAAAAAATTACCTGTTTGTGCCTCGTTTTTTACAGACACGAACAAACTGCCGCTGGACCGCTCCCGGACTCTTTTGAAATGACTGGAGTGCAGCAGCAGGTTAAAACAGTCCAATGAGCTCACGGGATGTATTTTCAAAACAGCCAATAAGAGGAAAGGAAGGCTGTCATGTGGGTAGAGCGGGAGACAACCCGCCGATGTCCTTGGGAGCGTTCACTGACGCTGGGATATTTAAGCCCTACCCACTTCTAGGATCCGATTGACTTACATACTATTAATTTCTACAGTTACAGTTAGATTAAATACGTATCGTTGTGCAGTTTGTAGATTACACAGAATGCGTATACAAGAAAAATAGCCTACATTTACTTCTTGTGTCTTGTTATAAATTTGCTGTAGGTTACTTTATCAAGATAAATGGGCTCAACTGCCTTAATTTGGTTTACTATATTAATATTCATTTTCATGTATTAGCAAGTAGTGCATTTTTAGTCAGGAGTCTGACACATTTGCAGTTATTTTTGCTAAGTGAAAAAGTGTAATATTGGCTACATATCTCTTTCAGAAATGCATAATATCTATAACTACCCCAATTGTATGTCAGCGGCCCTGTACTATCCATTAACAATGCATTAAGGAAGGTAAGGGTCAGTACATAAGGAAGTAACAATGCCTAAAGTTGAAAGCAGATATGATGAGGCAGCTGTTGATTTGATTAATAATGCTTGCACTTTTTCCCTGGTGATCATTAATAACAACGTTTATGGCACTTTTGCACTGACTTCACTTTTCAGATCCTGATACAATGTATGCATTTTTAATTTTATATTTTACTGCTAAAGATCGCTGTGGTCCCCACTGTAATGCTGTAAGCCGCGCCAACTCTAAACATATAACACTGTGCAGACATGGATCAATATTCTGCTTAGAAAAATATATTTTTCTATTTCGTGTGAGATTAAGGAGATATGTCCAACCCATTTTTTTCATTTTAATATTTTTAATCATAATGTTGTTTATCTATTTATTTTTTTTACATTGATTAGTACCTTATACCAAATACAAATAGACCATATGTTACCTTTTTGTAATAACCAATGTGAAATCCTTTGCTAGACAGATGGAATAGTGCGCTCAGCTCTCATATGAATATCATGACTGCATGATTCCAACATCATGCCTTTTTGACTCAGTTACACTTTTTTCACTCTTTCTTTTCACACCTGTTTGTCAAATAAAAAATAATGGAAAGGATTTCCACATGATTAAGGTGCTTCAGTTGTTCTGCCCCGAGACTTCAGGAAGCACACAGCCCCACTCCCCCCCATCATCCTGACTGACACCCCCATCACCTCTGTGGACTCATTCCGCTTCCTGGGTACCACCATCACCCAGGACCTGAAGTGGGAGCCCACCATCACCTCCGTCATCAAGAAAGCCCAGCAGAGGATGTACTTCCTGAGGCAGCTGAAGAAATTCAACCTGCCAACACGGACGATGATGCAGTTCTACACTGCAATCATCGAGTCCATCCTCACCTCCTCCATCACCGTGTGGTACGCTGGAGCCACTATCAGGGACAAACAGAGACTGCAGCGTGTTGTGCGCTCTGCTGAGAAGGTGATTGGCTGCAGACTCCCATCTCTGCAGGACCTGTACACCTCCAGGACACTGCGGCGTGCAGCTCGGATCTCAGCTGACCCTTCTCACCCTGGACACAGTCTGTTTGACCTGCTCCCCTCAGGCAGGAGGCTCCGGTCCATTCGCACCAGAACCTCTCGCCATAAGAACAGTTTCTTCCCCTCTGCTGTTGGACACATGAACAATAACCGTATGACTGTACCCGCCACTAACACATGACCCTACGCTGTGTCACTGCATCATTCTATGTTTGGCACTGATCACCACCTGCACTCATGTATATATCTTTCTACGTAGCACTTTTAATTCTTATCCCTACTTTTATTTTTTTCCATGTCTATTTAAGTGCTGTTTTTAACAGCATGTTTGCACTGAAGCACCGCAGCAATTTCCTAATGTTGTAAACCTGCTCAACATTTGGCAATAAACCCCACTGGACTGGGCTAAAAACACCACAGCACTTTACAGGAAGGGCCAGAGTCGTCTCTATTTTTTGAGGCGACTGAGGTCCTTCAACATCTGCCAGAAAATGCTGAGGATTTTCTATGAGTCTGTTGTGGCCAGTGCGATCCTCTATGCTGTTGCATGCTGGGGGAGCAGGCTGAGGGTCGCAGATGCCAACAGACTTAATAAACTGATCCGTAAGGCCAGCAATGTTGTGGGGATGGAGCTGGACTCCCTCAAGGTGGTGTCGGAGAGGCGGATGCTGTCCAAGATAAAGACAATGTTGGATAACACCTCCCACCCACTCCATGACATGCTGGTCAGTCACAGGAGCTCGTTCAGTGAGAGACTGAGATTACCCATGATGCACCACTGAACGACACAGGAAATCATTCCTGCCTGTGGCTCCCTGTACAACGCATCCACTTAACACACTGTTTGCTGCTACAACTACACGTTTCTTTTCCAACTATTTATTTATGAGTGACTTATGTATGTATGTATGTATATATATGTATATATTGTACTATTCTTAGTTAGCGTATTGTCTGTCTTGTCTTAATGTTGGTTTAAAATGGAGCACTGTAACAAAAAATAATTTCCCCCAGGGATCAATAAAGTATTCTGATTCTGACTTTGCACTTCCACCAGACCTCCGGACCACAAACTCTCTCACCACTTTTAAATCACGTCTCAAAATCATCTATTCAGAATCGCACACACCTGATTCTGTCTCAGTCCATTTTTACCTTGCTCAGCTTTTATACTTTCATGCTTGTTTTTTTCTGATTGACCTCATGTCTAAATTGTATTGCTGCTATTGTAAGGTGACCTTGAGGGTCTTAAAGGTGCCTATAAATAAAATGTATTATTATTATTATTGCTTTAGTTTAGCATTATTCAGTTCTGTTATTCCAACAATGTACTTGAGTTGGACCAACTTCATTAATGATGAATCATTTTACTTAATGTAGTCGAGCCAACCTATGCAAATTACATCAGTCCAACAAAAGTTCTGAATGCTAATAGAAATGCATTCATTACCGTGGAAATCCTTCCAATTCATGTAAAGAGCAAAGGTCATGTCTTTGAACGCTGGTCCTTGGTGCTGTGAGGCAACAGTGCTACCACCACACCACCAAGCTGCCAGTCCAGGATTTAAAAAGTGGGAAAGCTGTGACTACAAGGCCTCACACAGCATTTTCATTACGTTTCTGTCCTTGAGAGGTTAAACCGAATAAATAGCTTTTCTGCCTCTTATAACCCCAGTGATGTTCCTGTGGTTTGATGCATATAGTGCATCATATGTTGCACTATATACTTATGCATGTACATCTCTTTTTATGACTTCATAACTTGAGAGATATCAGCCGATGGTCATAAGCAGGATGAACTTTTACTGTAATGCTGGCATCGAACTGATGATGGCTGAGAGGCTCCGCCTCTTGAGCAGCAGCCCTTAACGTATGATTAAATCTGAAACGCTGTCGGTCAGTAAGACGACCGAAGTTCGACCTTCTGTTTGGAAACGATGTCGTTTGTCCCTGTGGCATGTTGTCTATCCTTTTGTATGTCTGTTATTTATTCCTGCGGTCTTACTATGTATATTTTATTCCCGCACAGCTGCGGTGGAGCACCCACACTTATACATGCCAATGACAATAAAGGGCTATGCTGTTCCATTTCATCAAAGACAATAGAAATGAATGATAGAAGCCTCTCAGTGAAACACCATATGTTGAACTTTTATTTCATATTGTACATCAATACATCAGTGCAAAAGCAGCTAAACAAAGAGTGAAAAAACCTCAAAGTGAGAAGAAAGGATATTGTTGTAGATAAAGACAACCCACACACACACAAACTGAGTGACGCATCCACTACAGTCTCTTCCTCAGACGCAGAGGAGACTGCACATTCCACTGCCTCGGTCCAGGAGCCCTGAACAAACAACAGAGCTGCGTTTAAACAGTTCACACGCTGTAGTGTAATAGCAGCACAACAATGTGACAAAGCTAGCAGGCCTACAAACACCACAGAGCAAACAAACCCAACAATGTGTGACTCAGGTCTTCTGCAGTTTGCTGCCATGTTTCTGTAACTCTGTTCTTAGTAATCAGGTGTGGTCGTTTCCACAGTAATAACTAGTAACTTTGTTACTGCCTCGCTCCTGTCTTCACTGCTGTCGCTGTCCCAGTGTGATGCTGGATTGTGTATGTGTGTGTGTTTGTCATTAAGTGTAGTGCTCAGGCACTAAACCAGTTAATGCAGAACCAGCACTGAGTTAAACTAACACCAAGGAAAGAGAAGTGCACTCACTGGGCTTCACTCGATCGCACATGAAGCACGCTGCCCTCTTCACCTGCCGACACACACAAAACAGTGATTGTTATAAACAAGCTGAAGATAGTTTTCATTCACTACACAAAAAGCAGAGCGAACGTTGGCACCGTCAGCGCCTGGTCAGAAACCTACTTGTTCCCTGCTCACTGAGGATTGCGCTGAGTCCTTCATCAAAGGTCAAGTTGATTTTGACACCTAGTGGACAAACAGAGATGGGTCAGTCGAGGGTTTGTGGATTACATCATCAGTGAGATTATAACCAACAGAGTATGGTACCATAATGTAGTAAAGTACGGTGCAGAGTTTGGAGAGTGGAGCCACTCTGCTTCAGGTCCTCACTGAGCTCACAGCAGATACAAAGCTAACGACTGCACATCATATATTTATTGGTGAGAGGTCTGATACATGCTTATGCTTTTCTTTGTACAGCATGTCTCATTCACCCAACCATACCAACACTTTACATGTGCATGCATGGACCCGAGTGCAGACTTTTTAAAGTGTTCTGATCATTACTGCCCGCTCTGGTCCAATCCCGCAATATTTGTGTCCACCCCTGCCCATAGCTGCAGACACATTAATGATACTCTGCACGATGATGCACATTGAATGTGACATTTCTATAGAACAGCAGCAGAATAAATAAAAGCAAAACCAGCAAAGATCTCTCAGCTTTGAATCGTTAGTCAGTAAACTGAGGTTACAAACTAACCAGGGTGCCAGCAGTGCTACCCGTCAGGCTCCGCCTCCCATTGCTGTGGACAGTTCTTATGAATCATAACTTGCATCCATTATTGTTCTTTTAAAACAGCAAGAGTATACTTAAGCTAATTTTGCCATTTAAATCTGTAATGCGTTTTCCTTTTGGAGAAGTTGTCATTAGTTTGGTCCTGCGCAACAAAATCATAAAGCCAAACGTCGCTGCAGCCGTTCCACAGATTTCCTGCTTGGTGAAGGAGAATTACTCTTCTGTCTGTGAAGAACAGCAGGTGTGCTTCCTACTGTCAACACAAAGTTCAGCTCTTTACCTTCTGTGTTTAGAGGGATTTTAAATACCCAAATATCTCACTTTCCATTTTTTGTACTCTCCAACCTTCATTTTGGGACCTGCGTCTGTTTTAGCTGCCAGAGGCAACCTGGAACTTCTCTCTTACCCTTTGGTGTGCTGATGGCTCTGTCGCTGGCAGCTCCTTTAGCCATCACTAAAAAAGTCAAATGAAAACACCGTCACAATGGATCTCACACACAAAACTTGTGGGAATGCAGAGTGAGGATCTAACACTGCGTGCAAACAAGAATCAGACAGTAAGACCTGCTCACTGAGGTTACAACAACACAGAGGATAAAGTGCTACAAACATGTTTTACATGCTGTTTATGCATCGCTGGCCTCATTATGAAAGGACATTTATGGTTATGACTGGACTCAGTCCCGTAACATTTGTCCATCCGCGTCGTCCCTGACAGTAACCTCTGTTACAGAACAATACTGTTTTACTGTTTCACCACCCTGAGGCTAAACTAATGTGTCGAGCAGTGAACTTCAAAGATGAAAAGACTACATGGGCTACTTTTGTGCATACATTTGACAATTACTGCACCTGAACTCTTGGACTGAAATGCTGCTGCTGCCTTGTTTCAATAGAGTCACACTTCACGGTGAGATCAGTGAAAACGATGAAAACTGCCCTTCATTTACTGTTATAATAGAAGAATGTACAGTTCTGATGTTTGCAAGCTTCAAGCACTGATGAAAGTTTCTTCACATGTTTCCTTGACATGTGTTGCTTTCCTTGAGTTCCTCTCCACTTGGCAGACATTCAGGATAAATGACATTTGTTCAAAGCAGTGAACTGAACAGTACCTGTTCCTTCCAGAGCGATTGATTTAGACTGGACATCGTCCTGCCTCCTGGGTCCACGCACACTGACAGACACACACAGGAATTTCAGTAAGTTAAGCCGTAGCTTCACACTGTACTGAATTAAACCAGCTAAAGTTTACATCTGCTCACAAATATGAACTCGTAGATGTGGCCGGGTCATTTCCAGCACTTCGTCTTTTCTGTGTCTAAGACTAAATGTGAACCAAAGGCTCGGTCTGCCGGTGATTACTGGTCATATGAAGGAGCCCAAACAGCGATCTCAGATATGAATCAGACTCTACAGTAGAGTGTAAGTGCCTCATACTGCTGGAAGCCTACCGGTCAGTGAGTGCCAGTCTAGCAGTCTGGAGGTTTGGACGAGGTGGCTGCGGTGTGGCAAAGGTACACGGCAGCAGGGCCGTGGATCTGACAGGAGAGCGCTGGGCTGAACCCTGGGGAGGAACAACGATCATTCATATAATAAATAAATAGCTCAGACCATCAGATGATAAGAAGAACGTTCGTTTAGAGAAAATATTTCAAGGAACTTGTACAAAAGTGTGAGGACTGTGTTTCATTGTAACACAATCCTCGTGTCCTGTTCTTAGTGAGAACTTTCTGGAGTCACTTGCTGCTCCAGCAAACATGAACGTTAGCCTGCTGTTATTGGAGATTGGTCAACAGATCAACATCAAATCCACACTACCTGGATTATATTCATACTCAGTATGCAGAGATTAGCAGGCATACATTCAGTCTACAGAGGATGATCCACAGTGGCGTACAACCACGGGCTCCCCCTGTCTGCAGCTCAGCACCGACTCCTTTTCCCCAGAAGAACGTCCAGCATGTAGCAGCAGATTACTTAAACTCTATATTCATCTTCACAGACTGTCTGTTTCTGCTTATTTAGAAGAGGAAATGTCCCCTTAATTTATTAAAAACAAGCGCGCTCAGACGTCTGTAAACCCCACACAGGCAGCGTGATCTGAGCCTGTCAGACGATTGGAGCACAGCTGCAGGTTTTGGAAGCGAGCGAGAGGACGTTACCTGCAGTTTAGCACATTTGTATGCACAGAAAGTCTTTTGACAGTGAAATCAGTGGGTTCATAGTGGTTTGCACTGTGCTCTTACCTGGGCCTTTTTGCCATCTCCTGCCAGGCTGTCGTTGTCCAGCTGTTCCACTGTCGCTCTCTCCTTTTCTGCTATTTTCAGAGCAAACTCCATTTCAGCTGCCAGCTGCTCGTCTCCAGAAAGAATCTCCTTCACCTCATTACGGTAGTCCTGCATAGTCACCTGATGTCAGACACACAGAGGTTAATGCGGTTCCCTTCGCCACAATATTTTCTCTCTTAAGAGAGTAGAAACAGAAGCACAAACTGTTCTGCTGATGCTTTGCGGCTAACAGTGCTGTAAAGCTGTGGATTTTCCATAGTTCATGCAGATCATCAGTGAATATGATCATGCATGCTGGACTTACCTGCAGGTAGCCCACGAGATCTCTGAGAACAGGAGAGCGCTTCTGCTCCAGCAGGTTCTTCAGGCTAATGATGAGAGGAACAGTGTTCTCTATGAAGGCCTTCTTCCTAACCTGCGGATCAAAAGTGCAGATTACCTTCAATCAATCTCAAATATTTCATCTGCTGAAATATAAAAACGTTAAAAGTTACATTTCGAGCGTCTTCATTATACTTGGTGCAGACAGTTTAGCCTGATGCATCTCTGAGGATGAAGACCTCTATACTTCACCGCTCAGATGGATATAAACAGCATTTTGCTCATTTGGTTCATAATCAGAGTCATCAGATTCAGAATCAACTTCGCGACAGCCTTCATCTTCAAATACAAATATTTTAAATAGTTCAGAGGTCAGTTTGCCCCGCAACGCAACAGGAAGGTTAGAGTTGTTCTTTGTTGTAGCCAAGAGCACCATTTCTGTAGACTACTGACAGAAATCAGAAGAAAGCTGTTCAGGCTGTGCTGGCAAAACAAACAAGCTTCATGTGTTTGAATCTAAACTTAAGGTTTAACTACTCGATGTTTGGTTTTGTGCTGTTGAAACAGATGATTCCTCCTCAGCAGAGTACGTGTCCTCACAGGGACTTCTGAGCCAAATAAACTAAACAGTCAGCATCATTCTAGATGTAAATGACCTCCAACCTCTGGTAGACGCACAAAACACCACCAGTTTTTCTAAACGCTGCTTAGGGGAGCTACTGCTTGTGGTTACAGCATCCACACCACAGGTGGGGATGTCCTTACAGTCCAGGCCTAGCCGACCATTTGAAGTGGCAAACAACAGTGTTTGTGTGAATGTGGCATGTTGAGTACAGAGTAGAAAAGCGCTCTATAACAATCAGTCCATTTACCAAAACCACTTTATAGTCACTGCATTGGTTATTGCATGCAGGACATATGCCATCACCACAAGCTCACGAGCATTAACACTGGTGCTTTGAGCCACGGCAGACTCGCTGCAGTCTTCTCTAGAAGAAACGCTGCTGCCATGCAGGAAGTAGCTGCTGTCGGCTCGCTGGCATCCTGTAACCTGGGAATCTTTGAGCTCCGGTACTTTCAGAGAGTTCTTGCTCTGCTGAGAACACCAGGTTACAAAATTGAGTAACACACTGGTAATGGGCGGTGCTAGGCATCGCTCGAAGTGTGTGTCATTTTATGGAAAGCCTAGTTTAGTGTCCTACAGTTGTATAGGTCACATAACATGTGTTATCTAACAGCTGTTTGTGTCGTTGTTACTATAAATGATCACGTGGTCTCCTGTGACTAAACAGCTGGTGACAGGAAGACTTGTTGAGCAGAACCAGGATGAAGGAGGCAAACCAGCTGCCTCAGTGAGCTGAGATGAGTAGGAAGAGGAACAAAGGAACCAAATGCATTTTAAATGTAGAGAACTCGTCACCTGTGACACCACTTTCTTCTGTGCAGCCTGCAGAACAGCTTTGGCCATGGTGGCCATGTTCTCCTCCTCTGCTTCCTCCCCTGCAGCAGCGCCTGCTGAACTACATATGGTCTGCAGCTTAAACTCTTTAAGGCTCAAGATGTTGAAAGTCTCTGACAAAATGTTAGCACCATCTGCATCCAGGGGCAGCTCTTCATCAGCAAAGCACGCTGATGTAGGAGGAGGTAAGAATATAAAAAGACAAAGGTTCTGGTTAATAGTGCTTTAACAACAGGCCCAACTCTGAAAAGAAAAACCTAAAACTTTACTTTTAAGTTTACCTAAAATGGTCTGGTTGATCTTGTTGGTGATGTTGAAGCGCTGAGCGTCTGTAAAGTGCTCCAACAGGAAGCAGTAGATTCGAAAGCGTTTCTCACGGTACTGTTCTCCTTTTAGCGAGAAGTGAACGCGTTCTCTGCGTGGATGTTCAAAGAAAAGGAATAAACTCAACAAACATGTCGTGACGTGAGGAAACAGCAAGGAGAAATCAAGCTGAGCGGGGTCATACCTCTCGCTTTGGGAGAATTTGTTGTAGGACTTGTGTTTTGTGTAGGAGTTGAAATGGAAGATGCACTCAATGAAGTGCTGGCTGAACATTTCTGGGTTCTTCTTCAGCAGCAGGTGGAGCAGGCAGTATTCAGTGAGACTAAAAGGAGGTAAAACATACCAGCCTCGGTCTTGTGAAAGCAGCTTTACGGACACCAACATTCAAATACGGACTATAGTGAGGAAAACAAACGCTCCTCGTGCTTCAGACACACAAGCCACAGCCTGAAACCTGCTCCTACGCACGAATCAACCGGACTGTCGTGAATGCCAGTCGGGGATTCAAAAATGAATGGATTTGCGGTTGCATACCCCACTTTCACGTCCTGTCCGTGTATGCACAGTATGAATTACCTGACGATGGCAGGGACCGGGTCAACGAGAGCCACCATGAAGTCAAAGAAGAGGGAGCCCTTCCATTTCACAAATTCTTCCTAAAACGTAGTCATGAGAAAACCAAAAAGAGGTGGCGCTGAAGTCCATCCATGTTTAACATGTCAAAGTAACGTCACAGCTGTAATTTGCTTCATTTTCCATTACATAATCCTGAAACGGGCATCATCTGACCATTGCTATGAACGTCTCAAAAGAGCACTGCTTACAGAAGTATGGTGACATTAAAGACAGCAACTCACCTGCAGCAGGTTGGTCAGCATGATGAGAGTCTGCTCTCTGATGACAGCGTCTTTGTCTCGCAGACAAGCAGAGATGTTGGGAATGTAGTGATCCACCATGTTGGTATATCGCACGCACAGATCACACATTATCACAACCACGTTGCTGCGTACTGAAACCTCTGTGCCAACCTCCAACTCCCTGGCAAACACGGGCAGGTACTTTTGGGCCAGTTCTTCACTCTGCAGGGCCAATTTACCTGAAGCACAGTCACAAACAAACACTTAGGCTCATGGCTCGGAGTGAAGAGTCAGAGCTAAACTTGGAGGACGCACACGCCTCACCTAAAGTGATGACTCCATGGGCTCTTACTCTGGTAGGCAGCCAGTTTGCTTTGAACTGGGAAAGAGGCAGTGAAGCTGGCAGCTCAGTCTGGCACTCTGTCAAAGATGGAATAAGACAAACAGGTTAGCAGAGCCTTCTAACCTGGCCGTGCCCTGGACAGTACAAGACTTCGTGGTACTTTGAAGAAGATGTGACAGCTCCTGACCTTGCAGAGTCTGAAACCTCACTTGATTTCCAACTGCGGCACATTCAAAATGTCACCTGACACCAGCAGCTGTGCTGTTGTCTCTGGAGACGTTCACTCACACACAGTATGCATTTTAGCATCAGTCTTTCCTACCTGCCAGTTTCTCAGAATGTGTTGTGAGCACAGATTCCACTAGCAGCACTGTCCTCTTGTTAACTTTGGCAGGACACTGAAGTGATGCCACACCCAGAGTGTGGAGATGTTTCACCTGAAAGAGAAAACGTTCCCCGTCCATCAGAGCCACAAGCGCTGCACGGCTGATCACATGTTGGTTTTCAGACGTGCGCGGTGGCGTTTTCATCATCGGATTTTTGTTCTTCCTGAATGAAGTTTTGATAAAACTGTCATCACACCACAAACATTAAAGAACAGGCTGGATCTGTTTCATGCCTCGCAGTTCTTCATCTCACGTTTTCTTAAGCGTGAGGATTACTGAACAATTCCTGCCTTGTACAGTTCACCCCAAAACCCAAAGGCTTCATTCCTTGCAGAGTTTTAATAGCTATAGAACTATGCAGTGATCTAATAGGGTGCAATGTGTGTTAGGCGGCAGCCAAGGGCGCAGGATCCCTGGCTAGGCTGCCAATTCGGTCATGGAACATCGGCTCCTTCCTCATGGGAGAGGTTGAGCGATACCAGCTATATCTACCTGGTCTCATCTTAACCCACGGCTCGGGCTCTGGAGCCAGCCTCAGAGAGGGGCTGGACTCTGTCCCAGTTTGGAGTTGGCGAGTGTGAGAGGTGGTGGGCTGCAGTGGGTATCCATGAGTGAGAACCCAGTCTGCCAGACGGGGTGGTGGTTCTCATCTTTGAGAAAGAGGACCAGAGGATGTGCTCCAACTACAGGGGAATCCCGCTCCTCAGCTTCCCTGGACAGGTATGCACCCTGCTGCTGTGGATCAGCTCCTGTACAGAGGGAGAGCTTGGTCTGCATTACGGGCAATAAGTTCGACTCTTCCAGTGGGTGGTGGACTCCAGAGCTGCCCTTTGTCACCGTTCCTTTCATAACTTTTACTTGACAGAGTATCTGTGCGCAGCCAAGTGGTGGAAGGTTTCTCCCTCATGTCTGCTTTTTGTGAATGATGTGGTCCACCCCACCAGGTGGGGACCTCCAGCTCGCACTTGAGCCGTTCACGGCTGAGTATCAAGTGGTGGATGCTAAAATGAGCACCTCCGAGGATGGAGTGCCCACTCTGGGTCAGGGACAAGTTGCTACCCCATGTAGAGGAGTTCATGTATCTCGGATCTTGTTCCACTGAGGGATGAGGGGCTCAGCAGCTGCAGTGATGCAGGCGTTCTGTCTGTCATGGGAAAGAGACAGCTGAGCATAAAAGCAGAGCTGTTAGTTTACCGGTCGATCTACATCCCTACCCTCACCTATGGCCACGAGCTGTGGGTAGTGACTGAAAGAACAGGATTGTGGGTACAAGTGTCAGAAATGAGCTTTGTCTGAAGGGTGACTGCTCCCTTAGAGATAGGGTGAGAAGTTCAGCCATCCAAGAGAGGCTCAGAGTGTACAACGCCTTCACATTGAAAGCAGCCAGGTCAAGTGGTTAAGGTATCTGATTAGGATCCTCCTGGGCGACTTCTGGGTGAGCTGTTCTGGGCAGGAGGCGGCCCCGGGGTAAACCCAGGGGCCAGCCCAGAGATCATCTTTTGCAGCTGACCTAGCTATTCCCCGAGGCGAGCTAGAAGAGGCTGGCTGAGGAGAGCGAGGCTTGGGTTTCTATCACTAGGCTGCTGCTTTGTAAATAAGTGTTAAGAGATCAATTGTTCTTGTCTAGCTGTCATTCCAGAGAGAACAGCACAAGATACTGAGGGTTGCAGAGTATGTGTCAACACCACTGAACATAAGTTCAAAGTGAAAGTTTACCTTTCTGCCACAATCATAAGGACATTTCTGAAGTAACGAGGACAAGTCTGCTAAGAGTTTATTCTCACCATCAGCTCCTCGTCGAGGTTCTGAGCTCCATTGTCAGTTAGGATTATGCTGGCCAAATATGACTCGCAGGCAGACACCAACTCCCCACAGCGCTGGTTCAGGAAAGCCTGACAAAAACACAAGACACACTCACAGTGGGCGTCAGTCATATCGGATTCAAACTTTGAGCAGGAGTTTGGCACTGCCTGCTTCCTGCTGCAACTTACAAGGTTAACTGTTCTTGTGTTTGATCGTCATCCAAACAGGATGGAGACCAACAACTGTTTCTGTTACTGAAGACAAGATTTCAATGCTGTCATAAAGTACGTCAGCCTCTGAAGTATAGATGTCTCTAACCTGAGTCTGCTTGATGTCTTCACTGCAGCCAAACTGATAAAGAGTCTGAACAGCAGAGCTGATCACCTCCAAAGGCAAAGTGAAAGTCTTCAACCAAGACATCAGATCAGCTGCAGAGAGACGGTGAGAGAGACTGAGTCACATCATTTCTCTCAGTAATCCCCCGCCATCTGTCCCCTTACTCAACCTACCGACGACCCTTTCCTTTGTGTCTTCATTTAAATGCACGGCAATGTCTCCCATCACACACAGGATGTGACAGCATGTTGTTGCGTTTACATCCTTTGATCTAAGAGGAGACAATCAAATCATTAATACATTTATCTGCAAATAGCAAAGCAGTGATCGCTAAAAACATTAACATTAAGAGACTGACTTGCTGTTAGTGAGAAGTGATTTATGACCATTTACACTTGGTGTCACCCTCGACCATTTTACAGGGTGTGTTTGGGGATTTGTTAACCCTCTGCAGAGTCTAGCCTCTGTTTCAACTTGTGTCAGAAGTGCAAAAGTATTATTATTTTTGTGTTGATAGGCCAAACCTCAGATAAATAATTTACACCATGTCTTATGATACATACTGTCATCGGATTTGGTGCAGGAAGAAACAGTTAAAAAAAGATCTCCTAAGAAGTAGTTTACTTCAAGTACAAGAAAAAACCAAGACAAAAACATGTCAGAGAAAAATCCACCATGTCAGAAATGATATGGCAGCACATGGTGTCTGGTTGCTGACAGGGAGGCAAAGATTGAGCGAGTGATGGTGGTGAAAGAGTTTTGTGTTACACAAGAAGATGTAAACACAGCACAGATTCCTGTGTTTCCCGCGTCTGCTGACAGTGGCCACAGCCACTCTCCAAAACATCAACTCTTTGCTGTCCAAACCTTAAACCAACCACAATAACATCACATCTCCCAGAGAGGGGAAAGGTGAGTGTTCCTTCTGCGTCACACGTCACCCCCTCCTTACAACGGGATACATTTGTTTGTATGCGCACAAAGCCTATCATGCATCAGTCTACCCCCGTGTACAGTGTTGCTCTTCACCTTCTTTGTTTTGTTTCCAAAAAAGCCCACAATACACAGCAGGGCTGCAGGTTTTTTTATTAAATGGTGGAACTGAGTTTGCATCCAGAAGGTGGAGCGAGAACAAAACAAAAACAAAGAAAGGTTTGCAGATTTCACCATTTTCCACCAAATTACAGGCCAGATTATAAAGGGCTCATTTTAATTCACATAAACGTGGCAGACTGATTTGGACTTGCCCACCTGACCATCTTGTCCCAGGCGTCCAGAATCTTGCCATGAGGCAGTCTGGAGGATGAAGAAACAACCTTGGAGAGCAGCAGCCAGGCTCCGGCAGCATGATCAGCCTCAGTATGTGAGATCAGGTT
Organism: Copadichromis virginalis; assembly: GCF_057382275.1. Classification (NCBI taxonomy): domain Eukaryota; kingdom Metazoa; phylum Chordata; class Actinopteri; order Cichliformes; family Cichlidae; genus Copadichromis; species Copadichromis virginalis. The sequence goes on along the minus strand of NC_140630.1, from coordinate 1,202,523 downwards.
GGAGACAAATAACGGGGTGAACTTCTTCTGTTTGGACCAGATGGTGAAGGCCTTGCTAAAGTAACGACTGGAGACCGGGTACAAACACATTCAGTATTTAACATTAAACATGTTGTTTCGTACGAGACAAACGCTGGGCTGGCTTCACCTGAGCTTCTGGCACTGGTGACACAGTAGGCCCAGCAGCTCCCACATCAGCCTCTGACTGGCATCCAGGTGGCAGCCAGCAGAGTACGGTTTGACCTGACTGAGCAGCACCTGGTCCAGCGCCTCCAGGGCCTTGTCTTGCACCGAGGTCTCAGAGTCCGCCACAGCTGGCACCACCCCCTGCAGCCACGCCTTTTGCACCACACTGCACTCTGGTTTAACCTGGCAGAGAGACGTTAGGGTTAGATCTCACCCACGGTCACTTCAGTGACCGTCCCATCAGCATGTGGCTCCACTCACACTGAGCAGGTCCCCCACACACTGCAGGGCCTTCTTTTTCACAGACACAGATGGGTCTCTGCAGCGCTCCGACAAAGTCTGAAGAGTCTCCCAACTCATGGGGATCACGTCATGTTTCAGGAGACCCAGCAGGGCCTGTGCAGGAAGAGCACACAAGTCAGCCTGGGAACATGCAGATATTCAACCCGCCCCCCCACAAGAAATGACTTCAATCTAAATCGTGGCTGCTGCTGGTTAAGTTCAGCTCCAGGTACCTGCAATGCTGCTTTCCTCACATTAGTCTTTGAATCCTTCACACGCCGCAGGAGGAGGGCCAAATTCTCTTTTGCTGCATCAAATACAGAAACTATGTGATTCACTGACCTCCAGGGTCCAGACCATGAAAAACACATGAATGAAAACAAACACGTGACAAAAGTGATTTAAATGTGTGTTAGCCTTGTGACAACCTGGCAACCTTGTCCAGGGTATACCCCGCCGCTCGCACCGTCACGTACACGATAAGATATTAAAGCTATTCAATAATAGAAAAAGGATAGACTGATGGAAGCTCTCACCATAACAAGCAGCGCTGTCAGTGCTGCTCAGCTCCACAGTCCTGAATGGAAGAGTGCGGTAGGTTTTCAGAGTGTGCTGGGTACTGAGAGTCCCTGAAACAGTCATATCAACAACACCATTAAGTACAGTCATAGTCAACACAGTAAGAGTTATGTCAGTGAAACAAAAAATAGTGTCGTCTTTACCAGGGCTCAGGCGAACACCACCTGAGATGCAGTAACATCCTTTATTTTTGCACTTTCCTGTTGTGCTAGCTCCAGGCTGCGTGCAGGTCGGAGATATTTATGCGGAAACCTTTGTTTTCTTTACAGAACGAGAGAAATAAGCCCTGCAGTCACAGCTCTCTTCAGGTCCAGTCGGCTTTAGGGCTGGACTTTGACTGGACCACTGCAACAGCCTGATGCTTTAATGAGAAAACAGGTCCTTCTGGCAGGAACCAACTTCTCTGCATTAATGTGATAAATTCTCAAAATCGCTCCTTGCACCCGGGTTAAGAGCTTACGTGTTGTTTCTGGCAGCTCCTTACACTTTGAAACACACTAATAATATCGTATATATAAGTAGTCAGCTATGCCCATCTCTCACAGCTCACAGTGTGAAGAAACCCTGAATTGGATAAGTGGAAAGAGATGGATGAACTATGACCTCTAAGATGTAGCTCACGTGGTTTCTGCTCATGTTCTGACCTCAGGGTGAACGGAAACGTAGGTTTGCACGCACTGCTTCTGCATGTTGTTTCAGTGTTTACTGATCTCAGGCTGAATTCAAACTGAAGTTTAGAACTGATAAAAGCTTATACTGTCTCCTAGCCATGGCTGTATACACCGAGTCATTATGACACTCTTAGAAATTAGCTGGAAAACGGCCTCAATGTACAGGCTGCCTGATCCATATCAAAATGACACTTTAAAACTGTTGTACTGCCGGCACTACATTCCTCAGGTGTGTGTACGTAGGCCACCTGCTACTGCTATTATTAGAGTCTTTAGATAAGCTATCAGCTATGGGAATTGTCATAATGGATCTCTGTCAAAGTGGGGTCAGAGCGTGACACTGAAGGTCACTTTCTTCATGTTTTGTGGTCCTGTGACAAAGTTTCCGCCTTTTCCCAGGATATATAATACCTGTGAGATTCACAGAGAGCCAGACTGTGGCTTTTGTTTTTTAACCTGACTACAGGAAATATAACAAAAACAAACTTTACCTTCTGTGATTTCACCTTCCAGCACCGTCTGGGTTCCAGCTTAACCGAGCAGAGAGGAAACACAACAACTTTAATGATTTCGTTTGAAGGCCTGTGTCTTTACTGTACTCCTGTGTGTGAGGGTGTCTCACTGGCAGAGAAGAGGTTGTGGATGGCTCTGGTGGCATTGAGAGAAGGCAGCTCCAGGCACTGAGCCAGGCAGTTCAGAGCATGGCCCTGGACAGTGGGAGATTCATCCATCCGTCGAGCAAAGAGCAGGTTCTGGATAAGGGAGCTGTGCATCAGGAAACAAACAAGGTCCGGATCTCGACACTCCTCCGGTCTTCTCTCTGGCTGCTCCAGCAAAACCATCACCACATCCACAGAGAACAGCCGGTGCACCATCTGTAGAGGCCATCGCAGTCAGTACCACTGACAGAAGGTGATGAAGCTCACTGACATTTAGCTAAGTTCAAACATGCACCGAGTATCACACAGGAGGGTGGACACACTCTTTTTAAAGTGGCTTAAAAAACAGGCTCTCTGAGTTTTATCCTGATCTTTGAACGTGTGCTTCAACTTCAGCAAAGTCGCAGAAATTTATGGAGACACTAAACATTTGTCTGTGACACTGAAATCATTTGAGCAGCTGTTTGACTTAAGCTGAAGATCATTGATGAGACAGAAACCTGCAGCGGCTACGCCAGTGTCAGGAAGTGAAAGCATTTCTCAGACAGTTAAAGTAAAACCTTACCTTTGAGCTTCTGGAGAAGTTACACAGCCACTTAATGAAGCAAGCATAGTCTTCACTTGCCATCTGAGACGTCAGCATACCCACAGCCTGAGCTCCATGGCTTCGATACTCATTCTTTTCAACCATCTGTGTATCAGCACAACACAAACATGAATGATAACAATGCAACTTTGTTGTTGTCACATTGTACATTTTAAGCTGCAGAAAGTTTCTGAACGTTTGCAGAAAGTGAATTTATGCCGAGTGTTTGCTGGAGAATTCACCTGGAAGCAGATGTGCTGGAGGAGGATTTGCAGGAAAGGCAGTGCCAGCTGCTTCAGCTCGTCCACAAGATGACTGCAAATATAAATATAGAAATCTTTCACACATCTGCTCTCCAAGGTTCAGAAACATCCCTGAACAGTCACGATCCCAGACATCTTCAAGTGACACATTAGCGCCGGTCCTTAAAGCTGCAGAAAGTAGAGGAGAGACTAGGATGCTCTGTGTGTGTGCACATACTGAAACTGATGCCTCTAACAATGTGAACAATCAGTATTTCTACCAATGGTCAGATATGAACAGGTCTAAATGTTTTTGGGGCGACCGTGGTTCAGGGAGTTAGGAAGCTCATCTGTAACCGGAAGGTCACCGGTTCGATCCCCTGCTCGCTCTGTCCTGGTCGTTGTGTCCTTGGGCAGCTGTGGCTACAACTGTGGCTGCCTGCACCAGTGTGTGAATGTGAGAGTGAAGGAAAAGTGGAAGTGAAGCGCTTTGGGTGCCTTGAAAAGCGCTATATAAATGCAATCCATTATTATTATTATTATTAGGATAGATTAGATAGAACTTTATTAATCCCTCGGGTGGGTTCCTCTGGGAAATTCGATTTCCAAAAAAGCACAGCACCGACAGAAGTTACAGAATATTTTATTTATTTATATATATATATATATATATATATATATATATATATATACATACATACACACACATATTGCACAAAAGGTATTGTACAGTGAGGTGAAGAGGCACTACAGCTTAGTTGTTCCCCCCTCCTTTGTCCTCCTGTTTCCCCTCCCTCTCCCCTCCAGGGAGGACTTAAACAGTCTGATGGCGTGTGTGGATAATGACAACTTTAAAAATCATTAAATTAAGTAGTGACTGAAGTGCAGACTTTCACCTTTAATTTAACAAAAGTAACTTAATTGTTTAAGTTATACAGTCGCCACTTAAGGAGGCTCAAAAGTAATGAGACAACTGACTGACAAGCAGCTTCAAACCAGCCAGTCTGCTTCCTTGTTATTCCAGCTGCAGTCTTAAGAGGCTTGCACAGCTGTGGTTTGTTCACTCTGGTGTGAATCAGTTCAGTCCGCCCATTAGCCTCATGTGTCTGAGGCGTGAGAAACAAAATAAATACAAGGTGCTGTGGACTCGTTTCTGATAAATCGTGTTATGTCACAGCTAGTTGCTAGCCCCTACAGACTTTGCATGTCTATAACACCTTCACGCACTGAGAACCAAAGCATACGTGGCTACGGGACAGTTTTTAGCACAAACTTCTAACTCATACCCGCTCGTTCAGATCAGGGTTGCATCACATTCACACCAAAAACAAACCACCCTCGAGTTTGTTTGAAACTGGGGGGAAATGAACCACAGCTGTGAAACACCTTAACACATCTCTCCAGAACACCGTCCCCCTGCACCGTGTCTGCTCCCAAAGCATCAGAAAACAACCACCCAGCAAAAAAGGACAACATAGGATCATCAACAGCACCAAAACCCTCAAGAGTGAAACGTAGGTTATTAAACATTGCGTGTGTCTATTTCCTGTTTGAAGTCCCTGTTAATACACGAATTGATCAACAAATGTACTCTGCCTCACAGAAACCTGCTTACAGCAGGATGATCATGTTAGTTTAACGAATCAACACCTGACAATCAATTATATACACAGACAGCTTGAATTCATTTGAAAGCCTGATGCTTCGCCTCGTCCACCCCAGCTGCGAAACCAGTCTTGTTATCATCTATCGTCCACCTGGGCCTTACACAGAGTTTCGCTCTGATCTCTCAGACTTTTTTATCTGATTTAGTTCTGAGCTCAGATAAAATAATTATTGTGGGTGATTTTAACATCCATGTAGATGCTAAAAATGGATTTAGGAAGTCCTAAAAACTCCCTGAAAAGCCTTCAGCTGATCCAAAATGCTGCAGCAAGAGTCCTGACAGGGACTAGAAAGAGAGAGCAGATTTCTCCTGTTTTGGCTTCCTGTTAAATCCAGAATTCAAAATCCTGCTCCTCACATACAAGGTCTTAAATAATCAGGCCCCATCTTATCTTAATGACCTTGTAGTACCATATCACCCTATTAGAGCACTTCGCTCTCGCTCTGCAGGCCTACTTGTTGTTCCTAGAGTATTTAAAAGTAGAATGGGAGGCAGAGCCTTCAGTTTTCAGGCCCCTCTTCTGTGTTTGTATGAATGGGTGAATGTGGCATGTTGTATAGAGCGCTTTGAGTACTCGGGGAGAGTAGAAAAGCGCTGTATAAGAATCAGTCCATTTAAGCTCTTTACCTTACAACAAAAATAAACTAGAATTGAACTAAATTCTCTCTGGACACTTTCCAAAGACTGTGGTTCAGTTAACGGGTAACTCTAAACCAGCCACAGACGTGAATCTGTATCTCTGAGATAGACTGGTGACCTGACCCCGTCTCTCAGGGTGGGGGACTGAAGCCTAACCTGTCTGCCATAAGATGAGAGAGGCTCCCATAGATGGAAAAGGGGCTCCTTTAAAGACAAGCCTTCATTAACAAAACTATAGTCATCATCAAAATCAATTCAAAAACTGAAACAGATCACAGGTTTAAACCTTTTCTTTCCAACATCCACCACGATGAGATGTAGACAAGTAAAAAGTATCAGATCAATATTAAAACAAAACTATTTACCAGACAAACTGGATGGCCTGGTCACGAGTAGCGAGGACGGTCTGGCTCGGTACGAGGAGGGACGGCTTCCCAGTGTTGCCCTTTTTCATCATCAAAATCACGTAGAGGAGCTGGTGGAACACCCTCCTCAAGGACTGGATGGCACAACAGATAAACTCCATTAAAGAAGACATGATACGTTTGAAGACTCTGGTGGGAACGTAGCACATGGGTCTCATCCCTCAATAAATGCTGAAGTCACGTTATTTTGCAGCAGTCTGTGAGAGCATTTTAACATTTTCTCAGTTGAATTTTTCTCCGAATCGTGTCACAGCTTGTTTGTTCTGTTGGCTTCATCGGGTGGTGTTCATTCCATTACATACTGTTTGCCCCTTTGGATCCCACTGGAACAGGAGGAAGACCGCATTATCCACCAACTGCACTGAAGACACGATCAACTTCCTCTCCACAGGTTTTAAGAAATCACATTCAAATTTAGTAATAGCTCGAGCTGATTTAATTTTGGGTCAAGGTCACACGAAAAGTGAAAACAAATAAAAACTTCATATTACCCGACATTTTAAACTTCATGTCGATATCCCAGGACTTGGGGTTGGATTGCATTTGACTATGACCTTCAATGTTAGCATCCAGGTCACAAAAATATTCTGCAAGCCATATCAAGTACAATTTATCATATGAAAGGGCATGCAGAGAGCTGTATGAAGCAACTCCTCTTTCTATGCCTGTATGTCCTATAGTTCAGCAAAAATCATCAGTATTTTTTGAAAATCTCACGTTTTCACAGCTTCTATATGTCAGAGACATTTAGGCTCTTTGAGAGACTAAAGAGTTGGTCCGGTGGAGTGAAACACTGCTTTCCACTCCTGAGTCTCCTGACGCTTTGCCAGAATTGCTTCAAGGAAGTCAGAAAGTCTTGTTCCATAGCCTGACTGCCTCTCACGCCCAAGTTTCTGCTTCAAGCACCAGCCAAGGTGCTTGCTGTTTGGCCTGCCCATACTCAAAGTCCCACAGGCTAACCATGTCCAGTAGGACTCCTTCAGCTTGATAGCTACTTTGATTCAGGGATTATCGCCACGACGAGCACCAACTACCTCGCAGCTGCCTCAGCAATGGAGGTGCAGAACATGGTTCAGTTGGAGTCCACGTCCCCAGCCTCATTCATAATGCTTCCAAAGTTGTGTCTGAGCATTCCCAGCACACCCTCACCATACGTTTAGGTGCGAACACCACTCTGCTTCAGATCAGCCAGGCCTTGCTCCCAGGTCTCATGGTCACTGCTCACGTGAGCGTTGAAGCCCCCCCCTCAAATACCCCACTCACTAAACTTAAGAAGGCTAACTGATGTTCGGCGCATAAGTGCAAACAGTCAGGATCCATTCTCTGAACTGAAGAGGCAGGGAAGCAACCTAGTGGGGAAGCTAGTCCAAATCTTTGAATGCAGCCATAAAAACAATATTTCTACAGTGTTATGACGACATCTACTGAGATAGTTTATAAGTAGTGTACGGGATCTTACTTCTTTCTGGTCTCCATGTTTTGGCAAGCAAAGCAGCTGTAGGCCGTAGAAAGCCATCTCTGGAATGCTCCTTAGTTTGGTAACGTCTCTGTGCAGAAATTACACAACTATCACAGTTTGTTCTGATACATTAAAAAAAAGACAAAATAAGCAAGAAAACTCACTGTTCAGCAGCAAAAGCTGGTTTGCCAGTGGTGGGTTCAAAGTAAAGCAGGTTACTGAAGATCTGGACAAAGAAAAGGATTCGCTGTGAAAACCTGCAGGTTCCACAGTGTGAAACGAACCAGGTGTGCAGATACAACCAGGTGGTACCTGCATACAGTGGATCATGGTCTGAGGACTGTCTTTTAGTGGAAATGTTTGCAGAAGTCTCAGTAAGCTTTGAACCAGGAGAGCTACAGCATCTCTGATCCTCATCAGGTCCTTTCCAGAAAGATGAACTTCCTCTTCCTCCTCATCCTCCTCCTCCATTTCCATCTGATAATAACACATAGGTCTGATCATAAATGTGTTCCACCAGAGAATACGTTTACTCACCTTCACACAACTTTAGCAACAAAAAGATCAGTACCGTTTATTGGTTTGTTTTTCTCTTCAGAAAGTTTTAAGAAAATGAAATGAGGAATAATTAATGAAAATTCCTTCTCGGTGTTGTATTAGCTCCCACATTAAGTCAATAGGACAGTCTGAACAAAAGAAATTCAACACTTAGATGGACCTAGTTATGAAATGAGTGTCTCAAAGTCACTATTCAGCCATCACATTGCAATGATCCTTGGGAGTGTACCTCTGGACTGTCTTTCCTCTGTGGTCTGGAGCGTTTTCCCTCCGTCTGAGAACTCTTCAGGTCTTTTTTGCGTTTCTTTTCAGAATCCTGAGGCCAGCAGTGACGGGTCAGGTCCAAACATGTGTCCAACAAAACTTCATGAAAAACCTTGTTGGAAATGCTCCCTAGAAACAACAATAGAGAGAGCCAGACACACTCACACCGCTTACCCAAGCAAACATCTTTTATTGTCCAGTTTTCCTAAGCTCGTGTGAATTGTAGCCTCAGTTTTTTATTCTTAGTCAACAAGAGCGACACCCATCGTTATCTGCTGCTGCTTTAGCACGTCAGCTTCAAGGTTCAACAGGTTGTGTTCAGAGAACTTCCACTTCCTGGATTTTATTTTCTTTTTGTCACTTACAGTTCAGTTTTGAATATTACATAAAAAAATAAACAACACAAAGTGTTTTTGAATGGCAGGTATGCAGAAACATGTGTATGGGCAGAAATCTGTGCCATCAGACACTGAATTTGAATAAGTTCAATTTGAATTTGAATTGCTCAGATTGAATCTGAATTGTAACTTGAATAAATGCTTTTGAAAGCTGAATTTGAATTAGTCTAATTTGAAATTGAATTTATGGTTTGAAAATGAATTGATTTGCTTTGAAACTGCATTTTATCCTTTAAAAATTCAGCTCTCGAATAATTTCAGTTTCACTTCTCACCATTCAGTTTCAGGTCTACAATTCAATTTCAGTTCCAAAATTCAGTTTTTTGGAACTTACATCCGGTTCCGGTTCAAGCGCAGATTAATAGAACTACGTTTTACTAGCGGACCGAAAGTGTTACTGACGGGAATCTACAGCGTCTTGAGCTGAATTAAGACTTCAGAAGTCATTCGTCATGTCGAATGACCAGCGGATAAACTCTCAGGTTGGTAATAAATGTATTACATGTATAAGAACAAGCGTCATGTTAACAAATGATAGCCGTACAGTAACTTTTATGCTTATTGTAGCTGTTAGCTAAAAACGCTAATTTAGCGTAGTTTGCCCTGAATTCAGCTTTGACAACAAATATGATCGACTGTTTCTAGTAGAATTCCAAAGTTGTCATCTTGGACCCTCTCAGAGTACCCCCTCTGTATGCTTGCAGAGACCCCTACAGTAGGGAAACATTCAAAACGGTGTCCAAACCTTTGTGTTTTAGCTTTATTTATGTCTTACACAGCATCCCAACTCTTTAGCTAACTTAATAACTTTAGCTAAAGTGAATAGTTAGTCTAATTCATTAGTGCATTAGTGTGAGACCCTGCATCGTGACCTACGAACTTCTAACCCCTTGCAGTCAATCGTACAGTTTGAGCAGAAGCTGAATCGCGCGACTGAAAAAAATCGCACAGTGTCTGCCCAGCATAAGACATAAATAAAGCTAAAACACAAAGGTTTGGACACCGTTTTGCATGTTTCCCTACTGTAAGCATACAGAGGGGGTACTCTGAGAGGGTCCAAGATGACAACTCTGGAATTCTACTAGAAACAGTCGATCATATTTGTTGTCAAAGCTGAATTCAGGGCAAACTACGCTAAATTAGCGTTTTTAGCTAGCAGCTACAATAAGCATAAAAGTTACCTTACGGCTATCATTTGTTAACATGACGCTTGTTCTTATACATGTAATACATTTATTACCAACCTGAGAGTTTATCCGCTGGTCATTCGACATGACGAATGACTTCTGAAGTCTTAATTCAGCTCAAGACGCTGTAGATTCCCGTCAGTAACACTTTCGGTCCGCTAGTAAAACGTAGTTCTATTAATCTGCGCTTGAACCGGAACCGGATGTAAGTTCCAAAAAACTGAATTTTGGAACTGAAATTGAATTGTAGACCTGAAACTGAATGGTGAGAAGTGAGACTGAAATTATCCGAGAGCTGAATTTTTAAAGGATAAAATGCAGTTTCAAAGCAAATCAATTCATTTTCAAACCATAAATTCAATTTCAAATTAGACTAATTCAAATTCAGTTTTCAAAAGCATTTATTCAAGTTACAATTCAGATTCAATCTGAGCAATTCAAATTCAAATTGAACTTATTCAAATTCAGTGTCTGATGGCACAGATTTCTGCCCATACATGTGCATGTAGCACAGAGCCATGGCTCAGTGTCTAAACGAGTCTCACAGGCCTGAGTGTGTCCAGATAGCTTCCTAGAAATAAGTCACAGGATAGACAAACAGACACACACACACTCCTTGAAAATTAAGACATCTATACCAACGTTAGAATTTACAGTCAATAAGCAGTGACAATCATCTCATCAACGTTAGTTCCACCTAGCTCCAAGAACCGAGAGACTTGTAGTTACTTCCATTTCAACTTTCCTTACCTGGAGTTCTCAGAAGTAATAGGTACACTGAGGCTGCACACAGGCTGTTCACCCTCTGGTGGCCACTGGCCACTTTAGACTTTCCTGCCAGGACAAAGAAGGACAGCACAGCCACCACAGACTTGACTGATATGCCACTCTCCCCCAGAACTGCCCAGACACTCTGCAATGCAAGATAGGAGACAGTCAGCTGACTGCTACCTTCAGATGGTGAAACAGACACTACAGACTACAGGAAGACTTTAGACTGAGCAACTGCAAGCGCTTCAAAGAGCCACAAAAACTAATTTGCTTACCTGTGAAGCTCCATCACTGCCTGCAGACTGATATTGATCAGCATGTGCCAGTAAACACTGGTACAGGGCTGTGAAAGACTTCTCTCGCCTGGCTGTAAGTTCCTCTTCTATAGTTTTATCCAGTGGTTTCCTTTCAGTAAACTCCACTTCCCACACCGCGTCCACCCAGGCTAGAAAAAGAAAGAATAATATTATCTCAAACATGTAAATAGAACTGAAATAACAAGAGAAAAAAAACTTAAAAACATCAAGTTTTTGTGAAAATCTCTGTCAACACAATGTTTATGCTTGAAAAGGAGTAGATGAGTTTTTTTATTTTAAATTACATCATTTACATGTTTAACTACATACAAGTCTACACTCAGCTCATAAACCAAAACAACAACAAACTACACTTTACATAAACTAAGCACTCTGTGTAAACACCCACTAAATCTCTGAGCTTTGTAAAAATGATCTCTTATATCACAAAATCACTGACTTTCATTTACTGCTACTTTTAATACGTTTGCCTGTCAAATGTCAGACGAGCCGATGTTTTCTGTCTGCCATGAATCCACAGATATTAAGTTCATTACAACTGCTGACTATAAGATTTGACGACAATCTGAATATTCAGCTGCTTTATTTAATGGCAGATAATCTGCACTAATGTCGCTTCACGGTACATCTCTCGGCTCAATGACCCAGGAAACAGCTCCGTTAACAACCAAGTTTGACAGACCGCCGGGTGTTCAGTAAACCACATTTCGATAACAGACAAAAGAGTTTTACCTTCTGGGACATCGTTTAACCGAAGAAACTGCAACGCAGATATCAGATCCATCTTATTTTGGTTTGTCTTTTTCTTTCTCGCTTAATTCGCCCGCCCAAATATAAAAACTCCGGACATGCGCACTAAAGTCTTCGTTTTATTTCTTTTCCTGGTTATCAGCCTCAGTGTTCAATACTGCCACCTGCTGGGCTGGAATAGTTAGTTATTATTTTTTAATTTGCAAGAAAAGTTAAAACTGGTCGCAAAGTTTCAAACTAGTTTATTGGAACATGAACTAGTTCATAACAGTTTTAATATGACTAATACTAAAGTCATATAGATAGTTTCAACTGATAAATAATAATGTGCAAAGAAGGTATTTATAATACACACTATATTCCCAAAAGTATTCACTTTTCTGTCTTCACATGCATATAAACTTGAGTTATATCCCATTCTTAATCCATAGGGTTTAATATGATGTCAACTAACCCTTTAACAACTCTTCAGCAAAGGCTTTCCACAAGGTTCAGAAGTGTGTTTGTGGGAATGTTTCACCATTGTTTATGGGCTCAAATTATGCTCATGAAAATTTTGTACTTGTAAATCAAATGTGTACCGTATTTTCACGACCATAAGACGCACTGTACTAAAAGGCGCAGTCTCAGTTATGTGTGCCATTACTGTATTTAACACACACATAAGGCGCACTGGATCATAGGGCGCATACAAGTACCGTATGCGTATTTAAAAATAAAGCGGGAGCAAACCTGAGTTCGGTACCTTACTCACATTTTTATTACCAGTAATCGTCATCATCAACAACACACAAGCATACAAGTGTGCAGATGTACTCATTGTATTTTTATATCTTGTGAGGGCCAGAAAGTTTGATCAACTTTAATGTTATAAATTGTGGACAAAAAGGTGAGAAGGATTCTCCTCCCTTCATGGTTCATCCAGCTGTGGACACACCTCTCCCAGACACTGAAGGTAGAAACACTCCTGCAACAAATACACCTGTGCTTACATCATTATAGCTCCTACTACAGCTTCCTCCTTCATCCTGATGCATTTATGGAATAGAGAAATCCTTCAGCATGGACTATTGAAACTGCTTTTTAGAAAACAGGCAGGAAGAAAAGACGAGGAGTCACAAATGAGACGAGCCTCCTGACTGAACTTCATTTGTTTATTTTAAGCTGTTTGCGTGTCATCAGACAGTGAAGCAGACTGATCAACTGTGTCAAGATAGAAATAACAAACTCTCTGAATCACTGTTGATCTTCAGGTAAGAGCCGTTTCTGTACCGTGTCTGGATCTGATTGGTACTTATCAAAAAGGTGAAAGGTATTCATTCAGTTACTTATAAACAACTTTTCAGATGTCTTGCGGAGCAATGAGAGATTAGAAATAGCTCTATAATTACTGATTACAAATGGATCTAAGTTACTTTTCTTAGCTAGCAGTGTGATTACACCACAATGGAGAGAAACCGTGAAAATGCCAGCAGTTGATAATAATAACATAAATTAATATAAGTCTATGTGGCAGGGGTGTGGTCTCTGGCTTGCTGCCCTTCTTCACTATTTAAACATACAGAGAGGAAGAAGATGATCACCTCGAGCAGTCACACCTGCCCTCTCTGCCACACCTCACCACTGCCTGAGAGCTCACTGTAACACAGGCCAGAGACCACGCCCCTGCCACAGTCTATAAGCAGAAACCAAAAGTAGCAAGAAATACTCGAGTAAAATAAATGTAGATTGTTTTACATTTATTAGACCATCGATTATAAAACCAAGGAAACGATTGAAAACCTCAAATGTTAAAGTACACTTCCTGATTGTACTTTTATTACCTGAGCTTATGTGGATGCTCTAAGAGCAGCCTGACTGCAAAAGAAGCACACATTTGGAGAAGCTGTGCTGTAACTTCACATATTGAAAAAGTTTTCTTGCTTTTCTATGAGAAAAGAAAAACAGATAAGTCATAAACTCCTTGCCATACTGATATTATGTAAGTAATGCACACAGACGTCATGTGAAAAAGATGAGCTTAACAGCTACTTAGTCCATACAGTCCAGGACTGTAACAGGACTGAAAAAAGGTGTTATAATAAATAAAACAAATGTTAATTGAGTCATTTTATTTTTTCTAAATTGAAAAATTACTTTCTGTCCACCATTTGTGTGACTAACAGTCTCACTACCAGGTAACTGTTGTTGTAATTTGGTGATATATAGATAAAAGTGAATTGACACTTCTGCTGTACAGCTTACTAAGGGGTGCTGTGATGGGCAGTGTGCAATCACACAAAACAACAACTTAAATGTCACCATAACCCTGACTGGAGAAAAGAAAGTTTGGAAAATTCAATGACATTACATTTGTTGTACTTTACTCTAAAATCAGTGCTGTGAGAGTAACTTTATGGTCACGACCTGATTTAAAACTCAATCTAACATCAACATTCTTAATGATACCTGTAGCTCTAAGACATTAAGAGAATATGGCAAATGAGATCACAGGATGGCCAAAATGTACTTTAAAATGAGATCTTGTTTCATTGGACTGCGACAGACTGGCGACCTGTCCAGGGTGTACCCCGCCTCTCGCCCTGTGACAGCTGGGATAGGCTCCAGCGCCCCCCGCGACCCTGAAAAAGGATAAGCGGAAGCGAATGGATGGATGGATGTTTCATTGGAACAGTAAAGTACCGTAACAAAGAATACGTGCACCTATGTAAGAACAAGAATCACTGCTATGGAGGTTTCATGTTTTACATACAGACTCAGGGTTGCTAGTCTCCTCAGAGCCCTCTCTTTAAAAATGCTTTGTTTCCTTTTACCATCAAACATTTATTTTAGTCATCTGAAGCTGGTCGATTTCAAAAACTCTTCGCTCGTCAGAAGGCTGTAAATTGGTGTCACTGGTCAGATCAAAGCCATCCCTCTGTGTTTCAGTGGCCGAAGCGAGAGCCTGCCTCCCTGAAATTACTTTATTGATGGGTCTGGGAAGAGGTCAAAATCTCTGCCGGGGGTTACAGTCAGGGGACTATTTCCAGCAGGTGAAAGTCAGGCCGACAGGAGCTTCCGGTAACTTGGGGTCGACGGGGGCAGGGGTCAAAACCCCCGAACTGCTGTTTCATGGGGATCAGGTTAAACCCCGCCTCCTCCGCACGCTGATTCGTCAAAACTAGAGCCTGCCTTTCTGAAATTGCTGTATTGATCAGTGATTTTTCTTATTGGTAAAATCTAGGGCCACATCTATTTTATATTGGTTTATTACCGGGTCGGGCTGAGACGTGGGTCTGACTTTGATTCTGATTTTCCTTGTTTGGATTAAACAAACACACTGGGACATGCAGCCTCCAACTCTCCCCATCCTCACCAGTTTAACTAAGAACTTTACTGTGGTTTAACGCATTTACACACACAGACACACACAGACACACAAAGTCATTTAAAAAGTTGGCATTTTTGATCAAGAAACTAAAGTTTTTGGCTTAAAAAATGACAAAAAAAACCCAAAAACCCAAACTATCTCAAACATCCTATCCATCGCCCTATTTTCATGATCATATTTTTTGGATTATTGATGAACAAATTATGAAGTATCACAATTGTATGAATTTTTATGACTGCCATTAAGTTTTATTACTTCCAAAGTCATGAATCATTTGTCAGAGGAGCCATAAACCAGTAGTTTGACATAAGGGGTGTTATATCCCTCCTGTGAAGTCTTTGATTTTTTATTTGTTGCTGCAGCCAGTGGAACATTAATGATGAATAATGATGAGCTTGATGAGTTTGAACTGATTATATCTAAATGAATCTGTAAAATTAAACTGTTCACTTCAGATTGGATTAAGGACACAGCTCAGCTAAAAACAACTTCCACTAACACAGTGTGAGTGTTTCTTTGATCTGCATTCAAACCAGTTTAAAGTGTCACTACAATAGAAACTGCAATAGAAACATCATTTAATGCTGTGCTCAGTAACAGGACAGAAAGCCTCCAACAAACATTTCCTACGTTTCTAAAGTCCAGACTTCTGCTTTTGTTTGGATGCAAACATCCAAACTTCCTCATAAACAACTCTCTGTTTGGTTCCTTATTAAAGTTTCACGTTACTTTCCTGATCTCAGTGTCAGATGATCATATTCAGCACAAATCTGCTGCTCCATAGTTCACATAATGGAATAACTCTGCTGATCATCTTTGGATCCTGGATCAGGAAGTAAAGCCGGTGAATATTTAGTGTTTAAATATCGTTTCTGTCTTTGTCTCAGTCTGCTGTCACTTTGTTTTAGAGAGAAAACGAGATTTCCGATTAACTGGTGTTCCTGCTGCTCCAGCACTAAAGGACTGTATAGGTGACCGCGCTGATGCCTGTTCATAATTTGTCCAAAGTTAATAAACTGTTGGCTAAATGTTCTCAAATCAGAAGTAAACAGAGGTGAGAGGAGCAGATAATAAGGTTTAAATATAATGCTGAATAACTAAATGCTGCTAGTCTGTGATGTAACTCCCAGCAGCATCACGTCATTTCTTTACTCTGACCTTTGACATTAGCTTAACTAGCAGAGCAGCGAGCAGTTAGAGTGTGAACTATAGGCAGTCAGCTTGGTCCTGGAGGATAACTGGTTTTTATGTTGACTGGTCTAGATTTGTTTACATATTCCAGTGTCCATGTTCCACATGTCACAGTTTCATTAATTTCATCGTCTCAGACAGAGAAACAAAGAACATGTTTATTTGTGAGGTGGCTGTCGTGGAGTTTATTGAGTTAAAGAGATAAACTTAGACAACACTGACAGACTTTGTTTGTTCTCCATAACACCTGGCACTGATTTTAGTCTCAGATGGAGTGTTAGTCCAACACATCAGACACGACCTCTGCAGCTCTCAGTTGATGTGCACGTGAATGATTTGTGTTTCCTCTGCAGGTAGAAAGTGTGTGAGCTGATGTGAATTGAGCAGCATGGATCAGTGTGAGGACAGAGAGGAGGGAGCCCCTCCCTCTAAAAGCACTCTGTGTGGGGAACATGAGAGCCAGACCAAAGCTCAGAGGTGAGATGACCATCTCTAACTGTCCATGACTCTTCTCCATGTCACAGCTCAGCACTCACATCTCTGCTGCATCATTACTCACAAGGGGATGAGACACAGGAGAGGAACACAAATGGGAGTAGACGAGGGTGTCATGATCCTGGGTCTTTTGGCCCAGCGTTTTGTGTTTTCTATCATTGTGATGTATTTTGGTTCTGGTTTTCTAGCTCTTTGGTTTTTGGTTCTGTTCTTCCTCAGTTTAGTGTTTAGTAATTTCTGCCTGTGTGTTCCTCTGTGTAAAGTCCGTGTTTCTTAGTCTGTGTCTTTGCATGTGTGAGTTTCTGTTTTATTTTGTAGGTCTGTGTCTCTTGTCAAGGTTTCTAGTTTCGCTTCCCCTTGTCTCATTATGTCCAATTAATCCCAGCCATATCTCCCTCCTGTTTCACATTCCCTGATTGCCCTGTGTTTTCTCGTGTGTGTTGCTGGTTTGTCTGCGTATCTCCCTCCGTCATCCTGTGAATTCTCCCTGCGCTGGGTCCATCTCTCGTGTTCAGGTTTGCTGTTTAAGTTTTAGTTTTCCCAGTATAGTTTATTTCTAAGTTCTGTTTTGCGCCACACTCACCTTTTCTTTGTTAATCACTCATGTTCAGGCTCAGTAAAGCCCTCTCGCTTCACTGGATAGCCGCATCTTGGGTCCTTTGTTAAATTCTACAGGGCTTGCGCGGCGAGCCGTGACAGCACGAACCAGAACGCATGGACCCTGCGGCATTCAATCCATCCGATGAGCTCCAAGATGACATCATTTACACAGTCATGGTCCTGGGTCATGTGACCCAGTATTTTGAGTTTCTTGGTGTTTTTGTTATTCTTTTTAGTCTAGATTCATTTCAGTTTATCTAGTTACATTCTGCCATGTTTCATGTCTGTCGTGTTTTCAATAAAACATCCGTAGTAGTTAGCAAGCTTCTTTATTTTAACGTGGCTCACATCCATGTACGTAAACATAACCTGCCGCTGCTTCTACGACACAGTATATATCACAATTTGGTTAGACAGCCCCCTAGTGGTGAAGCTGAACTACCCACATAACTCCTATCAACACATCCCCTTTTCTTTAGATGTTATCTGCTGAACAACACTATGGAAACATACCTAACATTGCATAGCTTGAATAACATCACAAACACTTGTGACAGTGTAAACTACGGAACACACAATAATGCAGAAAGTTCCTTTTTGATATATGCATATATATCTAGCTATATATGTATACACCAACATATACATATATATATATGCTTAAAGGTTTAGTCTATCAGGTGGCTTGATAGAGCGTGCTGATCTTCTGACAATGGGTGACTGGTCTCTTTGCTCCACACTGTCCTTCACGGGTGTTGTTGGTTCAGGTGGTGTGTTGTTGTCATCACACTGTTCTTCCGATGGTCCCATTGTCTTTTGAGTGTACAGTAAACTCCTCCGATTTCTCCTTAATATCAGTCCATCTTCAGTTTTCACATTGTACGATCTTGGGTTTACCTCCTCCAGTACAGTTGCTCTCTTTTCCCAGATGTTTGCATCTTCCACTCTGACTGCTTCATTGGGTGCGAGTGGTTTTAGACTTTTTGAGGACTTGTCAAAGTTGACCTTTTGTCTCTTCTGCAACTGTTTCATTTTGTCTCTCACTTGTTTATGTTTCCTGGTTGTTGTGTAAGGAAGAGTGGTCCGTAGTTTTCTTCCCATTAATATTTCTGCTGGTGACTTGCCATGCTCCAGTGGTGATGCTCTGTAGCTCAGTAGTGCCAAATAAGGATCTGCCTTACCATCTTGTGCTTTCTTTAGTAACTGTTTCACAATGTGCACACCTTTCTCTGCTTTCCCATTGGACTGTGGATGCAGGGGGCTTGAGGTCACATGTTTAAAGTCATATTCCTGAGCAAATAGTTGGAATTCTCTACAACTATAGCAAGGTCCATTGTCACTATGAACAATCTGTGGTATCCCATGTCTAGCAAATATTGATTTCATGTGCGTTATGACACAAGTAGCTGACATGTTGGACAATAATGCCATCTCTGGATAGTTTGACAAGTAATAAGATAAGATAAGATAAGATAACCTTTATTAGTCCCACACGTGGGAAATTTGTTTTGTCACAGCAGGAAGTGGACAGTGCAAAAGTTATGACGCAAAAATTAGAATACAATAAGAATAAATACAGTACACAGCTGTACAGAATAGAATAAAATAATATACTATATACAGTAGAATAAAATAGAATAAAAATATACAATAAGATAAAAATAGAATACGAATGCTATATACAACTGAGTAAAAATACAACGATGCCAGAAAAGATTATTGCACTTAGTGTTATTGCACATGTGTGGATGTGTGTGTTTGTTCAGTTAAAGTCTTTGTTGTGGAGTCTGACAGCAGTGGGGAGGAAAGACCTGTGAAATCTCTCCGTCCCACACCGTGGGTGCTGCAGCCACTGAAGGAGCTGCTCAGTGCTGTCACAGTCTGCTGCATGGGGTGGGAGATGTTGTCCATCAGGGATGACAGCTTAGCCGCCGTTCTCCTGTCACTCACCACCTCCACTGGGTCCAGAGGGCATCCTAGAACAGAGCTGGCCCTTCGGATCACCCTGTTCAGTCTCTTCCTGTCCCCAGCAGAGATGCTGCCGCCCCAGCAGACCACGCCATAAAAGATAGCAGAAGCCACCACAGAGTCATAGAAGGTCTTCAGGAGTGGGCCCTCCACTCCAAACGACCTGAGTCTCCGCAGCAGGTACAGCCTGCTCTGCCCTTCATCAATAACCAGCAGGTAGTTTTTTCCTCCTAGGTGGAAAATGTCTGTTCCGACTTTCTGCCATGGTTCCTCCGGTATGTCTGTTATGGTCAGAGGCTCTTTTGGTTGTTTTGCCTGGTGTTTGATACACGTATCACAAGTGGAAACCATTTGCTCAATGTCTGCATTTATACCTGGCCGATAGACTGCTGTTCTGGCTCTCCGTTTGCATTTCTCTATGCCTAGATGTCCCTCATGCAGTCTTTTCAGGATGTCTCCTCTCAGTGAGTGTGGAATTACTACTCTGTTTTGTCTTAGCAGAAGTCCATTCACAACACTTAGTTCTGCTCTTATGTTGTAGTATGTTTTGCATTCACCTCTTGGCCATTTCCCATTCAACAGTGTTATAACTCTTTGCAGACTAGAGTCCTTTTGTGTTTCAGCCTTGATCTGATGTGATTTTCTGTCTGACACAGGAAGTGACTCTGCTACCAGGTTTACATGTATATTTACATCCATCTCTGTGGAGCTTTGCTCTTTGTTTGGGGTTGTGGCCCTAGAGAGTGCATCTGCTAACACAATGTGTTTACCTGGTGTGTAGATCAAGTTGAAATCATAGCGCTGTAGTTTCATCATCAATCTTTGAATGCGTGGAGACATTTCACTTAAGTTTTTCTTGATTATGGCTATCAATGGCTTGTGGTCAGTCTCTGCCACAAATGTTGGCAAACCATAGACATAGGTGTGGAACTTTTCAAATCCAAAAACAAGCCCCAATGTCTCTTTTTCTATTTGGGCGTAGCGAGATTCTGTCTCTGTCATTGCTCTTGAGGCATATGCCACTGGCCTCCAGTGGTCTCCATAAGCCTGCAACAACACTGCGCCGATCCCGGCCTTCGATGCATCTGTTGACACTTTTGTTTTTCTTTTTGGATCAAAATACGCCAAAACTGGCTCTGTTGTAAGTGTCTTTTTCAGTTGTTGCCAGTCGTTTTCCAGTTCTTCATTCCATCTGAACTCGCAGCTATTGTGTAGAAGCTGTCTCAGGTGCACTGTTTTGGCCGCCAGGCTTGGGATGAATTTTCCAATAGAGTTAACCATTCCCAGGATTCTCAACACACCTTTTTATCTTCAGGACGTGGCATTTCCAGTATAGCTCGTAGCTTTTCCTTGTCCGGCTCGATGCCTTCGGCTGTCAGCTTGTCACCGAGAAAGGTAATGTCACCCACGCCAAACTGACATTTTACTCTGTTCAGTTTAAGTCCATAACGTTTCACCCTTTCCAAAACCTTTACTAGTCTCTCATTGTGCTGCTGTAGTGTGGATCCCCACAAAATGATGTCGTCCATATAAACTCTGACTCCCTCGATTCCTTCGATCATATGCTCCATGGTCCTGTGGAATATCTCAGGAGCTGAAGAAATTCCAAAAGGCATTCTCAAGAAGCAGTAACGCCCAAATGGCGTGTTGAACGTGCAGTATTTTGTACTGTCCTCA
The DNA here is from genome assembly GCF_057382275.1 of Copadichromis virginalis. Lineage (NCBI taxonomy): Eukaryota > Metazoa > Chordata > Actinopteri > Cichliformes > Cichlidae > Copadichromis > Copadichromis virginalis. The sequence goes on along the minus strand of NC_140630.1, from coordinate 1,181,583 downwards.
TGAAGCTTGAGTTGCCAAAATCCTTGGGACGCATCTAGTTTGCTAAAAAATTTTGCACCACCCATTTCACTTGTTATTTCTTCTCTTGTAGGTATCTGGTAATGCTCTCTTTGTATGTTAGCATTTAAGTCTTTCGGATCCATGCAGACTCTAAGAGCGCCGGTTGGTTTTTTAATGCACACCATGGAGTTAACCCATTCAGTAGGTTCTTCAACTTTTCTTATTACTTCCAGTGCCTCCATCCGCTCTAGTTCCTCTTTAAGCTTGTCTTTAAGAGCAGCTGGAACACGTCGAGGTGCATGAACCACAGGCTGAGCTCCTTCTTTCAGCTTTATCTTGTAGGTGAAGGGTAAGACTCCAAACCCCTTGAATATGTCTGGGTACAGATCCACGATTTCTTTCACACTTTTGGGCTCAGAGCTGTTTATACTGTATACCCGTCTGACTAGGCCGAGTCTCTCACATGCTTTATCTCCCAACAGAGATTCATGTCCCTCTGGCACAATGATAAACATCAGACTGTGATATTTTCCTTTTACTTGTACCCTGAGCCTGCATTTACCTTTGGTTTTGATTGGTTCTCCATTATATGCTTGGAGTAAACTGTTATTTTGGAATATGTGTGGTTTCGTTTTCATCGCTTTCACATCCAGCTCATTCACCAGATTAGCCTTGGCTCCTGTGTCCAGTTTGAAAGTTACCAGGGCTCCGTTCACTGGTAACATCTCTGTCCATTTGTCCTGCTTCACTGTACTGACTGCAGGTTGGTCCATGGGTGTATCTTGCTGCATTACCATTCCCACAAAAAACGTGTCACTGAGAGCAGTTTCTTCTACTGTGTGTACTCTTTCTTTTTGTTTATTCTTTGAAAAACATTGCTTGGCAAAATGGTTTTGTCCATTGCATTTTTTGCATATTTTACCATAAGCTGGGCATTGTTTCCTTCCATGTTTTGTGCCACATCTTTTGCACAAGAAAGTGTCTTTTGATTCTTTCTGTTCTTTTTTGTACGTGCGCCCTGCCTGCCGTGTATTAACGGCAGCTACAGCTGTGCTTTCCGTGTCTGTTTCCCTCGGCGACCTGCTGAAGGTTTTTGCATGTTGTATGGCGAGCTCGCTGGCATGACATATTTTCACAGCACTTGCTAAAGTCAGATCCGCCTCTCTCAGAAGCCTCTCTCTTATCTTTATATCTTTTATTCCAAATACGATCTGATCTCTTATCATAGATTCTTGCAGCTGTCCAAAATTGCATGTTCTTGCCTTTAACTTGAGGTCAGTCAGAAACGTATCAAAACTCTCTGAAGGTTGTTGTATACGTGACCGAAAGACGTACCTCTCAAATGTTTCATTCTTTTTGGGCGAACAGTGTTCATCAAACTTTCTCACTACTTCGTCAAACTTTTCTTTGTCTTCTGCAGTTGCGAACACAAACGTGTTATATACTTCCACCGCTTGTGGACCTGCTACGGTAAGAAGCAGTGCAATCTTCCGTGTATCAGGCTTACTATCTAGGCCGACAGCTTGCAGGTATAGCATAAACCGCTGTTTAAAAGTTCGCCACTCACAGTCCACATTTCCGTTCCAGTTGACGGCATCTGGTGGCTTAACACTGTCCATGATGACCTGCTTTACTGGTTCACTCCTGGTACCATGTCGTGTTTTCAATAAAACATCCGTAGTAGTTAGCAAGCTTCTTTATTTTAACGTGGCTCACATCCATGTACGTAAACATAACCTGCCGCTGCTTCTACGACACAGTATATATCACAATTTGGTTAGACAGCCCCCTAGTGGTGAAGCTGAACTACCCACATAACTCCTATCAACACAATGTCCAAGTTTTCTTTGTTTGTCAAGTTCAAGTCATGTCTGTGTCTCCTTATGTTTCCTGTTTTAGTTTGAAAGAGCTTTGTGTTTTGTGTTTATTGTATGTAGTTTCACTTTCCCTGTCATTAGGTTCATGTGTATCAGCTGTTCCCCCTCATGTGTTTCCACTTCCCTTGATCATTCCTTATCTGTATTTAGTCTCTGTGTTTCATTCAGTCTGTGTCGCGTCGTCTGTGTTCCCACCCTCCATGTTTTCGCGGCCAGTCTTTGCAGTCATCGTCATGGTTCTCTGAGTCTCCATAGTTTATCACAATATTAGTTTCCCAGTTTAGTTATAGTTTAGTTTAGTCACGTATTTCTGCTTTGTTTGAACTCCATGTCATCAGCCATAATAAAGGCTCGCTTTCAGTTTAAGTTCACTCCCGTCTACTCACTTGTGTTCGCACCTGGGTCCACCACACACACCACTGCACGGTCTGACTCCACAGACCGTGACAGCCCATCCAGTTGTCGCCTGCTGCGCCTCTGGCTGCCACGCTGCCGCCGTCTGGCTCCGCCTCACCTGGTCCAGCATCATCCTCGCCATATTCCAAGCCGCTGGCTGGCTGCCTTCCGCGCCATCTCTGTTGTCGCCGCTGCTGCCTTCTGCGCAGCCGGCCTCTGGACCAGCTCTGTCACCTGCACCACTACCACTTTTCACGTGGTCGGCCCCCTGACTTAATCTATGAGCTGTTGTGCTGCCACCCACCTGGCTGGCCCTCTGAACTGCCCTGTTATGAACTTTTGTGCCGGCGATCTCCGGGTCAAATGCCTGAACTGAACTTCTTTAGACCCCTGTGTTACTGTCCTCCGGGTCAGTCTACTGAACTGTTTAAAACTGCGACCCAAGCTCCTGTGTTTTTTGTGGACTTTTCGTTTTGAACCCTTGGTGCTCCTGTTTTGTTTTGTGCCGAGTACTAAACTGTGAGGCACAGGAAATAGAATAGAGCTGCTCTCTCTGATTCTCATGTCTTTGTGTTTGATCTGTTAAACAGTCTGAGAGGTCACAAAGAGGGATGATCTGATATCCTTGTGTCGGTGTTGTTCCCACATCATCATAATAAGTGCTGTTCTAGGTTCAACATTGTAAGTGACCAATCACATTGTTGCGACGTCATACTTTTGCAAGCCAAGCAATTCATTCATTTATGACATTCCAATGTTGCAAGGACAACCTGTATAATGCTTAACGTTTATTAAAGAACAGTATCCTGAAATGCAAAGAATTCAAATTGCTGGATCGGCGGACAGAGGCGGTTTCTCGCAAGTTAAGTAGATTTTTTCTTAAGGCGTTTTTTTTCTGAAGTCGCAAAAGTATGACGTCACAGCAATGTTGTAAGCGCCAGACGTCTGCTTCATATTTTTATTTACGATTGAGCTCATGTTTGTTTTATAATTCATAGATTCATTACATAAGTCATCTTTTCAGGATTAATAAATGTGAAAATATGTGTTTACATAAAGTAATTTTAAGTCACTGTTTTGGGATTGGAACCTAAAAGGGGGTACCTCTCACTTTAAGTATGTAAGTGCAACAGTAGCATGAAACCCTGTGTGAGAGGGAAGGGGAGGAGCATGGACAGAGAGGTTAGGAGTCTCACGGTTTTCTGACCGTGTGCACAGCTAGTTCTGGATAACTGCTATTTTTTTGGAACTTTCATGCTTATTTAGGAAGGAGTTCACTGTTACATCTTCAGTTTGTAATAAATAAACAGTCTTCAAATCATAATGCAACTGGAAGCATTTCTTTTGGAAACCAGGAACACGCGTCAGCCATAGACTCCCTTTTTGAACTTGGTTTATAGGAAATTACCGTACAAATGTGATTGGTCACTTGCAATGTTGAACCTGGAACAACATTTATTATGATGATGTGGGAACAACACCGACACGGGGATATCAGATCGTGCCACAAAGAGACCCAGGGTAACGTCTAAGCAGCTAAAGGCTGGATCATACGAGGTGGTGTTAATGAGACCTCCATCAGGATAACCCTGAACAACAGTGTGCTGTCATGGCAGCATTGCAATGATAAAGTACTGCACTCTGAAAATACTGCATACAGCTAAATCTGAAATATTTCGTATCTTAATCTTAACAGAAAAGTATCTCCGCTTTTACTTTTCTCTGTGATCATCAGAACTTCTGCACAATCTTTTAAATTTGGATATTTGTATCAACATTCAGTAAATGATTTTAGTGATAAAGAAATGTGTTCACAGAGGGAGGAAGAGGAGTGGTGTTTGTGAGGAGGAGCAGCTGCCCTGTTGTACTTTATATCAGGACGTCCTGAAGGATCCAGTCTCTACCAGCTGTGGACACTGGTTCTGCAAACAGTGCATCTCCTCATACTGGGACCAGTCTGCTTCATCAGGAGACTGGTCCTGTCCCCAGTGTGGAGAAAGATCCAGAACCAGAGCTGGACTGCAGACAGCCAGTCAGAGCAGCTGTGTACAAAGTAAGACTGAACATCTGTCTGCTGATGGACTCATTTCTGAAAACTGGACTTCTTGTTGTTGTTCAGACATTGAAGAGTTCTCTGTCTGTTTTTCTTTCTTTCAGCAGATGTTGGTCTGCAGGAGGTTTTAGATGAACATAAGATCAGCCTGAGGAGGAGATGTGAATGTGTGACTGAAGGAAGTGATGAAACAGGAAGTAGAACCCTCCTGAATAGGATCTACACTGAGCTCTACATCACAGAGGGACAGAGTGAAGAGGTTCATACCCAACATGAGGTGAGGCAGCTGGAGACAGCTTCCAAGATGGACGCCCTCCATGACGCTCCAATCAGGTGCCAGGACATCTTTAAAGCCTTACCTGACCAACAGAGACCCATCAGAGTGGTTCTGACCAACGGCGTGGCTGGTGTTGGAAAAACCTTCTCAGTGCAGAAGTTCACTCTGGACTGGGCAGAGGGCTTGGAGAACCAACATGTCAGTGTGGTGGTTCTGCTTTCATTCAGGGAGCTGAACCTGATCAGAGATGAGCAGTACAGTCTTCTGGAGCTGCTCCATGTTTTCCATCCAACATTACAGAAGGTCTCAGCAGAGAAGCTGGCTGTCTCTCAGCTTTTGTTCATCTTTGACGGCCTGGATGAAAGCAGACTTTCATTGGATTTCACCAACAGGAAGCTGCTGTCTGATGTCACACAGAAGTCATCAGTCAGCCAGCTGCTGACAAACCTCATCCAGGGGAATCTGCTTCCCTCGGCTCTCGTCTGGATAACTTCCCGACCTGCAGCAGCCAATCAGATCCCTCCTACATGTGTTGACAGGTTAACAGAAGTACGAGGCTTCACTGACGCCCAGAAGGAGGAGTACTTCAGGAGGAGATTGAGTGATGAAGAGCTGTCCAGCAGAATCATCTCCCACATGAAGACATCCAGGAGCCTCCACATCATGTGTAGAATCCCAGTCTTCTGCTGGATCACTGCTACAGTTCTGGAGCACATGTTGACTACAGAGCAGAGAGGAGAGCTGCCCAAGACCCTGACTGACATGTACTCACACTTCCTGCTGGTTCAGACAAAGAGGAAGAAGAACAAGTACCACGAGGGACATGAGACGAGTCCACAGGAGCTGACGGAGGCTGACAGGGAAGTTCTTCTGAAGCTGGGGAGGCTGGCGTTTGAACATCTGGAGAAAGGAAACATCATGTTCTACCAAGAAGACCTGGAGCAGTGTGGTCTGGATGTGACAGAGGCCTCGGTGTACTCAGGAGTTTGTACAGAGATCTTCAAAAGAGAGTGTGTGATCTTCCAGAAACCAGTCTACTGTTTTGTTCATCTGAGCATTCAGGAGTTTCTGGCTGCAGTCTACATGTTCCACTGTTTCACCAACAGGAAGACAGAGGTGCTGGAGGACTTCCTGGGAGATTTTTGTATATACTCTGATTCTGACTCTGATTTTGAGTATGATAATAATTCTAGTTTACTGATAGATCAGATTCCCCACATTAAACCTTCTCTGGCTGAATCCTCTGTGGATGAGTTTCTAAAGAGAGCCATGTATAAATCCCTCCAGAGTAAAAATGGCCACCTGGACCTGTTTGTTCGCTTCCTTCATGGCCTCTCTCTGGAGTCCAACCAGAGACTCTTAGGAGGTCTGCTGGGTCAGACAGAGATCAGTCCAGAAACAATCCAGAGAGTCATCAACAACCTGAAGAAGATCAATAGTTATAAGATCTCTCCTGACAGAAGCATCAACATCTTTCACTGTCTGATGGAGATGAACGACCTCTCAGTACATCAGGAGATCCAAGAGTTCCTGAAGTTAGAGAACAGATCAGAACAGGAACTCTCTGAGATCCAGTGCTCAGCTCTGGCCTTCATGCTGCAGATGTCAGAGGAGGTTCTGGATGAGTTGGACCTGCAGCAGTACAAAACATCAGAGCGGGGACGACAGAGACTGATTCCAGCTGTGAGGAACTGCAGAAAGGCTCAGTGAGTCCAGATTTGATCATTAACTTCATTAATTAGTGTAGATTAGTAGTTCAGTTCTTCAGATATACACAGTACTAAAGGACTCTCATTCAATTCAATTCAGTTTTATTTATATGGCACCAAATCACAACATCAGTCGCCTCAAGGCGCTTTATATTGTACAGTAGATACAGAGGAAAAACCCAAATATCATATGACCCCCTATGAGCAAGCACTTTGGCGACAGTGGGAAGGAAAAACTCCCTTTGAACAGGAAGAAACCTCCGGCAGAACCAGGCTCAGGGAGGGGCGGGGCCATCTGCTGCGACCAGTTGGGGTGAGAGAAGGAAGACAGGATAAAGACGTGCTGTGGAAGAGAGACAGAGATTAATAACAGATATGATTCAATGCAGAGAGGTCTGTTAACACATAGTGAGTGAGAAAGGTGACTGGAAAGGAAAAACTCAATGCATCATGGGAATCCCCAGCAGCCTACGTCTATTGCAGCATAACTAAGGGAGGATTCAGGGTCACCTGGTCCAGCCCTAACTATATGCTTTAGCAAAAAGGAAAGTTTGAAGCCTAATCTTGAAAGTAGAGATAGTGTCTGTCTCCTGAATCCAAACTGGAAGCTGGTTCCACAGAAGAGGGGCCTGAAAACTGAAGGCTCTGCCTCCCATTCTACTTTTAAATACTCTAGGAACAACAAGTAGGCCTGCAGTGTGAGAGCGAAGTGCTCTAATAGGGTGATATGGTACTACAAGGTCATTAAGATAAGATGGGGCCTGATTATTTAAGACCTTGTATGTGAGGAGCAGGATTTTGAATTCAATTCTGGATTTAACAGGAAGCCAATACAGGAGAAATCTGCTCTCTTTCTAGTCCCTGTCAGGACTCTTGCTGCAGCATTTTGGATTAACTGAAGGCTTTTCAGGGAGTTTTTAGGACTTCCTGATAATAATGAATTACAGTCGTCCAGCCTGGAAGTAATAAATGCATGAACTAGTTTTTCAGCGTCACTCTGAGACAGGATATTTCTAACTTTAGAGATGTTGCACAAATGGAAGAACGCAGTCTTACATATTTGTTTAATATGTGCGTTGAAGGACATGTCCTGGTCAAAAATGACTCCAAGGTTCCTCACAGTGTTACTGGAGGCCAAGGTAATGCCATCCAGAGTAAGAATCTGCTTAGATACCATATTTCTAAGCTTTTCAGGGCCGAGTACAATAACCTCAGTTTTATCTGAATTAAGAAGCAGAAAGTTAGCGGCCATCCAGGTCTTTATGTCTTTAAGACATTCCTGCAGTTTAACTCATTGGTGTGTGTTATCTGGCTTCATGGACAGATAGAGCTGGGTGTCATCTGCATAGCAGTGAAAATGTATGCTATGTCTTCTAATGATGCTGCCTAAGGCAGGGGTCCCCAATCCCAGTCCACAAGGGCCAGTGTCCCTGCAGGTTTTAGATGATGATTAGTTCATTACCAGGCCTCTGGAGAACTTCAAGACATTTTGAGAAGTTAATTTATCCATTTAAATCAGCTGTGATGGATCAAGGACACATCTAAAACCTGCAGGGACACCGGACCTCATGGACTGGGATTGGGGACCCCTGGCCTAAGGGAAGCATGTATAATGTAAACAGAATTGGTCCTAGCACTGAACCCTGTGGAACTCCATAATTAACCTCAGTGTGTGAAGAGGACTCTCCATTTACATGTGCAAACTGGAGTCTATTAGATAGATATGATACAAACCACTGCAGCACAGTACCTGTAATACCTACAGCATGTTCTAATCGCTCTAATAGGATATTATGGTCGACAGTATCGAACGCTGCACTGAGGTCTAGCAGGACAAGCACAGAGATGAGTCCACTGTCAGAGGCCATAAGAAGATCATTTGTAACCTTCACTAAAGCTGTTTCTGTGCTGTGATGAGCTCTGAAACCTGACTGAAACTCTTCAATAAGCCATTCCTCTGCAGATGATCTGTTAGCTGTTTGACAACTACTCTTTCAAGGATGTTTGATATGAAAGGAAGGTTGGAGATTGGCCTATAATTAGCTAAGACTGCTGGGTCTAGAGATGCTTTTTGAGTAAAGGTTTAACTACAGCCAGCTTGAAGGCCTGTGGTACTAAGCCGATTATTAGAGATTGAAGCATTAATTAATGGCAGGACTTCTTTGAGCAGTTTTGTAGGAATGGGGTCTAAAAGATATGTTGATGGTTTGAAGTAATTATTGAAGTTAACTCAGAAAGATCAATTGGAGAAAAAGAGTCTAAATCACCAGGCCTCGAGGGCCGGTGTCCTGCAGGTTTTAGATGTGTCCTTCATCCAACACAGCTGATTTAAATGGCTAAATGACCTCCTCAACATGTCTTGAAGTTCTCCAGAAGCCTGGTAATGAACTAATCATTTCATTCAGGTGTCTTGACCCAGGGTGATATCTAAAACCTGCAGGACACCGGCCAATGGTTGTAAGTCCCTTGCTTAAGAAACCTGGTGTAGTCCCTGCTTAAAATTAGCAGGGACTACACCAGATATTAAACTGCTGTTTATAACAGTAAGAACAGCCTGGCCTATGCTAGGAAACATCTCCTTAAACAATCGTGGTGGGACAGGATCATTTGGAGAACCAGAGGGCCTCAGGTGGCTAACCACATCCTCTAAATAAGAAAGAGTCAAACTGTTTAAAAACAGCAGAGCAAGGGATCAAGACAGAGGGGTCAGACTCAGGGGAAGAAATGAGAGCCCACTTAGTTGCAACCTTCTCAATGAAAAAACATAAAATCATTAGACAGTTCATGAGAGACCTCCAAACAGCCACTTTGTGGAGCATTTAAGACTAAGTCAATAGATTTAAATAACACACGTGGATTGTGACTGTTGGAGCAAATGGTCTTAGAGAAATATGTTCTTTTAGCCTCTTTGACTCTATCCTGATAGAGGCGCCAGCAGTCCTTTAGGATTTGAAGAGACACCTGCAGTTTGTCCCTCTTCCATCTGCGTTCAGCTCTACGACACTCCCTCCTCACAGCCCATGTGGTGCTATTAAACCAAAGCTCGGTTTCAGCCTTGGGTTGCCTGGTTTTTAATGGTGCCAGTCCAAGATAGTTTGGCAGGAAGATCCAAACCTTTGTGTCCACAGGAAGTAGATCAGTGGGGACAAACAGCTGGCTAAAGGCAGAGGAGAACTGGGTGGCAGTGAAAGAGTTAATGATCCAACAGTGACAAACGGAAGCACTGGTTTGAAGTGCAGTGTGCAAAAACACAAGCTCAAATAATACAGCCATTTGGTTGGAAAAGGCAGTGACAGAGATTTTAATCTTATCTACCCACACAGGCAAAGACATTCCACAAATCTTACACGTCTATTTCTATTTTCTATTCTATTTTCTGCCTAGCCGTCAACTAGAGATTTATATCCCTGATAAGCAGAAGGAGTCTCGCTATCTGGTTAGCATCTCCTATGAACTTACAATGGCCACACTGTGTGTGATAGAGCATAAGGCCCATTTGTGGTGCACATGCATGCAACTGGTGAAAATGTGATTCTACAATTACTAAATTGATATGGGTAAAATACGAGATCAATACAACAAAAAAAAATCTTCCACCACACCGTGTTCATGTGTGGGACCAGGTACTGACTGATTAATGGAGTCAGTGAGGCTTAAAAAATCCTTCACCAGAGGTTTGTCAGGACAGCAGACATGGATATTAAAATCTCCCACAATACAAATGTGATCATAGTTGGGCATCATCCCAGCTAGAAATTCTGAAAAGTCACTTATGAAGTTCTTATTGTAATTTAGGGGATGATAAATGATAGCAAAGAGAACAGAGCGCGATTGACTTTAGAACACGTCAGCTCAAAGCTGGAAGATGAAGGCTGTTTATATTTAAAATCCTTTTTAAAAACAACCACCATACCTCCTCCTCTCCCTGATGTCCAGTACAGTGGTCCCTCGTTTATTGCGGGAGTTATGTTCTAAAAATAACCCGTGATAGGTGAAATCCGCAAAGTAGCCAACTTTATTTTTTTCTTTAATTTTCTATTTTTTTTCTTTTACAATTATAGAAGTTTTAAGGCTGTAAAACCCCTCAATACAGACTTTATACACTTTTTCTCAGACAGGCATGAACATTTTCACACTTTTCTCTCTTGTTTAAACACTCTAAGTTCAAACCTTGGTAGAAAAATAAGTCCAGTATTATAGAATGAAACCAAAAACCTTTGACAGTGCAAAACGTTTCGTGGACACTGTTGTGTTTGTTGGGAAGAAAACTTACAAACATACAGTACAGCACACTGCTACTAAGATTTATGTAAACTTGACAAGCTGAACACATTCTGTACTGTACAGGACACAAGATTGATTGAAGACAATATGCTGTTAAAAAAAAAACATGCAAAATTGCACACCAAAAAATCAGCGAAACAGCGAGGCCACAAAAGGTGAACCACGTCATAGCGAGGGACCACTGTATTTGTTAAAATAGGAACAACTCATTGTTAAAAGTTCAGATAAAAAACTAGACTCACCAGTGTTTAGCCAAGTCTTGGGGACATACATGAAGTCCATGTTCCAGGAGGTGAATAACTCCCTCAGAATAAGAGATTTGTTTACCAGCAATCTGGCATTTACCAGGCCAACCATAACAGGAGCTGAGGCAGAGCTATAAACCTCAGCAGCATAGTGAGCCCGACACAGCGGCCTCATATTGCAGAGGTTTGATCTGGTGCACATTGAGCTGAAGAGGACAGGGGTCATGAGTGGAGCATCATCCAAGCCGACCACAGGGATTGGGCAGGAATCCAAAGGGTCCAGGAATTGCCGATGCATAAAAACTTCATGATATAATCAATGAATTCCTTGGACGGGAGTGGGACGATGCAACAAGGCGAGCTTGAGTATAACCAGCCAACCACTGCCCCTACCCTGACTCCTTCGCTGGGGAGGTAGCATGACAACACGGCATAGGTAAGTTGGTATTTGTGACAACAGCGGGCACCAGGATTTCTTTCCTCTGTTAGCAAACGGAACTGTATTTTGACAAGTACTTCGGAGATTCAGAAGCAATTTGCGGTTGTACATCAGTAATGCTGGTTCCTGAGTCACACATGACAGGAGCAATATAAAAACAAACAAAACTGACGGCAATAGATGAGCATCCACATACATTGGGCGCCATCTTCAAACCTGCTTTTATAATAACACATTTAATTTTTTCTATAATTACAGAATGACTCAGTGTGAACTCTCAGAAACTCACTGTGAAGTTGTGGCCTCTGCTCTGAAGTTCAACCCCTGCCATCTAACAGAGCTGGACATGAGTGAAAACAACCTGCATAATTCAGCAGTGAAGCTTCTATGTGCTGGATTGGAGAGTCAAAACTGTCAACTGGAGACTCTGAGGTGAGTTCACTGACTGAAGTGTGTTGTTTTTCTATGTTTAAGAAATTTGATTGATGTTTGAAACTTCTGTTCAAAAATGTTCAGGATGTGTCTGAAGACAAATGCGAAGAAATTTGAGTGGTTTCAGAAATGTTGTGTCTCTCCAAAGGACTGAACAACAGTTTTTCCTTTTGGCTCCAAATAGAAGTGACAGACTTGAGCAGGCTTCATTTAAAGGCTGACAGAAGTGGAGTGGTGACGGGGAGACGTTTGACAGGACAGTTTTTCAGCCTCAACAGGTTCAATGTTGTGCTCTATCAGTCAGTGAAGATGAAGTCAGTACAGATGAGGCTGTAGAGTGTGACTGTATGTCTGGACTTTTCTTTATTTCTATTGGCTGTCAGTGAGATTTCAGAGCAATCAGAGACTGTGGATCTGTGTATGAAGTATAATTCATGTACAGTTGTTGGAGTTGTAGAATGAGAAATGGCCGTTTTTGTCACGGTCCTGGGTCTGTAACCCAGTGTGTTGAGTTGTTTATTATTTGCTGTATACAGTGGCTTGCAAAAGTATTTGGCCCCCTTGAACTATTATTATTGTGCAATCTACTGTACAATATAAAGCGCCTTGAGGCAACTTTTGTTGTGATTTGGCGCTATATAAATAAAATTGAATTAAATTGAATTGAAATTTTCCACATTTTGTCACATTACAGCCACAAACATGAATCAATTTTATTGGAATTCTATGTGAAAGACCAATACAAAGTGGTGTACACGTGAGAAGTGGAACAAAAATCATACATGATCCCAAACATTTTTTACAAATAAATAACTGCAAAGTGGGGTGTGCATAATTATTCAGCCCCCCTGAGTCAATACTTTGTAGAACCACCTTTTGCTGCAATTACAGCTGCCAGTCTTTTAGGGTCTGTCTCTACCAGCTTTGCACATCTAGAGACTGAAATCCTTGCCCATTCTTCTTTGCAAAACAGCTGCAGCTCAGTCAGATTAGATGGACAGCGTTTGTGAACAGCAGTTTTCAGATCTTGCCACAGATTCTCGATTGGATTTAGATCTGGACTTTGACTGGGCCATTCTAATGCATGGATATGTTTTGTTTTAAACCAAAATGTAAATAGTTGGTTTTTGTATTATATGATTTATTTATTACATTTTATGTGGAGTGAATAAATAAAAGTATATTTACGGTGGCCCCAAGAGACAAAGCACGTACAAACACGTACAAACTCTGAAGCACATACAAACCCTGAAGCATGTACAAACTCCAAAACACGTAAAAACTCCAAAACATGTAAAAACTCCATAGCACGTGGTCTAAGGAGCTTGGAAAGAAAAGCGTCTGGACTTCTTTAAGTTACTTGAAGACGATTCACCTCTCATCCGAGAAGCTTCTTCAGTTCTAAGGTCAAATGGTGGAGAGTCCCAGATTTAAACCCACCTTCCGTCACTTAGCTCTCACCCGTCTGTCACTTACTTCTCATCCATTCGTCACTTACCTCTCATCAGTCCGTCACTTACCTCTCCCCTTTGCCTGTGTCTGACGCCTGTTGCATTATGGGTAGCAGGGATTCCAGGCCAGCCAATCAGAGTAGAATTTGACAATAAAGCCAAAGATGGCCTCCAGTGAAGGTGGGACATGATAGCTGACATCACTGCAGACTGGAGCCTGAACCAGGATCTGCCAGTTCCATGTAATCACATCATTTTAATGTCATTATTTTACTGATCAGATTTAGAAACATCACTGCCTATTTTATTGTTCACACTAAATCCATCCATGATGGCTCCATGTGGCCACGGCTGGATGTTCAGCTTACAGAGCCCTGGTCACAAATGTGTGATGGATTTGAATGCTCGGCTTCTTTTCCTTCTTCAATAATTCCTTCTTCAATAATTAGACATACAGGGCACACAGTGTGTGTACAGAACAGGTGAAATCATTATGAAGGCCTCACTGGAATATGGAAAGGAAGGATCACAGTACAGCTTAACTGAAGCTTTAAAGTCTCTGATATGAAATCAGAAATGAAGCAGCCAGAGCTTTTTCATGAGTGACAATCCACTGTGAATGTGACCCATATAGCAAGCCGTGTCAAGCCGGCACTGCTGGCTGACTTCTGGCATAAGACGTATGTCATCCAAATATGGGCCAGGCCTGGCATAGATGGTACTGTCTATGTGATAGCATGCCATATGTGGTTTGGTTTATGTGGCCCAGGCTCATAGAAAACAGGTCTGGCCCGGATCTGGCATCAAGCTGGCACTTCTGACTGACTGGTGTCATGGCAGGGTGTATGTCAACCAGATGTGGGCCAGGTCTGGCAATGATGGCACTATTTACGTTCCTATTTTCCTATTTTTGTCATCGTTGTATTTTACTCAGTTGTATATAGTATTTGTATTTGTATTCTATTTTTATCTTATTGTATATTTATTTTATTTTATTTTATTCTACTGTATATAGTATTTTATTTTATTCTATTCTGTACAGTTGTGTACTGTATTTATTCTTATTGTATTCTAATTTTTGCCTCATAACTTTTGCACTGTCCACTTCCTGCTGTGACAAAACAAATTTCCCACGTGTGGGACTAATAAAGGTTATCTTATCTTATCTTATCTTATCTTATTTTAGTTAGAAGACCCAAATGCCATGTTGCAATACTATACTGCTATAGTAGACAACGTTTCAAATGCAGTTTGACAGATTTGTGAGTGTACACTTTATCCAAAACCTAGTGACGGTTTACTCATCTTTCCCAGTGGGAGGCTGTAGCTCAGGAGGTAGAGCAGGTCACCTACTGATCGGAAGGTTAGTGGTTCAATCCCTGACTCCTCCAGTCTGCATGTCAAGAGTGTGACTGTGTATTGTTAGGAAGCACTCTGTTTAGAGAAAATGTGTGACTGGGTGAATGTGGCATGTTGTATAGAGCACTTTGAGTAATCCGGGAGACCACCAGAAAAGTGCTATATAAGAGTCAATCCATTCACTGTCTGAACAGAGGTTTGTCATGTTACTTTTGCACTATTATGTTCCGGCACATGTTGTTATTACATGGTTTGATTAAGGTACACATTAGGCTGACATCGGGGCCAGAGCTGAAACGGTTCTGGGCCAGCACAGGGACAGAAGTGTGTCTACAACTGGCACTTAGCTGTACACAACTTATACATGCCCACATACCACAAAAAATGACGGCCCTTTAGTGGCCCAGATCAGGTTTGCCAGAGGTAATCCATACATGAGCCAGCACAGGGGCCAGTATGTGGGCCACATCACTTCTGCTGATTTCATTCATTTGGAAGTCCTGTAGCTGAGTTTGGGAGAGACTAACAGCCTCGGCAGCAGAGCGGAGAAAGGCTGTAACATCACCAATTTACTCTACCTGTGACATCATTTTATCAGAAAACATATGCTCATGTTTTTAGTATGCTTGGCTTGAAGAGCTAAAATGTAAGAAAATCAAATGGTGCTCTTTATTATTTTGTTGGTTTTGTTTCCCGTCTCTTCAATGGACCCCAGCTGTGGTCACAGTGTGTGTTGGATAATCTGGCCCAGGATGAGGCCAAACTGAAATGGGATTAAATGCCTGTTGGATATTTGAGCTTAGTGTAGTTACATCAAATCACAACAAAAGTTGCCTTGAGGCGACTTTTGTTGTGATTTGGCGCTATATAAATAAAATTGAATTGAATTGAATTGAATTTCTGCCCAATTTAAAAACATTATCCATAAATATTGAGTAATAACTTGACTCTCACACAGCGTGAGTAAAATGCCTTTAAACATCTGGGTTATCCTGCAGATCAAAGTATTTGTAAAAACACATTTGTGAATCATGTTTGGTTTATGAGGAAAATGATTCAACAACTTCCTTTTAATATACAACATTTTATCATATTTATTTATAACCCTCTTTTGTCTGACCATTTGAGTCACATTAGAATTTTCAATAAAGGATCCACAGAGTTTGGTAAAAATTATGACAGTAGGTGTTTGTGTGAAAGTGCGGGAAGCAAATTTGTGTCTGATTTTCTTTCAGTGTTGCACTTTGTAGACGCTCCCTGAGCACTAGTCTCACAGCCAGCTCCACATAGAGACCTGTGTTGTTAGTCCAGGTCAGAAGATGACTTGTCGGAAGGAAAATGAGCTAGTAGTTTGTTTACTAGCTACTAGAAAAAAGGTGTTGGACTTCAAATATGTCCATTTCTTTCTCACTTCACCTTTAAAAGTGAAGCCATGTGGTTCCTTGAATGGAAAACACAGCTTTTTCAAGTCTTTTTCATGGTTTTATGATAAATGTACAACTTTAATGTGAAAAATTCAGAGTTTTTTTTCCCCTCTTGCTGTGTTTGTTTGAAGCTGCTTCCTGTTGGCTTCAGCTGTTTGGAGTTTCCATTTTCTAAACTTCTACATTCTGAACCTTCTTCAGCTCTGAACAGATTATGAATCGCTGAATGATTTCAAGCTCACACTTTGTCTAATAAACGTACATCTTTCATTCTTTCTACAGATTGAAGCTCTGTGGTTTGTCAGAGATCAGCTGTTATTATCTGGCAGTAGCGCTGAAGTCCAACCCCTCCCATCTGAGAGAGCTGGACCTGAGCCTGGACAACCTGCAGGATTCAGGAGTGAAGCATCTGTGTGGTTTTCTGGAGAGTCCAGGATGTGGACTTGAAACTCTGAGGTCAGTCAGCATGTTTTAGTTGTGCTGAGATGAATATGATGTGAAAGTTGTGCTGACACTAAACTGCAGACATCAGGCTGATATTATACTGATCTACACTGAGGATTTTCATGGTAAAGCCTGTTTTCTTCTTCTCTGGTTTAGTTAATTGACTGTAGGAGAACAATGTTCACATTTCCAATAGTCATATTCAAAGTATGGCCCATGGCCCATGGCCCACACGGTGCCGAGCAGCCTGCCGACCTTTCCAAATTCAGAGAGAGGGGACTCTGATTAACTATGTACCGTTCTTCCTCAAATTTCTAAGTATCAGACACAGTTGTGAATAATCCACAGCTGACTCTCTTTAGCTGGTCAAAGGTCACGGCACATAGCAATCTGTGAAACAAACAGTTTGGAGCAGGAGTTATTGCAAATTTACAAACTGACACTGCTGCACGGCATGCTGGGTAATGCTAACTGGTCAGGTATGTGTCTGCTGTTTGGAAGCTTTTGTGTGGGCGGGGCTCAGGCAGCTCTGCTTACAACGTGACAGTGAAGCAGCTGGAGAATAATAAATAAAGATTTCAACAGCAGGCAGGATTTCATAAGCTGATGTACAAACATCTAGAATGATGGTGGCAGGTACAGAAACAGGTCCACAAAGACTGAAGCGTGTCTCCATTCCTTTGCATATTCCATATTTTATACTGAGAGTTTCCAGAAGAGCAAACAATAAACATGCCTCCAAACTTGTGACGAGTCAGACTGATATCATTTCTACAGAGAACAGTGTGAGGTCACTTCAATCAGGACAAACACTGCAGCAGGAATGACTACACCCACTCAGTCTGATATCCCCCGTGAATTATCAAAGTTGAGAGAGGAGATGAATGAGAAGCTCAGTGTTATCAACACTGACTTGAAAGAAATGGCTCAAAGGATTAGAGATGGCACGATACCACTTTTTTATGTCCGATACCGATACCGATATCATAAATTTGGATATCTGCCGATACCGATATGAATCCGATATAGTGTTTTTTAATCAACAAAACTGTTTTTTAAAATATCTTGCTGCATTTTGTATAAGTTCATACTCAAGTTTAAAACAACAACTACACTAAAGCTATTCTGTTATACCTGTATGCAAAAAAAAAAAAATTTCATAGTTCAGCAATACTGATCAATCTAATAAACTTAAACCTACACCATCCTCCCTATTCTGGTATTTTAAAGAGTACTTAGCATAAATATTAAGCAACCTAACTAATAGGGTTCCAACTCCCAGCAACAACAAAAATAAATAAATAAAAAATAGGGAACCACCCCTCACGCTCCACCTCATGATGCTTAATCAACGTAATCAACCTTAATTTGATGCAGTGTGAAAAAAAATGCACAGAAATCAATTATTTTTCAAGAAATATTAAATAGATTCAACATCTTTCTTCAACAAAATTGCAGACTGCACAGATGGTACCTTCCCAAAGGAAAAAGTACTATAGCTTACTAGGGTATATATATTAGACTTAATAGTCACTATATACAGTAATTGACTTCTATTCATTTTACATCAAATTAAAACTTTGGGTGTCAGATAATTATTTATTAAAAGCTAGACATTTTAAATGAGAATAAGAAAGAAAAGTATGTCTTTGTGCCCCCTTTTCCCTGTTAATGCCCTGGTGCAAAGTGGGCCAAAAGCAAAGAAGAGAGACGGAGTCGCGACAGAAAAGCCGATCAGCTGATCATTAAGCAGTTTCATGATTGAAGTAGCAGCAGGAGAGGCAGTCGCTTGTTAAGCTTAACGCAGGAATGCTTTACAAACATTCAGAGATGAACTTACACACTTGCTTTACTTCTCTCGGGGATAACTTTGTCGGAGATGAAATGCCGGGTTGCTAGCGAAGCTCCACATGCTATCCAGACCACCGACAGGTCCCGCATGCCACAGCTGCTCTATCACGTGATGCATACTGCTCCGAGTGCTAATGTTCTGAGGTGAGTTACGGCGTGTTGCAAGTTTTGTGAGGTGCTTTCGTGATATTTAATGGATCGGATTACATTTTTTATTTTTCTCCGATATCCGATCCAGTAATTTAGGTCAGTATCGGACCGATACCGATACGTAATATCGGATCGGTCCATCTCTACAAAGGATTGAGGAGACTGGACGGAGAGTGTCTGAAATGGAAGGATTTGGTATGGATGTGAAAGACATGCTCTCCCATACACTTAAACTACAAGAGCACCTTCGGGCACAGCTAATAGACTTGGAGGCACGCTCATGAAGAAATAATGTACGTATTCATGGCATACCGGAGGGAGCGAAAGGAAATAATATAATGGAATTTATTGACAATTTTATTAAGACTGAGCTGGGACTTCCTGACACCCCACTAGGGATACAAAGATGTCACCGCTTGTTAGGCCCTAAGCCTCCGCAGGAATTGAACCCAAGATCTGTTGTTATATGTTTCCTTGAGTTTAAGATTAAACTCATGGATAACAAAAGACAAAAATAAAAAGGCAGGAAAGGACCCAAACGCAGGACTCTCAAAGATGGGACTAAACACAGCTTTTATTGTTGGAAAAACGCCTCATAAATATAAGTCACAAAAACAAAACAAAACATAGGAACTGAAACACAGGAACTGAGCCACTAAACCGGAGTACAAGACAAAACACACAGCACACAGAGGGTAGCAACATTAAGGATGTGACAGAGAGCAAAGGAAAACGCATATATCAACAGGGGAGTAATCAGGGAATGTGAAACAGGAGGGAGACACAGCTGGGAGAGATCAGGGCTAATGAGACGGGGGGGGGGAGTAAAACTGAACACACTGACATCAGACATGAACCTTCAAAGTAAAACAGGAAACAAGAAACAATTTACAAAGACGCAGGCTTGACACTGAACTAAATGTAGAATAATAATAATAATCAAAACAGCATCACTAAAGAAAGACACCAAAATATAAGAAAGAGAAAATGCTGGGTCAAAATGACCCAGAAACGTGACACATTCAGTATAAAGGGAAATGCGTGTTTTCTGAGCAAGATTATACCAGTGACACCCTGGCGAAGAGAAAGGGATACGCCACTATTCGAAGAGCGTTAAAAGAAAAAGGCCTTCGTTTCCAGACACTCTATCCAGGTTCATTTTAAGTTCATTTTAACACCGGACTGGTAATCTATAATGAAGCACAGGAGGTGGCTGCCGATCTGAGGCGAAGAGGAGAAGAGGAGAAGAGGACTGATGGACGGTGGAAACCTGATCCCTGTAGTAGAACTGCTGAGGACAAGGATGAAACGACCACCATGGGAAACTGCAGAGGCGCCACGCTACAACAGAGAGATGAGAGTACAATGCATTCAGGAAAAATTACATTCCGACACAACGTGAGTACCATCTGAGGATTTCCTCTTTACAATCACCAATGTAACTTTATGGCCAATGTAAACTTTCCTCATCTTTGTAAGTAATCATGACCCTTTGGCTGAAAAACCCACGCTTGTACATTACTGCATGTGCGCCGATCTGGCTAAAGCAGGGGTGTCGAACTCCCGGCCTCGAGGGCCGGTGTCCTGCAGGTTTTAAATCTCACCCTGGGTGAACACACCTGGATCAAATGATTAGTTCATTAGCAGGCTTCTGGAGAACTTCAAGACTCATATGCTCGGACTCGAGCTCGTCACTGGCCAGTTTGCAAGACAGTCACTCAAAATGCAGGCCTGACATTCTGATTGAGATCCAGCAAACACTATTCAGATATATTATGATGTGGCTTATGGTCACATTCTTATGGGTATCAGTGCATCATGGAGTTGAAGGAAGTGAAATGGCATATAGGAGAGCAAAAGAAGCAACAAGGAGACCGATGGTAGATATGGATATTAGTGTGCGAACATGTTTTATTGCATTGTCAGAAGTATGATGTTGAAAGAAGACATCTGATCACAAAGCTGGACGATATGAAAGTGAACCTGGACTTGATTGATTTCTTTCGCATGAACTCTATAAGTGAAAGTTAAACAAGTTTTGGTTTTTAAGGCAGACCCATTTGTTTGGGAGGATTTGAATTTATTTTTTACTTTTTTGTCATTTCGGTCCACACTCCACACCAGTTGGTGGCGGTAATGCAACATTTTCCTGTTTCCTGTTTTCCTGAAGAAGACTTCAAGACTCCAGAGGCCTGTTGAGGAGGTCATTTAGCCTCTTAAATCAGCTGTTTAGACATTCATATTTCTCCTCATAACCCCCCCCCCCCCCCCCCCCCCCCCCCCCGACCTTACATCACATGCGGAGTCAAGTCGGAGGCTGGTAGTATTATGGAAAAACACTGAAATGTACAATACAATGGGCAAGTTGAGGAGGGGAAGAGAGAGCTCTACTCATGCTGCGCTCCTATGGGAGGACAGCATGACAACAGAAAACAAAAAACTCCTCTGCACAAAGAGCACATAAATGTCCACATCACAACATCATGAAGCACGTTACAAGCCACAGCGGTGGGTAAGGGGTGAGAAGTAAGCTGATGCAGATACAGCCATCCTGCCCTGCAGCTATTCATCCAGCGCTCGGCCTCGGAGATAAGTGTACAAGAGCGTTTGGAACGAAGAGTCTAAACACAGATTGTTATGTTCAGCTCCAGCCTTGAGACCACAGCTGGCGCCGATATGGTAGCCGCATGAAATAATGGTGGTGTTCTTGCTTTAGTGCGAACCACTGATGTCCCAATGTCAATTTTAAAGTCTGCTTCTCGTCAAGAAGAGGGTGTCAATTGCATTCAGGGACTAGTTGATCAAACTGGTACCTATTAGTGAAGGGTTTTATTAACCATAAAGAGGTTACACTGTTAAATGTTTACAGACCGCTAGGAAGAGACAGGCAATTGATTAAAAGAGTTTTTGATTTAATATGTGCAGAAGTATCTGGGGTGATAATATGTGGGGGTGACTGGAACATTCACCTTAATCCACCATTAGACTCTTCAACAGGAACAAAAAAGATATTACCTGAAGCAAATCAAGTAAATAAATTGCTTAAAGAACTAGGCATGGTGGATGTATGGGGAGATCTTCATCCAAAGACGTTTTTCTTTTTTTTCTCACTCTCATTCGATGTTTTCTAGACTGGACTACTTTTTCATGCTCAACTCAGACAGACACAGGGTTATTGATTGTGATATAGGAGTAAGAGACATTTCAGATCATGCTGGAGTTTATTTGACATTACACTTGGACACTAGGCGTAAAGCGACCCTTTGGACAGTGTTGGTCGTTGTGTCCTTGGGCAAGACACTTCACCCGTTGCCTACTGGTGGTGGTCAGAGGGCCCGGTGGCGCCAGTGTCCGGCAGCCTCGCCTCTGTCAGTGCGCCCCAGGGTGGCTGTGGCTACAATGTAGCTGCCATCACCAGTGTGTGAATGTGTGTGTGAATGGGTGGATGACTGGATATGTAAAGCGCTTTGGGGTCCTTAGGGACCAGTAAAGCGCTATATAAATACAGGCCATTTACCATTTACCATTTAACTCCAGCCTTCTCAATGAAACTCAGTTCTGTAAATCTGTAGAAAATGAATTAAAAAACTATATGAATGATAATAACAATGGAGACATTTCACCCAGTGTGTTATGGCAGCGGTCCCCAACCCCCGGGCCTCGGACCGGCACCGGTCCGTGATTCATTTGGTACCGGGCCGCGAGAGTTGAGGCTCAGGTGTGAAATGTATTTTTTTCAGGGTTTTTATCGGTTTTCAGCGTTATTTTGTTATCGTTTTTATCATTTACTCTGTTTTCCTGGGTCTTTTCACGTGTGTTATGAATAAATCTTCTTTTTTTCGGTACCGGTACTAGTTTTATTTTGTTGCATTTATCCGCGACACCTTAAAGGCCGGTCCGTGAAAATAATGTCGGGCATAAACCGGTCCGTGGTGCAAAAAAGGTTGGGGACCGCTGTGTTATGGGATGCTGCTAAGGCAGTTCTCAGAGGTAAATTTTTAATGTGGTCACCTATTAAGAAAAAGGGAAAAGAGAGACAAATTGAGGAGGCAGTCATGAAACTCAGATGGTTAGAAGACGAATACATGAAAAATAATAATGAAGATACTCGGACACAGCTATTACTTAGAAGGCAGGTCCTTAACGAATTGTATGAGAACCAAATGGAAAACAAAGATAGATTTATTAAGCAGACCTAATATGAAAATGGCCCCAAAGCTAAGAAATTTCTTGCCTGAAAGACACGTAAACAGCAAGGCGACAGGTATATACACAAAATAAAGAACCCACAGACCAATAAGATACAATATAACCTGGAAGACATACAAAAATCCTTTGTTGCGTATTACTCAAATTTATATAACCAGCCCCCAGCAACAGATTTAACAATTGTAGATAACTTCTTGGCCTCTCTAGATTTACCTTCTATTGGGACAGAACAAAATAAGGTATTTAAACAACAAATAACAGAGGAAGAAATTAATAAAACTATATCAAAGTTGAAGAGGAATAAAATGCCAGGCACAGATGGTTTCCCTTTAGGGAAAAAATTGTAAACATACTTTTACACCGTTACTGAAATCCTGTTTTAATTATATCTTTGGGGGGGGGGGCAAAATAACAGTATTATGGAGACAAGCTCTCATCTCTGTAATACCAAAGTCTGGAAAAGACAAAACCAAATATAGCTCCTACAGACTCAGTATTAAATATAAACTATAGAATATTTGCAACAATATTGGCCAAGTGACTTGAACCTATACTCCCTGAACTTTTGATACTGGTCAGAGAGGATTTGTAAAGAATAGACAAACACATGATAACATAAGACGGGCACTTCATCAAATAAATGATATCAAAAACATAGAGATGGTAGTTCTTAGCCTTGACGCTGAAAAAGCCTTTGACTCCGTCAGATGGGAGTTTTATGTTGGGTTCTAAAACACCTTGGTTTTAATAACCAGATGATTAGTTGTTTGAGGTCCTTGTATAATTCTCCTTATAAAAGGATAAACGTTAATGGGGACCTCTCAGACTTAGTTCTTAAAAGAGGATATAGACAGGGCTGTCCTCTTAGCCCTGCTCTATTTGCACTGTTTATTGATCCATTGGCACAGGCCATTGAGAATGCGAGGAAGTTACAGGTGTTATCATCAATGGCAAAGAGTACAAGGTTTGTTTATATGCAGATGATGTCCTTGTGACTGTTACTAAACGCACTATTAGCCTACCAATATTACTATCTTTGCTCAATATGTTTGGCTCATATTCTGGGTACAAATTAAACCTTCACAAAACTCAATTTCTTATCTCTAAATATAAACCAAACAAATATATTTGTAAACTCCTAAAGGGTAGTTGGAATACGAACTTAATTAAATATTTAGGGGTTGAACTGCTCAAAATATGATAAATTAACTACTGAGAAAGCCTCAGCAGGACTATTTAGACTGAGACAGACCTACTATGACCAGGGGGAAAAGGCAGGAAAACTTTTGGCATGGCGCATAAAAACGCTACTGAACGAACAAACAATAAATGAAATTAGAACTGCAGACGAAAACACCACAGATCCTTACAGAATAAATGAACTCTTTGAACTCTACTACTCACAATATATACCTCAACAGGAGATGCGACTCAAGAATCACTAGAATCCTTCTTTGACTCAATAAGCACCCCTTCACTGTCTGAAGAAGCTCGATGTGAACTAGACTCTCAGTTATCTATGAGTGAACTGTCGATTGCAATTGATAAATTAAAAATGGGAAAAACTCCCAGCCCAGATGGAATCCCACTAGACCTTTTCAAAATATTTAAAGACAAATTAGTACGCCCTCTATACGACATGCTAGCGGAAAGTTATGATTTAAAAGAGCTTCCCCCCTCCTTGCGTAATGCACTCATAACGGTATTCCCTAAGCCTGGGAAACCGCCTACAAAATGTGAATCTTATAGACCAATCTCATTAATAAACTCTGACGCCAAGATAATAAGTAAAGTACTGGCAAACAGACTTGAACGGTACCTTCATCTTCTCGCTGATACTGACCAGAATGGTTTTATAAAAGGCCGGCAAGCGCAGCATGGTATTCGCAGAGTACTGAATGTACTTTACTCAAACTCAGAACATCCAGACATGGCTCTGCTCTCCTTGGATGCAGAAAAAGCAGATTTTGACAGATGGTTGCTACTGCCAATGAATATGCATAACAGGATTGAATTAATAAAAATGACGGTACTACCTAAACTGCTTTATTTATTCCTGGCATTGCCCGTCGAGGTGGGGGGAGAATAGAATAAAGTATGAGACATTAGAGTTACCTAGAAATAAAGGAGGCATGTCTAGAAAACTTATAAAGCTACACAGCTCAGAGTCCTGATTGCATGGTGCAACCCAACATGTGACACCAGATGGAAAAAAATAGACCAGGTGGAAATTCATGTCCCTCTTCCAGCTAGTATCCTACTGCATAAAAGTACCAAAATATCTGGTTTTGGGAACTTAAAGATAAAATCTTAGAAAGAGACGCGAGAATACTATGGTGGCCAGCATATGACACAGCATTCACCCCAGCAAATATTGACAGTAGGTTTAAAAACTGGTGCAACCTAGGTATCACTGCATACTGGAAAATATCATCTGAAAAAGGTTTAGATACCTTCCAACAAATGTCAGTCAATTACATCTTGAGGAGAGGTGATTTTTATTTATTTATTTTTTTTAGATATCTCCAATTAAAATTGCATTTTAATATGGAGATTGTTGTCTAAAGCTGGGCAGACACTGTGCGATTTTTTTCAGTCGCGTTATTCAGCTCCTGCTCAAACTGTACAATTGACTCGCAGGGGTTAGAAGTTCGTAGGTCACGATGCAGGTCTCACACTATACGGCCCGATGCTCTGATTGACCCGAGTGCTCACACTGTGCCTCCATAAAATAAAAGTTATAACAGAAATTCTGTCGCTCGCTCTCCCTCTCTGTCACACAGAAACGCACACCACCACCATCAACTTTGCTAAATAGCTAATGAAAAACATTGATCAGGCAGCTGTGATTGAGCAGCAGTGTAAATCCAACTATTTTCACGGTTGTTGCAGTCGTGATAATTTTGTGAGGCCACATCGAAAAGGCTCGGATGAGTTCTACAAGTGCCTCCATCCCTTGTGTTCAGATCACACGTTGCACTGCTGTGCTACTCCATCTTTTTCACCGACGTTTATGTGTTTGCGCGTGCGCAGTGTGAGCGGCTGTGGTGACACCCTCACGACCAAGTGATTTATGATCGGGAGCTGGTCGTGAGGTGTTAATTGCTTCTCGTTACCCCACGTATACTACACGACGTGTAACCGGTTTCTGCTTCATCCCGCTGCAACAGTTCGGCCCAAGCAGACTCCTTGACTCTGCGTTGTGTTGAAGAAGACAAGGAGTCTCTTATCGATCGTTGCCACTTTATTGCCTGAATGGAAACAACGGTGTTTTATCAGTGGACAGGCTCACCACACACCACTCCGCACAGCACACTACGGCAGAACATCCCATTAGCATTCCACTTTAGCATACAGTTTTACACAATAATAAACAAATGAAAGTACATAAACTGGTGTTGGACATGTGTCCACTAAGCACTTATTACACTTGGTGCCCATCAGCTAATCAAACATGTTTTATGTGCTGTACTACTTAGCTATATCGTGGGCGGAACAATACAACTCACCTCTCGTATGGCTACGGCAGACTGGCAGCGATTAATGCAGCCAGCCACACCGGGGGGGGGGGGCGTTGTTTCCCCATTACACTGACATTTGTTGCAAGTGGTATTTAACACCACATAAACACTGTTACAGATGCACGACGCACGATGAAGGCCAGAATCAGGCTGATCACCAAAACAGTCGCACGACTCAAAAATTGGCTCAAAATGGGCCAAAAATCGCACAGTGTGAGCCCAGCATAAGGAGGGAAGATCTCTAGTCCACATTTTTATACATATATGCAAAGGGAAACTGCTAAAAAAAAAAAACTAATTTCCATGATCTACTCAGCACTACAAAAAGAAAGGAAACTGTTGTCTACCACCTACATTAAGTTTAGAACTATGGACAGAATTCACTTGGAAAAAAACTATGAGGTTTGTTTTGTTTTTTAATCACACCTAAGATTAAAGAACTCCAAAGCAAAAATGTTGACCAAGGGAAATGTTGGAGGAGATGTGGATATACTTTGGCAGGCCATTTCCATGTCTTTTGGGAGTGTTCTAAAATCTCCCCCTACTGGTCAGTTGTGATTGAACACACTAAGCAGATAATTGGGTCACAGCTTGAACGGAGTTTCAGTGTCTTTTTGTTTAGGCAATATACCAACCAGATTGAAGAAACGGGATAGATAACTGCTACAGATACTACAGGCAGCCAGCAAGAAAGCTATAACACATAAATGGCTGAATGAGGAACCACCTACTGTTTCTGACTGGACAGAAATAATACACGAAATTCATACTATGGAACGACTGTCAGGGTTCCTGGGTGGCTCAACCAGTGTTTTCAGTTTGTTCATGTTCAGTTTATTTTGTCACTCGTTCTCATTTCCTGTTTTGCTGTTCCAGTTGTTTCCATGTGTCTTTACTCAGATTAAGTTCAGCCATTTACTCACCAGTTTCTAATCACTCACCATCCAGCCTGTATTTAAACCCTCAGTTTCTCTCAGTCCAGCGTTTTGTCATTGATGTTGTCTACTCAGCATGTGTGTACTCAGTTCAGCCAGCCAGTCTTTCAGTCAGTTCAGCCATCATACGTTCTGCTCGTCCCGTCATTATAATAAACTCCAACTCTCACCGTGAGTCCTGCATTTGGGTTATCTCTTCCTCTCATCCACACACATCCCTGACAGAATGACAAGACCCGTGCCACGAAGACACGTCTGTGACCCAGTGGACTCAGACATTTTCGAGTGGCAGGAGGCAGTACTTTCCCTTTCTTACTCCTCACTGCAAGCCAGAGACTTTTCACCATCTACCTAATCAAAAGACTGTGTTTTGTGATTACATTCTGGACTATCCAATTAATACTCACCATTCTGCCGCCGAAGAAACTGTTTCATCATCCCAGGCCATTATTAAAAATATTCACACCTCTAAACCTGTCAGTATCACTCATCCAGTCATTATTTCCACACCCATTGCTCAGACATTTCCTGCTAGCACAGCGGCTCAGATTCTGCCTTCACCTTCACCTGTTTCACCTTCTCAGGTGAAGGCAGCAAAGGCTCAGCCTGTCCCTGCAACAGCTCCTCGAGCAGCTAGGGCTCAGCACGTCCCCGCACCGGTACCAATTCCTCTGGATGGTGCTGCTGACGCACAGCCATCACCCATTCCTTTGCTAGCTCCCAGGGCGAGGGCAGCTGTGACCCAGCCTACTCCTGCAGCCGTTCCTGTCCCTCGGGTGGGGGTGACCGGTGTCCAGTTTGCTCCTGTGCCTGTCCCAGCACCCAGGGTGAGGGCTGCCAGGATCCAACCTGACCCCCCTAGAGGCTCAGCTGAGGCTTTCCAGCCATTGTCCTCACACTCTGGAGGCTCGGATTTGACGATTCCCACAACACCGCCTCATCCACATCTGATTCGGGGTCGGCGGCCACTTTCCAGGAAAAAAATACCCAATAAATATAAAGTTTTAAAAAACTACTTGTAGCAGCTACATTTAGTTACAACTGACTGCCTTCTTTGAACAATAAGACTGACTACTATTCTAAAAACAAGCACACAAAGAACCAATAAGAGTGAAGAACAGAATAAAGAGCTCCTGTGATGGTAGCAAAGAAATGAGCAGCAGACTGTAGCAGTTTATATCTGAATGAAAGTAGAACTAGCTCAGTGGAGCTCAGTCCCATATCTTTGGTTAGAAAGGAACAACATCAAGGATATACTGCTGCTCAAGCAGATTTGAGAAGTGCATGCACATCACAGCAGCTGATGAGAGAATCTGTGTATATGAGAAAACAGCTGATCGCTTGCAGCTCGTGCACTGTTGGATCTCCAGATGTTCACTTGGCTAAAGTCTGTGAAGAAACTGTGGTTCACGTAGTTTACACGGTACGGCCTCAGATTGGACTGAGCTTCCAGGATCACTGCAGCATCCTCAGCTGGTACATGGACGTCTCTGTTCCTTAGTCTTGGAGCCCCTGATGGTCCGTCCACACCAACAGGGTCTTCTCACTCACCTGTTCTTTGTCCTAGTCCTTTATTGGAAGTACTGAGTCCTTGTTCATGCAGTGTTGTGCCCATGTGGCAGCGCTGATGTTCCCACCTTTTATGCACAACAAGTATGGTGCTGGTCTTTCTTCGGATGGAAAAGCATCCTTAACTGATCCAGAAAAAAGATCCAGAGTTTGATCCCTCCTAGTAGGCCAGGAAACATACTGATGAGAGTTTCAAAGTGTCTTTGTATGCAGACATAATTCAAATGAGCCAGAATGAGTTTGGTTCCTGCAGTTTGTGCATCATAAACGGTGCTGAAGCAGAGGCAGATTGTGCCTGCAGTGAATGTACACTGCTGTCATAAGAGCTGTGGAAAAAGGATGTAACAATACTGCTGAAAGTTCCAGGACAGTCACAGAGTTATTGCATCATTTGTGAACACAAAGAGAGAAAGGTCATCCAAATTTCAGGATTAAGAGTCTGTGTCCTGGTTATGTGCAGTAAAAGACGTCTCTGTGAAAGCTTCAGTTCAACAGGCTCCTGCTCATTTCCTCGCCAGGTTCTTGATTCTCTTGTACCATCTCACTGTCATCCTCCTCACTCGCTCTTTGCACTCAGTCTTTTGTGCATCATTAAAACCATTACCATGTGGAAAACCAACGTTTAATTGAATAGAAGACAATCATCAGTGACGCCGCCTTTAAAATACTCTTGTTAGAAATGTACGACTTTAATGTGAAAAATTCAGAGTTTTTTCTCTTGTTGTGTTCTTTTGAAGCTGTTTCCTGTTGGCTTCAGCTGTTTGGAGTTTCCATTTTCTAAACTTCTACATTCTGAACCTTCTTCAGCTCTGAGCAGATGAAATAATGAAACAATAAATAGTTTCAAGAACACACTTTGTCTACTAAAACTTACTTCTTTCCATCTTTATACAGATTGGTTTGGTGTGGGCTGTCAAAGATCAGCTGTGATTATCTGGCATCAGCACTGAAGTCCAACCCCTCCTATCTGAGAGAGCTGGACCTGAGTAGCAACAATCTGCAGGATTCAGGAGTGAAGCAACTATGTGGTTTTCTGGAGAGTCCAGGATGTAGACTTGAAACTCTGAGGTCAGTCACCTTGTTTTAGTTGTGCTGAGATGAATATTATTTTAAATATGATGTTGTGCCTGACCCTAAACTGCAGACATCAGGCTGATATACTGATCCACACTGAGGATCTTCATTGTAAAGTCTGTTTTCTTCTTCTCTGATTTAGTCCATTGACTGTAGCAGAACAATGTTCACATTTCAAACAGTGACACTCTAGGCTACACTAGGCTGCAGCCCTCCACAGGGCGGCAAGCAGCCTGCCGACCTTTCCTAATTCAGAGACACAACAACAAATAATCCACAGCTGACTTGCTTTAGCAGGTCAAGGGTTACAGGACACAGCAATCTGTGAAACAGAAACAGTTTGGAGCAGGAATTATTTCGCATTTACAAACTGACACTGCTGCACGGCTTGCTGGGTAATGCTAGTTGGTCAGGTATGGGTGTTAACGGCTGTGAAAGGCTCCATGGCTGCAGAACACTGAAGAAGAGAAAAGAGAAATGGAGGATGAAGAAAAGAGGTGGAGATGAAGCAGAAGTTTAGCTTCAGAGAGGAAGCTGTGTCTGCTGTTTGGAAGCTTCTGTGTGGGCGGGGCTCAGGCAGCTACACCCACAACGTGACAGGGAAGCAGGTGGAGAATAACAAATAAAGACTTCAACAGCAGGCAGGATTTTATAAGCTGATGTACAAACATCTAGAATGGTGGTGGCAGGTACAGAAACAGGTCCATAAAGACTAAAGCGTGTCTCTGTTCCTTTGTAGTAGTACTGATGAGTCCTACAAAGTGTGTGTGTTCAGTAGGAGATGAGTTTGGTAGTACTTTGTGTGCACAGATGGACACCACAGGAGATCTCCTTTATGAAGAAACTCTGAGAAGTTTTCCAACAGTGGGAAACATTTCAGAGAATATCTCAGAGAATATCTCTGAAGCAGAAGCTAAACATAATAACTGAAGAAAAGCAAAATGATGATACAAATCCTGCTCTGAGTCATAGTTTAAACATTACTATCAGACAGTAAAGGCTTCCAAAGACTGATCACCTTTCAAATTTAGTTAAAGATGCTCGTCCTGTCCACAGATCAGCTGACCTGGTAGGTCTCCACGATCAGCTTTGTTTCTTGGAAATGTAGGCTGAGCCCTTTAGAGCTTCGCTTTTTCTTTTACTGAACAGAAGTTGATCATCACTGATGCTGTCCTTCAAATACTCCTGTTAGAAATGTATGACTTTAATGCGAAAAATTCACAATTTATTTTCTTGTTGTGTTTGTTTGAAGCTGCTTCCTGTTGGCTTCAGCTGTTTGGAGTTTCCATTTTCTAAATTTCTACATTCTGAACCTTCTTTATACAGATTGAGTAGCTGTGGTTTATCAGAGATGTGCTGTGATTATCTGGCAGCAGCACTGAAGTACAAATCCTCGCATCTGAAAGAGCTGGAAGTGAGTGGAAACAACCTGAATGATTCAGGAGTGAAGCAACTATGTGGTTTTCTGGAGAGTCCAGGATGTGGACTTGAAACTCTGAGGTCAGTCACCATGTTTTAGTGGTGCTGAGACGAATATGATTTTCAAGTTGTGCTGACACTAAACTGCAGACATAAGGCTGATATTATACTGATCCACACTGAGGATCTTCATTGTAAAGTCTGTTTTCTTCTTCTCTGGTTTAGTCCATTGACTGTAGCAGAACAATGTTCACATTTCAAACAGTGACACTCTAGGCTACACTAGGCTGCAGCCCTCCACAGGGCGGCAAGCAGCCTGCCGACCTTTCCTAATTCAGAGACACAACAACAAATAATCCACAGCTGACTTGCTTTAGCAGGTCAAGGGTTACAGGACACAGCAATCTGTGAAACAGAAACAGTTTGGAGCAGGAATTATTTCGCATTTACAAACTGACACTGCTGCACGGCTTGCTGGGTAATGCTAGACTTCAACAGCAGGCAGGATTTCATAAGCTGATGTACAAACATCTAGAATGCAGGTGGCAGGTACAGAAACAGGTCCATAAAGACTGAAGTGTGTCTCCATTCCATATTTTCCAGAAGAGCAAACATCAAATATGCCTCCAAACATGTGACGAGTCAGAGTAAGGACAAACAGTGCAGCAGGAATGATTAAACCCACTAACAGTGAAACAGCGAAAAATTCACAATTTTTTTTCTTGTTGTGTTTGTTTGAAGCTGCTTCCTGTTGGCTTCAGCTGTTTGGAGTTTCCATTTTCTAAATTTCTACATTCTGAACCTTCTTTATACAGATTGAGGAACTGTGGTTTTTCAGAGATGTGCTGTGATTATCTGGCAGCAGCACTGAAGAACAAATCCTCGCATCTGAAAGAGCTGGACTTGAGTAGAAACAACCTGAAGGATTCAGGAGTGAAGCAGCTGTGTGGTTTTCTGGAGAGTCCAGGATGTGGACTTGAAACTCTGAGGTCAGTCACCATGTTTTAATTGTGCTGAGATGAATATGATTTTAAATATGATGTTGTGCTGGGTGTGGGTCCCAATCAGCCAGGGTTTTGGGTGAGCTCATTGTGAAACCTGGCTCCACCTTATCATGCGAATTCCTGAGGTCAGATGGCCCAGGATGTGAGTGGGTGTTAAGGCGTCTGGGGAGGGAACTCAAAACTGGATTATAGATGGCAGACAGTTGGTGTCCTAAACCACTGCCTCTGTTCAAAGATGGTCGCTCACAGTGGCCATAGATGGCTTCTTTCACTGTCCAAAATGTGAACATTGGCATCCTCGAAAGAGTGACCTTTATCCTTAAGATGCAGATGGACTGCTGAGTCTTGTCCTGTGGAGGTGGCTCTTCTATGTTGTGCCATGCGCTTGTGAAGTGGCTGTTTGGTCTCTCCAATGTAGAGGTCTGATCAAGCAAAATGATCACAGAACAATCCCTTGTATCAGAAGCCCTTGATAGATCATTATAGACCATTAAGAGAGCGTTGGAGTGCTGCTTTTGAAAGCCAGACTGGAAAGGGTCAAAAATCTGTAATCTGCATAGTAAGGACCTAAACTGATTTTCTACAATTGTTTCTAGTAATTTGTTTATAAATGGCAATTTTAAAATAGGCCGATAATTACTAGTAGAGCTAGGATCTAGATTCTGTTTTTTTAAAAGAGGAGTTACCTCAGCATGTTTAAAATGTGATGGAACACAACCCTGCCTCAGTGAACTGTTGATGATGGATAGCAGTGTGGGACCGATGTCCGAAGCTGTGTCCAGGTCCAGGTCTGGCAAGTCTCAGGATTATTTTACCGGCAGCAACCCAGGAATACAGGCCCCCGAAGATCCACTTCTCTCCAAAGCAGCACAAGAAAGCCAGCTCTCTTCCTCCAATGAGGCCTCTGAAGCAAAAAATGAGCTGATCAGCAAGAATGGACATAAGCCGGGTGCTGTGCTACGCTCAAGCTGCGTTGGAAAAACAACCTTGTTTTGTTGAAAATTATCCATAGCAGATTTGATCACCAATAATGCATGACGATCATAAATCTGAAGGGAGATGACGCTGGATAAAACTGTAGCATAAACCCTTTTTAAGTCTTTTCATGGTTTTATGATAACTGTACGACTTTAATGTGAAAAATTCAGAGTTTTTTTTCCCCTCTTGCTGTGTTTGTTTGAAGCTGCTTCCTGTTGGCTTCAGCTGTTTGGAGTTTCCATTTTCTAAACTTCTACATTCTGAACCTTCTTCAGCTCTGAACAGATGATGAAACACTGAATGATTCCAAGCTCACACTTTGTCTAATAAACTTACATCTTTCATTCTTTATACAGATTGTGGAGCTGTGGTTTGTCAGAGATCAGCTGTGATTATCTGGCAGCAGCGCTGAAGTCCAACCCCTCCCATCTGAGAGAGCTGGACCTGAGCTACAACTACAAGCTGCAGGATTCAGGAGTGAAGCATCTGTGTGGTTTTCTGGAGAGTCCAGGATGTGGACTTGAAACTCTGAGGTCAGTCACCATGTTTTAGTTGTGTTGAGATGAATATGATGTGAAAGTTGTGCTGACACTAAACTTCAGACATCAGGCTGATATTATACTGATCCACACTGAGGATCTTCATGGTAAAGTCTGTTTTCTTCTGTTTCTCTGGGTTGACTTAGTGCATATTAATCAGTTGCGTTTTAACGTTACTGTCTGCAGTTTCAATAACAAGACTATTAAATCTTCCAGAGACAAAACCAGTGAGTACTTAGTCTATTTGTCATGTTCATTAATATTTCATCAATACCATATCACGTGACAGCTAGTTTGTACTTATTTCATTCTGCAAAAATCTATAAATTATGTTTGCTCGTTTTTTGATGATTTTTTTTTTAGGTACTGGTTTTGGTCAAAATATTTTAATACTTTTTAAATCTTTTTAGTGAGTGAGAAGGTTGCAGCTGAAGATGGTGGGTCCCTAAAGAAGAAAGAGAAATCCCTCACAAACAGTTTGTATTTTGTTAGAAAACCACTAACAAATGAATATGATTGTAAACAGCACCAGTTAGAGTTCCAGGGAATCCTGAATTATTCAGTGTTTGTCTCTCATCAGGTGACTCTGAGGTCAGACTCAATCCAGACTCATTAGACACACAGCTTGATTTGTCTCAGGATGACACAGAGGTGAGAGAAATGCACGTGGATCTGATTATTGTGTTATGGAACAAAAACAGAGGCTTTCAGCACAGAAACTGTGTCATATGTGTTACAGCACAAGGCAGATCAGTCAGGCCAGACAGCCAATAAGGTTTAAGATTTAGTGTCATCGTATGTACAGATCAATAATGTGTACTCCATGTAGTTTCTTCACTGCTTACTTGTTTATTGTTGCTTTAAACAGCTGATGTTGTTTCCTCTCTGAATTCCAGCCTCCATCAAGCTTCACCCCTGAAGTACAAACTGAATCCACACAAATCTCCTACAGGTGCTTCTAGTTTCACATTAGGTTGATAACATGTATGTAATGATGTGACATGACACGTGTGATACAGCGGGAGGTGATCAGACCTTAGCTCATACAGGCTGGTTGAAGTGCTTCAGCCCTTCTGTGTCCTACAGGTTCAGGTGTCCTGGTCCAGGTGTGTTCCAGTGTACTTTGACCAGACTGGTGTTTGTTATGGCTCAGGAGGCGGAGCTGCTGTACCAGACTAACCAATGGGATGAGAGCCTCCTTCAGCCAGCTGGAAAAACAGCTGCAGGGCCGCTGTTCAATATCACATGCTCTGAGGATGCAGTCCGTCAGCTCCACCTGCCACACTGTGAAACAAAGGAGGGTGAGCACTGTAATGCTGACTGCTGTGATGATGCTCTGAAAACATCTGTGTTACTGTGTGGTGCTCAGTTAATTCAATTCAATTCAATCTTTATTGGAAGACTTCATGTCCATAAAAAACAAGACAGAAACACACACACAACACCCCCCAACACAAGGTATAAACCATTAAATATATATATATGTATATAAATAAGTATATAAAGCATTTGTAAAAATATAAAACCATAATATACATAAAACACAATTACTTAAAATAAATCAATAAATACACAAAAACTTTAACCAGTGCTTTCTGAGACTGGATGAGTAACGGGAACCACTCACTGTCGGATCTGTGAGTGCTAAAATTATACTGTTACTCGAACCATCCAGTCGTTCTCTAAAATTGAACATTAACTTTCTTAAAAGTGCTTTAAAAGTCCAGACACCCACAGCTACAAACATCTGGCTGGCACTACCACTTCTAGGTATCCTGCAAAGGATTCTCATCACATCATTATATGCAACATGCAGCTTCTGCATGCTACATTGTTTGTAGGATGACCACAAGGGGGCAGTATATAGCGGTGTGCAATACGCTTTAAACAAAGCCACTTTAACTGGAAGTGAACAAAAGCTGAATTTGCGTGCAATAGTATTTGCCTGCACATAGAGCTTACATCGTTGTCTGTATATGTCATCATCATCATTCATTTGCTCAGTAATAAAGTGACCGAGGTATTTCACCTTTTTATGAACTTCAAGAGTTTTTTTGTGCCAGTTTAAACAAAGGGAAATTTAGCTGTTTATCCTGCTTGGTTCTACATATCAAAACAGCACTTTTAGCAGCATTGTACTTCATATCATATTGTACACCATATTCAGTACAGACATTAAGAAGATCCTGTAACCCAGCACTGCTTGGACTAAAAACAACCAGGTCATCTGCATACATGAGATGATTTATCAGTGTTTTACCTAATATACACCCAGTGTTACAGGCTCTCAGCTGTATGGACAGATCATCAACATACAAATTAAATAAAATTGGAGACAAAATCCCACCCTGTCTGACACCATTGCTGACATCAAAGGGGGCAGAAATACTGCTTCCCCATTTAACCTGCATGTTCTGATGAGCGTACCAGTAAGAGAGAATCCTCACGATGTATTGAGGAACTCCCCGTGTCTTCAGTTTATCAAAAAGTTTTCTGTGGTTCACTCGATCAAAAGCCTGAGAGGCATCAATGAAACACATGAGGAGAGATGAATTTTTAGCCCTGTACAAACTGACTATTTCCTTGAGTGCATATATGCACATGTCAGTGCCGTGCTTTAGTTTGAAGCCAAACTGATTATCCAGAGAAGAGATGAACACACTAACTCTATCAAACAAGATTCTTTCTAACACCTTAGGTAAAATACTGGCAAGTGCAATTGGCCTGTAAATATTATACTAAGATGAACTGTTCTGCATTATACAAATAACCATAATGCAGTTTATTTATAACAAGAAAGGATGGAAGTGAACCTGTAGTTTGGAGGAGATGTAATTCTCAGGTATGGTGAGAAGTAAATCTGAACTCTCAGAATTAAAAGCTCTTTGCTTTCACAGCACTGCATGTTGATG
This sequence comes from Copadichromis virginalis, assembly GCF_057382275.1. Taxonomy (NCBI): domain Eukaryota; kingdom Metazoa; phylum Chordata; class Actinopteri; order Cichliformes; family Cichlidae; genus Copadichromis; species Copadichromis virginalis. The sequence goes on along the minus strand of NC_140630.1, from coordinate 1,145,032 downwards.
GCCTGCTGTCTGTTGCCCACATCTCTGATGATGGGATGAGCATCTTGGAGCCGCTGGAGATCACTGCCACCCATGTGGTTGTGAAAGTCCCTCACCTCTCTGCCTTTGGCCTCATCTGGGATGTCTTCAAGCGGTTCCTGAACATGGCAGAAGCCATAAATGGTCAAGTTCTGCTGTTCTTCCGACCTCTGGAGACAGGATCTCGAAGAATCAACATGTTTCTGCTGCAGGAAAATATCCCTTTGCCAGAGGTAAACAGTTTCAACATCATCACTCTATGGTCCTCTCAGAATCCAAATGATTTCTCAGCATTTCTGATGTTTAACTAAAATTATGTACAGGTTTACTGGTCATTCCTCCCTGATTACCTGAAACACAGGATCAGACTCCAGTTAACTTTTATGTAATCACATTCACCTTCAGACTTGTCAGATCTGCTGACCAATCACTACTCTTCATTATTCACTCCCAGTAATGACCCTGAGCTGTGAACATTTGATGTTTGTGAACCATAATGTCAGATCTGACACTTTACTGATAAAAATAAAGTCCCAGAGCTTTCCTTCTCTGTGCAAAGTTGTTTTATCTCAAGAATTATTGTTTTTCTTTGATTCATACTCACACATGATGTTCTACACCTGATGCGTTTAAATGAGCTCTACAGGTGAATAGACTTATTAACATTACCAGCATAATAAACTGTCCTGTCTCTGAAGGTGGCTGCCCAACAAGGACATGGTGCTGAATACATTGAGACCCCTGCTGACTGTCTTTTCAGCTTAGGTCAAAGGTACAGTATCCACTGTGAACCTGAGAGCAGGATACAGCCGGAGGTGAGTCAAACTAAATGCTGCTTAAATTAAAGTCCTGGATAACTCACTCGTCATGAAAATGGCATCTTTCTGTTGTTTTTAGCAAACACAATTTCGCTTAAAGTTTGGCCCAAATTACCATCCAACATTTCAAGTTTTCCTGAGTACCAGTCCAGAGATTTTGACTCTGACAGTCAAAGACCAAGAGGGGACAGAAACCTGGAAATCATCTCTTTACCTGCCAGGTAAGGTTCCTGCCAAATGCCAGAGCAGAAATTACCGTGCAAACTTCTGCTACTAGGTTATTTTATAAAAGTTAACTGAAATCATACTTAAGTCTCTTTTCATCTGCAGTTCAGAGTGTAGTTAAATTACTTTTATCTGTCTTTTTCCTTCAGCACCAAGAACAGAAACCTTAATGAGGGATGTCCCCGCAGAGGCCGGAGTCCCGGTGGATGAGAGACTGTTCACAATTCGCTCACGGTTTATTGAAAGAGTGTCTGAATCTGTTTTAAACAAACTTCTGGATAAACTCCTGCAGCAGCGTGTTATCAACGATCAGGAGATGGAATCAGTCAGATCACAGCAGAGCAGAGCAGATAAAGCACGAGACGTGATCGACACAGTGCGACGAAAAGGAAGTGAAGCCAGCTCACTTCTGATTGCTGCTCTCTGTGAGGAGGATCGATGCCTTTCCAAAGACCTGAAGTTAATGTGAAGGAAGACAGATTTCTAAAGAATCTGTGGAGCTGTGACGATGAATCTCAAAGACCACTGACAGTCACTATTGTGATCTTCATGGGAGGTGTGTCTAGCTGTTTTTTTGTAAGGACCCCAAAGCGCTTTACACTACATTCACCCATTCACACACACATTCACACACTGGTGATGGCTACATTGTAGCCACAGCCACCCTGGGGCGCACTGACAAAGGCGAGGCTGCCGGACACTGGCGCCACCGGGCCCTCTGACCACCACCAGTAGGCAAACATGGGATTAGTATGCAGCCAGGAGACAGCCTGGAGTCTCACTATCTGTTTAACGTCTTCTGATACTACTATTACTAAAGTGATATGGTTAAAATATGTGATTAATACATCAGAAAAGAAATCTGCCTGTACACTCATTACCTCCAGGCCACAACCAGGTTTCCTTATTAGCCTCCAGGAGGAACAGATAGAAACTTCAGTAGTACCTTAGCCATTTAGTGTTCTGTGCAGAAGAGAAACCAACTATGACTGTTGGCAGTAACACACACACACTTTTGTCCTGACTAGGGATGGGTATCGTTTAAGTGTTATCTGATACCGGTGCCAAACCGGTGCTTTTGAAACGGTGCCGGTGCTTAAACGGTGCTCGAACCGGTGATTAAAGGATGGAGAACACAAACTTTGTCCAAAAACCTCTCATGTTCAGCTGTTTTTTGTAAAAAGATAACAATGTTAGCCTTTTCTGCAGCTATAGGGGATTTATGGCATCACTCTTGGCTGGAAGCAGTGCTTAAACAATGGAAAAAACACAAACTTTGTCCAAAAATCTCTCATGTTTAACTGTTTTCCACTTTTTCTTTGGTCATTTTTTGGCCAGGGCGAAGGGAGTATCTGCCATCATACAAGAAGACAGCCGCATGTAGCTATGATGGTGTTTGCTAGTTCACCTTACATGCATTAATTTAATAACGTGGTTAGCCTACTCAACGTAAATTACACACGAACATTAATCAACCAAAGACCCAGACAGACTTTTAATTCATTTGAAAGCCTGATGCTTAGCCTCGTCCACCCCAGCTGTGAAACTCAGAAACCAGTCTTACTTGTTATCATCTATCGTCCACCTGGGCCTTACACAGAGTTTCTGTCTGATTTCTCAGACTTTATATCTAATTTAGTTCTGAGCTCAGATAAAATAATTATTGTGGGTGATTTTAACATCCATGTAGATGCTAAGAATGACAGCCTCAACATGGCATTTAATCTGTTATTAGACTCAATTGGCTTCTCTCAAGATGTAAAAGAACCCACCCACCACTTTAATCACACTCTAGATCTTGTTTTAACATATGGCATAGAAACTGAACATTTAACAGTGTTTCCTGAAAACCCTCTGCTGTCTGATCATTTCCTGATAACATTTACATTTACAATAATTGATTACACAGCGGTGGAGAGTAGACTTTATCAAAGTAGATGTCTTTCTGAAAGCGCTGTAACTAAGTTTAAGAATATAATCCACCCACTGTTATCATCTTCAATGCCCTGTACCAACACAGAGCAAAGCAGCTATCTGAACGCTGCTCCAACAGAGGTCGATTATCTTGTTAATAATTTCACCTCCTCACTACGTACGACTCTGGATACTGTAGCTCCTGTGAAAACTAAGGTCTCTAATCAGAAGTACCTGACTCCGTGGTATAATTCTCAAACACGTAGCCTAAAGCTGATGACTCGTAATCTGGAGAGGAAATGGCGTGTCACAAATTTAGAGGATCATCATTTAGCCTGGAGAAATAGTTTGCTGCTTTATAAGAAAGCCCTCCACAAAGCCAGAACATCTTACTATTCATCACTGATTGAAGAAAATAAGAACAACCCCAGGTTTCTCTTCAGCTCTGTAGCCAGGCTGACAAACAGTCAGAGCTCTTTTGAGCCAACCATCCCTTTAACGTTAACTAGTAATGACTTCATGAACTTCTTCACAAATAAAATCTTTATCATTAGAGAAAAAATTACCAGTAATCATCCCACAGATGTAATATTATCTACAGCTACTCTTAGTACCATTGATGTTAAGTTAGACTCTTTTTCTCTAATTGATCTTTCTGAGTTAACTTCAATAATTACTTCCTCCAAACCATCAACGTGTCTTTTAGACCCCATTCCTACAAAACTGCTCAAAGAAGTCCTGCCATTAATTAATGCTTCAATCTTAAATATGATCAACCTATATCTAATAATCAGCTATGTACCACAGGCCTTCAAGCTGGCTGTAGTAAGTAGCGTTACTTATAAAGCCATCTCTAGACCCAGCAGTCTTAGCTAATTATAGGCCAATCTCCAACCTTCCTTTATATCAAACATCCTTGAAAGAGTAGTTGTCAAACAGCTAACAGATCATCTGCAGAGGTTTATTTGAATAGTTTCAGTCAGGTTTCAGAGCTCATCACAGCACAGAAACAGCTTTAGTGAAGGTTACAAATGATCTTCTTATGGCCTCTGACAGTGGACTCATCTCTGTGCTTGTCCTGCTAGACCTCAGTGCAGCATTCGATACTGTTGATAATAAAGGTGTGGAGCAGTGGGTACAGGGTGTATTGTCAGAGGAGACTGAACTTCATCTCATGTCTGTGGAACCAGATGAAGTTAGAGCAGGATCAGGTGACCATAAATCCTCCCTTAGTTACTTCTTAGGTAAGAAGTATTATTTTTCTCTCACTATGTGTTTATACACCACTCTGAGTGTAATCATTAGTTATTAACCTCTGTCTCTCTTCCACACCATGTCTTTATCCTGTCTTCCTTCTCTCACCCCAACCAATCACAGCAGATGGCCCCGCCCCTCCCTGAGCCTGGTTCTGCTGGAGGTTTCTTCCTGTTAAAAGGGAGTTTTTCCTTCCCACTGTCGCCAATAATATTATTTTAGGGTCTTGACCTTACAATATAAAGCCCTTTGAGGAAAATATTTTTGTGATTTGGCATTACATCAGTTGGAAAGAAGTACATTAGTGTGTGAATGGGTGGATGACTGGTTGTAGTAAAGCGCTATACAAAATACAAATACAGGCCATTTACCATTTTTAGTACATTTCTATCTCAATCCTTAATGACCCTAAACTGCTGCACTTACATTTTAAAGAATATTAAGAGTTATAATTACCTGAATACTACTCTAGTACCACCTTGACATTTGTAATTTGAAGAGCTACGTAGTGGGCCACCAAGAGAGATTAATTCCTCAGTTCTTTGGTAACCTACTGATGATGAGCCTCAGCATTCTTCTAATGTCATGTCCCAAACCAATACAATACAGTCATTATCTGGCTGCCAGCCAGTCATATAAGCACATATTTACAGTTGTTTCTGCCACTTAAATTTGCCAAACTTACGGTACGTCATTTGTAAACCAGCACTGGCCTAGTTAAGCCTGGTTATAGTTAGGGTGAGTTAGAGCTGTTTTCTTGCGTTGGCCTTGGCTCTCCATGAACTATGCTTCCTTCTGATAACATGTTGGCAATAAACCTTTTTAAAAACTGACCTCAACAGCCTCCTTATATTCCTTTTTCCAGTTTTATGTTAGTCTCCTCACCACTTAGACCTTCATGGGGATGCAACATAATTGTTACTCTTGGCTTTCTCATTTTTTCTTCTTTTCTACAAACATTAGAAACCCAATTGTAAGTACAGTAGCACTGAATAAGAATACTGTCTTAGTGTGTTTGACCCTACATTTGCAAATGATTGTAAAATTTGTAGGCAAATCTAGTGCTGCAGTATAGATTACAGGACTGTTAAGTGTGACAAAGTTGGGTTTACTGTAAAGCAGTGATGAGTCATGAGACACCAGATGGTTTAGAGACAAATTACTCTACAAATTTACTGTATTATTGATCAAACGAGTATAGTCCTGTATAAAAAAAGACTCAGGGTTTAGAGAACAAGGCACCACATTTAGTAGACAATGGTTTATATCCTTCTGATTGACCCATTCCACCTGCTTCCACTGCTGAAATCTATAAATTAACATGTCTGTAAAAAGGGAAAAGCATAAATGAACATTTCTGGTAGAAAGCTACAGTGCACAACAATAAGGATCAGCACAAACATACATAAATATTTGGCACCATATTCCTCAGTGTGATTAAGCTTTTTAAAAATATGACATTAATATCCAGGCCTGGACTTATTTCTAGAACTACAGGTTTACGCAGGGCTCTGGAATCTGTATTGCACTGGTGATTGATAAGTCTGCATACCAAAGTTTAAGCAGCAAAAGCATACGCACTTTATTGACCAAAGACACAAGGGAAAAACTATATACATTAGTATATATTCCCAACTTCCCCAACATCTAGAATAACAGAGTTTTAAAAAAATCCTGGTTTTGTAGGTTTTTTGTTTTTTCCCCCCCACCCATGCTCCAGGGTAACTGTCCATGAAAAGGTCCACAGCTCCAGGTCATCCAATCACACTCCAGTATATAGTGACAGGAAGTAGATGTACAGTAGGAAAATGGGATATATGAGAAGGGGCTTCTTTGTTTTAAATTCATCTCCGACAAGCAGTGAAGCAGCACTGTATGCAGCCCAGAAAACTCCAAAAAGCTGAAAGATGAGAAGACATTCATTCAACATTAAGAGCAAACAGCCACAGGGTGAAAGAACTTCATTGCTTATCTAAAAGCTACAATTATTAACAATTTTCTATCATGCTGTGGGTTATGAAAGACTCATTAAAAGACAAGCTTGTCAAGAACATACTGGCTGGAGTGCACAATTACAGCAATGCTCTAATAATGCCATCCTGCTCTGACATGATAGAATTGACCCAGTTTGTGTCCCTGACTTTGCTTGCATACTGCATGAACCAAGCAGCGGATATTTTCCTTTAGAGTAAAGGAGTGAATTTGGAACCAGGGACTATGGAGGACTCAAACCATCAGAAATAACAAGGCTCTCTATTTTTTTTATTCATACATTTCTATCTGCTTCTCGTGAGGAGAAATGAGGAAACTGTCATAGGCGCATCAGTGTCTGTCACGTTTATGAAGCTGTCTCCATGTTCACACCAACATGTTTTTGGACTGTTTCGTCCACACTGAGACGGCGTTGTTGGTCAGGGAAAACGCTCTCCAAAGCTCAATCGGAGGCTCTCGAAAACTAACGCATTTTAGTCATGTGATGCAGTCATGTGACCAATTCAACTAAGATGGCGGACGGCATTACACAGCAGCCCTATTGAAGATTAATTCTGATTCTAATATCAGTTTGTACATGCTCCAGAAGACGCAATGTTTCCTCAGAGCAACTTTGTACTCGTGTTACTCGCAGCAACAACTCCACCTCATTGTCTATTTGAACAACTCGGTGCTTTTCCTCAGAAGGAATGGCAGAAGGAAATGACGCAGGTCGAATTGCCCTATGTTTCACGCATGCGCACTACAGGAAGGTAAGTGTTTTCAGTGTGGACGAACTCTCGGAAACGACTGAAAATGATAGTGTGGACGCAGAGTGTTTTCGAATTTATCAGTGTAGATGTAGCCTTTGACTACAGCCGTCCAGCCTCCGTTTCGGAGCGGGCCCTCTCACTTACTCTCTACAATGATCTGAACACCAGCTTACTAGACTAGACCAGCTCAGCACGTGTTTGAGCCGTCTCTGCTTCCTACAATCTTTACAAAATACCCATACATGCATAGCACTACCGATTTGCTGTCATAATCATGTTCTTTATTTACATCTTTCATTTTGCTGTAGCCTATGAGGCAGGTTGTAACAACATGAAAACATAAGACACTTGTTTATTAAAGTGACTCACTTTGACTAGTGTAGAAACCACCTCGAAGCCTCCAATCACTAAGAGCAGAGGGGCTATGACGATGAGAGGAAGAAGGGAATACCCAATCACTCCAAGGACCTGACCGTATGAAACCTGCTCAGGAGAACAAAAGCATTTCTTATCCTCTGTATGTACAAGTTAGAGTTAACTTCAAGTGCTGCAGGTGTCAGCTGGATTTACCTCCCCACCAAGAACACGAGCCAGCAGGAAGATGGTTAGTGATCCAAATATCCAGATGGTGATGATCCAAGACACAACCTGTGAATGCAAAGAACAGGTTGGTGTTGACACTGAATTATGCCACAGTGAGTATAAAAGAGTATCCAGCTAGTACATTATACATATGTCTGACGCAGATGCATATAATGTAGAGGATGCAAAGTACTGTCTAGTGAAGCTGCATTTGTTGGTCTACACAAAAGGACGTGGTTGGTTCAAAGGAAAGGTTGTATTTAATCCGATTAATTAGCACAATGTACTCAAGTTTCCACTGGACACATTTTCAATCTGTCGTTTCCAAATGTCACTTGGCACAAACAAAATGCCGTGTTTTTCATCAGATATCTGTCAAGAAGCCAGATGGGACTAAATAAGAACTATAACCAACAGCATATACAAACTAAGATCAACTCATCCTCAATGCAAACTTTTATCTTTGTAATAAAATAAATCAACTGCACTAAGTTACAAGATCTTCTCTCACTCAAGCAACTCTGTACTCTGCTGGTGGAAAGAGGTACAAACAATGAACCTGAGTTGGTGTGTACCTGACATATTTCACCTTACCAAACAAAACCAGGTAATAGGCCTAACCGAATTCAGCAAACAGAGAAACAAAGCAGCCGATCATCACAGTCCTCTTCCACTGGGGAAATTCCCTCAACAATGAAACGTAACACAGGTCTGCAACCAAAAAACTGCATACGAGTGTTTCTTATAGATTTGTACTCGCTGAAACCGGGAAAAATATTTTTAAAATTCCTTCTCGTCGCGTTTTCTTGCAAAACTCATGTTTTTAGTTTAACTCAGCGTAGAATTTTTAAACTGAAATCTGAGTTAAAAACCATATCCCATAATGATTTCTTACATTAATGTAATATTTCTAAGAGCGAGACTCCAGAGAAATACAAACAGAAAATGGGAGGAAAGGGAAGCGTGTTGGGAGCATCAAAGAGAAGCTTTCACAGACAAGAGTAAACGTGTAGTGTTACATCTATCATGAACGAATCGTTTTTTGTTTCTTCGTTCAATCATAAGAAAAATGATGCATAGTTAATTGTAACAAAATATTGACTTGTTTCATCGCTGTTGTGCTTTTTTAAGACGTGTCCAAATTCATGGGCTGCATCCTCCTGAGGACCCGGCCTTCGCAGTCTACGTGGGCCGGGTCCTCAGGAGTCGGGTAGGCCGGAAGTAAACGGCCGAGAAATGGGACGGTCTCACCTTCAGATTAGCGTCACCGCTGTCTCTGTGGAGTTTAATAAACTCGCCGTCTGCTCCGTGCTATCTAAAATATAACAGGACACTGGCGTAAACTCTCGACCATCTCACACTTCTGTTTAATCAGTTTTCTGTTTGATGTTTAGTCAGCTGTGTGAAAACAAAGGAGGAACCCACCCGGGGTATTAATAAAGTTTTATTTTATCTAATCTAATCTAATAATTTTAATCTCAGCCAAACTGACTGACTCACGAACAAATAAAACACTGAAAAAAGCCCAACAATAACATTTTTAGGTTGTCTAAGTGACTTATATATCACGTTTAACCTGAGTAGCAAAAGTCCGCGGTGATCTGTGCCGTTCTCGGCTGCATCAGTTACCCTCGAGCTCCCGGCTCGCTATCGAGCTGGTGGGTAGCAGACGCCTCCGAAAACATCGAAGCACTTTTGCAAATATGCGATATCTTGATAAACCGAGCAGATATTTGATGTTTACACAGCTACTTTCTCGCCTGACAATATGTTAAAAGTTTATTTTGTGACCCAGAAAGAATAATAAAACTTAGTAGCAGCCGCCATTGCTGAAAACTGGAGTTTGGCTGGGCCACGCTATGAATTCTGGGATATGGTGGGCCACGAAGGACACACCCGTCCCATCCTTCAAATGCGGTGAAAAGGAGGACGCGTTTGTCGGCTGCATTTGGAGGAGTCTACACATTTGGACAGCCTTCGGCGCGTCGCTGTGACGTAATCGGTCTACAAATGCGGCCTCAGGAGGATCAGCCCATGAATTTGGACACGACCTTAATGTAAATTCTTTGTGTTTTGCAAAAAAACTGTTCATGATGGAGGGAGATCATGTTTGGATTCAGCACCCTACAAACATCAAATTTACCTAAAATATCCCACGCAGCTGAAAAAATATATAAATATTTTTTGCAGACCTGTGCAATCCGTCTTCATTTTCACAGACTCACTGCTTCCACTGCTCACCATAGGACTGGAGCTACTTTTGTTGTTCAGGAAGTAATCCTAGCTATTACAAGTCTGGGCGGTAGAAACGTTATATGGTAGAAACGATATGAATTTGGCCAACGGCAGAGATTTTGACTATACAGCTCTACCGCATGTTGATGATGTCATCAAGCTGCACCTGTTTTGATTGAAAGCATCGCAGTGGCTGCAAGCATGGAGCTTACACGTGGGGACTGCATTTATATAGCGCTTTACAATTCCACTATTCATTCACTGTCACATTCACACACTGGTGGAGGCAAACCACAGTTGTAGCTACAGCTGCCCTGGGGCAGCCCCTCTGGCCATCACCAGTAGGGTAAAGTGTCTTGCCCAAGGACACAATGACCAAGACAGACAGAGCTGGGGATCGAACCGGCAACCTTCCGGTTACAAGATGAGCTTCCCAACCCCCTGAACCACGGTCGACCGGTGCTCATAAAGAAGACCGGTGCAACGCATTTGGACCTGGTTTGGGTTTAAGCGGTCAGATGTTGAGCAGAAAAATAGCAAATTATGCCGGGGACATTGATAGCAAAGAGATGGAATACCAAGTCTGCATACCAAAGGTTTAAAAGGAAAGCCAAAAACTGTGCCCTCCACAAACACCAGTCAGTCAAGTGGCTCTAACACCAGCAGACCGATCTTTTCCAAGCCTGTTCCAAAGGCACATTTTCCACTTTATTTTAAACAACTTAGAATTTTGTGTATTGGTATTTGGAAAAAGATCTTAAAAGTTATTTGAAAAGTTTTGCAATTTAAACATTTAAAAAAAAAAGTTTTGCACAATAAATATGCTTAAATGGCATTCTATACTGTTCAGTTCAGACATATATACAGAAGAAAAGAATATGTTGTGATATATATCGTTACAGCAATGTGGATTTTGGGCCATATCGCCGAGCCCTAATTACAAGTAAAGGTTTTGAGTTACTGGAGGCTACTGGCTCCAGCAGAGACTGGAACCCACAGCCAATCCACACAGATCTCAAAGTGCTGTGCAGCCCAGTGCACTGGAGCTGTTTGATACGGCCAATGCTATTTTGGGCTTTAGTTCTTTTCTGGATTCAGTATGAAGCTACATGAAAGAAAAGCAGTAACATAATGAGCACTACTTCAACTCCTGTTTAACCCACAAACATTGGTTTCAAATGCCATCCAGGCAGGACAGATAATGATGGTCTTGCTGTAGTTTGAACATGTTTGAATGAAGCGACACAGCTGTGTTTCTTGTGTCCTCCTCACCCTGAACTGTCCATAGATGGAGATCATGGAGAAGAGCAGCACCACAGCCAGAGGGCCCCAGAAGTCTGGGTTGTCTCGAACCACCTGCCGGTTGTAACCCAGTGATGGCATTGGCATCAGCACACATCGAATCTTGTAATAGATGTCCTTTATATCAATGTCCAGCTCCTCCCTGTTCAAAAAGAAGCACAACAAGATGACATGATCATCACTGGTGTTAAAGTCAAGTCTAACCCAGTCAGTTTCAATGGTGAAGATCACAAAAACAGGATCTACAGATGTGCATGTGTTTTGAGCAAGCAGCACAAGGTGAACTGAACTGTTCAGAAGCAGTGGAACAATACAACTGTCCAGCCCTTCACCTTAAAGAGGATCTATTGTTTTATTCCTCTGATATACATCTTGTTCCAATAGTGCATGCTTGTATTGTGTACTCTGATGTCTGTGTTATTCCATAGAGCAGGAACATCTCTGTCACACTGCTCTGGGTTCGGGTAGAGAATAAGTTCCCCGTAAGTAATCCTACAGTTTCAACATCTCAGTACAATTATAAAAAAGCAGAAACATTTCACTACAAGTACTCCCAGTTATCTAAAAGAAGTCTACACAGTGCAGACTTGGATGACATTTTTTTGGGGGGGAAAGATAACCCACTATATAAGTTTATTGTAAAGATTAGCCAAGTTGATGTGAGTCATAATACAACACACTTAAAGCACTATGGCTGTTCCTGCAAAATAAAACCACCATGCACTTACAGAAGAGGTTTGCTCTCTTCATTGTCCTCTTCCTCCACCTCCAGCAGCCAGCCGTAGCCTCGTTGTCTCAGGAAGGTGGTGGCATACGGGTCCTTCCCACTGTCACTGCCTATATTCAGTTTAACATCTGGAGTGCTGATGGTGCCGCTGAGTTCTGAGGATGACATATTTGTTTACATCGTGTAATGTGTGCTTTTAGACTGGCATGAATCCAGAAATACACACCGCAAGATGTATGACAAAACAGCTTTAAGTCCACTATAACCAGTTCTCACTCTCAATGCAGCCTTACCAAGCTGACCAATAATTGTCCCAATTAAAATTAGGATGTCAAAGTAAACATTAGTGGCAGCGCCACTCTAAACATAAAGAGTGAGACCGATGCAGGCAAAGGTTAAATCTTTTTTCTTTTATAAGGAAGATATTCCAGCGCACTCGCCTGGCATGGTTAACAAGCCCCTGTCCAATCAGTGCAGTTACACACACAGGGGATGGGACTAGGAATCGAGAACCGGTTCCCAGGAGTTCAGTTCCTTGGAAATGTTAGTCTGTTTATCTATTGATCTTGCTTACTTGATTGGAATTTGCATGTCAGAGGAGGAAAATACCAGCACAGTGTACAGCATGGATATGGACTTTTATTTTACTTTTATTGCACAAAAGGGTGAGAGCGTGATGGTAAAATGGAAGATGCATCCAGGACAGAAACAGCTGCTTTATGCTAATCAGACAGCAAGCTAACTCTAAGTCAAGAACCTGAGTGAACTCTGACCCCAAGCAGCCAGACCCTGAACTTCAACAGGCAACAAACAGCCTCCATTGTTACCTTCTGTAACGTTTCTGTACAGCAGAATCACTGTGGGGCTTTGAAGCGTCTTTGTACTGGTTTTCATTTTGGTTTGCCGTTTTCAGCTTTGTGTTCATACCTAAATACTGTAGCCTCAGGTTTATATTGTTCAACGGCAATTATGAGACAATGTGCTCCACCCATTTTATAGAGTTACATAAAATAACATTATTTTCTCCTTTGAGTAATAAAGTAACGTACTGCGTTACTTTTTATCCAAAAAGGTATTGCGGCCTAAATCACTGATCGAAAATCACGTATGTGTGTGCAACCCGGATGACATATAGTGACTATGAAAGCCATAACATGTGACCCATTCACAGTAACCACTGTGGACGGATGAATTTGGATGAGAGTGAAATGTTTCATCCCAGATAAAAGTGACCACTTACAGCAAGCCTGTATTGACAAGCAGTGACTTTTCCCTTGACGTGGAAACAAAACCCTCCGCATCATAACAGCAGCAACCAGACCCTCACCCAGGAGAGACTCAGTCACTTACTCCATCACAGTTTACGTAGTAACATTTAATTTCTGGTTTAGCCAGTAAACTTGGTACTCGGCAGCTACGTTCTCCACCAGCCACGTATCAGTGCTGAAGTTATTTAGCAAAGCTAAATGACAGACTGTCTACCTGTGAAATACTGTGTACCAATTACTCAGAAATGCAGAGTCAGCCCACAGCAAAGTGCTATTTCTTAGTGTGGATGGATCTACGCCTGGGTATCTAATCTAACTCGAGACAAAAAAATAAACGACGTGAGCAGGTACGAGGCTAGCTCTTTTCAGGCCTGCTAGCTGCGTAGCTCTGCTAGCGATAGCCTACCTTCAGCCTCGGTCGAAGACACGAACGTGAAATCTCCGTTGGTGGGAGAGAACTGCATGTTTCAGTTTCTATTACTGCCACACGCCTTGGCTCCACAGAAATTGCATTTAGTGACACGTTAATAAAGCTGTCATTGGTCACAACTCTTCAGTGAAGTTCAACTACCGCATCTTGTTTTCTTTCCGACGTTGTGCGCTTGGACGTAAGCAGGAAGTGCAGATGATGCTAGAAAAGAGTACACGTCTTGTGATGCATTCATGTCTAATCATGATGGTCGGAAACTATCAGAAAATCTTTGTTAAGTTCAGTGTGCGGAATATATGCAGGGGTGGAGGGAAGGGGATCCACAAAAATAATTCAGGAACCACACGTGGTCTTTTATACTCTAAAGCCTGGTGGAGTATTTATGTCAATTTAACAAATTATAGATTAATTATAATTTCAGCTAAACGTCAGAACTTGACAACAGCCTTTAATAAAATGTTGCTTTTTTGTTTTTGAGTATTTTGTTGATGAAGTTAATGTACGCCATATTCTCAGTCTAACGTTTTCCTCTGCAGACACATGTGATGGGTACAAACTGTTAAATATCCCCCTTAATACCCCTTAAATCCTGTTCGTACTGTACTGTGTCGTTAAGTGCTTAATGATATTAGGGCTACGAAAATCCATCAGAACAAAATGTTGTTAATTTGAAAAAAATGAACAGTGCCCCAAGTACTGCAAAGCCTGAGTGTATTTTGTGCAAAGTAGAGTTCAGTGTGTTTTGAGGGTATTTAAAGCCAGGTCATAGATCATAGGCTCTCATCTACATCCAGCCGAGTGTGATCTGCTCACACTTGCCTGCAGTGCACATTTTTACGTGATTCTTTTTCAGCTTGGTATGGGAGATATTTTGCTACCAGATATATTATTATTATTATTATTATTATTATCTTTATTTAACCAGGAGATTTCATTCTTAAGATAGCAAATGAATTTACACATACATTTTGGTTTAAGAAAGAAAGCAAAATTCACAGATGCATTTGAACATGTCTTCTTCGCTTTTGCCAATGACTGTTTTCTACAGTTGGACTTTTGGATCCAGCCTCTAGTGGCCCTTTGGAGGAACTGCAGTATTACAGGAGGTTAGCACTCTGTACCGGCGTACTTCGTTTCGCAAAGAGGCGGGTAAACAGTGTAACGGGACAGAAACATGGAGCCAATGGCATGTCGTCGAATCTCTGGTGGTGTTCCCACAGCCGCGACTAATGTGGAAGATTTGAGTTGCACCCACATCAACGAGATACGGGTCGTTACAGCAGCCCTATGGACACGACGTAGCGTCACGCCGGTGATGTTTTGAAGCACACTCCCTTTTCTATTACGTTCCCTGCCTCTTAGTGACTCTAGCCAATAGCAACATCTCCTACTGAAATACTTCTTTTGGCGCTAAAACCAAACTCCCTCTAGTTTTCTGTCGTCGAGGGCTCTGTTGGTGTCGCTAATTTCGAGAAAAAGGTAAGTTTAACTTTTAACCTTTAGTCGAATTACGTTAAACTGCTTTTGCGTGTTCTCGTCTGAGGAGAAATGTACACTGACATCAGTTGTAGAGCCAAGAAACTGACCGGCTACCTTTTAAACGACATACGATAACAAGGCGTTTCCAGTGTGATTTTCATCTGTTGAGCGCATTCAAAGCAGAAACGTCTGCGCTGACTTATCGTTGTTATTGTTACGGAGCGGGAATCGAGCAGCTCACGTGCAAATTATCAGACAAACATGAATAATTCACACGTGCTCATGAATGAACTGATAGGTAAATATAGGAATGTGTTAACGCCGCTGAACGCTGTTTACCACTGCATACGTTTATATTTACACGATACAAGTGTGACAACTTTATAGCTAAAGCTAGTTTAAAAAAATAAAACAACGTGTGGCATTTAGATCTAAATCCGGTTTACTGTGCATGTGGCTTTAACATTAGCAAAAGAAAAGTAAATCTGAAGCCTTCAAACAATTCTTAAGTGAAATAGAAGGTAGCAAAATATTAGTCACTGTAGGTTTGGAGGATATTTTTGGTTGCATTGATATATCTGCTGAGTATGGGTAGAATCCAGTGGGCCTGTTGACTGACACTGACAGATGGCTGATTTTGTTTTATTTTTTATTTTTTAATCTGTAGTGTCCCGTCAGTCTTACACTGTCAAAATGTCATGGAAAAATGGAGCGCTGTAAAGAAAGCAAACAGAATTATCAACAAGCAAATCCGTATCGGCCCAGGATTTTGGAATTGATGCATCAGAAGAAACCTCCATTTGTGACATAGTGCTGTTAAACCTGTATTTAGTCCACAAAGTCCATTTTAGTTGAAGGTGTCCACGCTAGATGCACCCTCTCTGAAGGTGTTCTTTATCCCTTACTGATGATGATTTCTCATGTTCAGAATCGGCGTGACACCGATCACTGGCTCAAAATGGGAATCTCTGGACTGCTGCAGTTCATCAAAGATGCAGCAGAGCCCGTCAATGTGAAAAAATACAAAGGCCAGACGGTAGCTGTGGACACCTACTGTTGGCTGCATAAAGGAGCTTTCTCGTGTGCTGAGAAACTTGCTAAAGGAGAACCGACTGACCAGTAAGCAGTTGTGTTATTTTCAATCAATTAAAACGACCCTGTTGTTGTAGGGTCTTTATCTGTTGTTATGATTTGGCACAATGCAAATAAAACCAAAGTGAACTAAAGGTGTTCTGAATGAGGCTGTTTTCTGATTAGGAATGGCCTAAAGTCTAGAACTGACAGTGGTGTTGAATTTGCCCCATCCAGGTATGTGTGGTACTGCATGAAATTTGTGGACATGCTCTTGACCTTCAGTGTTAAGCCCATACTGGTGTTTGATGGACGCAATCTGCCTTCAAAACAGGAGGTGGAAAAGGCTCGCAGAGAGTGAGTATTTACTTTTGTTTGCTTCTCGCTGTAAACATATACATTTGAACAAGTTTAACCTAAAGTGAGAACAATCACAGCTCTTGGGATCCTGATAGTTTCTGAGGAATTTGCGATGCATCCAGATAGAAAGAAACCAATACAGTACACTTCTGAGTGACTTATGTATGTATGTATGTATGTATATATATATGTATATATTGTACTATTCTTAGTTAGTGTATTGTCTGTCTTGTCTTAATGTTGGTTTAAAATGGAGCACTGTAACAAAAAATAATTTCCCCCAGGGATCAATAAAGTATTCTGATTCTGATTCATTACAAAGGCTGGGCTTTTAAAGAAGAAAGAACACATAGGAGCAGTCTTACTGAGAGCAACACAAAATGATGTTTTCATGTTTAAGACACTCGAAAGAGCGTCAGTTTTGTGACTGCATGAGATATTTTTGCGTCTGATCTTAAGTCATATGTAAGAGTTTCTCTTACGGAAGGATGTGTTCAAAATTTATCATGCAAACCTGATTTTTGGGTTGTAGTTAGGGCTGCCACAAACAATTATTTTGATAGTCGACTAGTCACCGATTATTTATGCGATTAGTCGACTAATCAGATCATCATCCACTGGACGTAAAACTACAGCTTATTGCACCAGCAGCATCTGCTCTCATATAACTATCATTAGCTTACAGCTTTAAGCTTTTAAGGTGCTAACTAAAAATAAAGACAAGATGACAGTTTATTCAATTTTAATGAAATTTGCAGATTGTTTCGGTGAAGTTTAATAAACTCCTTGCTATCTAAAATATAACAGGACAACGGAGTAAATTCTGGAGCATCTCACACTTCTGATAATCAGCTGTCTGCTTGATGTTTATTCAGCTGTGTAAAAACTATAACTTTAATCTCAGACAAACCGATTTACTCAGGAACAAATAAAATACTGAAAAAAGCCAAACAATAACATTTTTAATTTATCTAAGTGACTCATATATTTAACCTGAGTAGCGAAAGACGGCGGTGGGTTTGAAAACAATTTGCCGGGAGTCCGGTGTTCTCACCGCTCTAGTGACCTAGCCCCCGGCTAGCTATCGAGCTAGTGGGTAACAGACGTCTCCGAAAACGTCGGAGCGCTTTTGAAAATATGTGGTGTCCTGATAAACTGAGCAGATATTTGAGGTTTACACAGCTACATTCTCGGCTGAAAATATGTTAAACGTTTATTTTGTGACCCAGAAAGAATAATAAGAGTAATATTAAAACTAACTAGCTGCCGCCATTGTTGGAAACTGAGCTGGGCCGCGCTATGAATTCTGGGACACAGCTGCTTCTTCTTCTTCTTCTTCGGGGTTTAACGGCAGCTGGCATCCTTGTACATGCAGTGCTGCCATCTTCTGTTTCAGTCCGTTATTACACTCTTAAATCCTGCTACTTATTCCTGCGTCTTTCAGGATCTTACAAAGCTTCAAACGACGCGTCGACTATTAAATCAGTCGTCGACGATTTTGATAGTCGACAAATCGTGGCAGCCCTAGTTGTAGTGTGGTATTTATAGCAAATTGCACTAAAAAAGCATGCCTGATGCGTTTGTGATAATTGCTTCTAGGAATGATTATTTAGAAAGGAGTACTGCGTGACTGACAGTTTGAGTGAGTGGCTCAAAGCTGTGGGCACAACACCGTGGTTCTTTCCTAAAACTCGGCCTTTAGTCGTCATGTTGGCTAACTTTTTGCCACGGTTGCACTGGTGCGCCTGGTTTTTTTTTTTTTTTTTTTTTTTTTGTGGTTTATTTTTTCTTTGGGTTTATACAAAATTTTCAACTGCGTTGCTTAACACCGCAGTTTTACTTGTGCTGGAAGTGCTTCACTGAGTTGAAATGTAAACTTAAACATCTCAAGATATATGAAATAAAAATTAAATCTAAATTGGAAGGACCTCAAAGTGTCCCACAGTTTTCAAACATCTCAGTACCTGAGCAGCTCGATATCTATGGACTCTCCTCCATTGCAGTCACGTGCCCCTCAGATGGCCAACTCCTGTAATTTTGCCCCCTTTTTTCTTCTTCTTCTTTCTTTTTTCCCAGTGTGTCAGCAATGACACCATAAACATGGCGCACGCGACATCATTACTGTACGTGGGTTTACGTTCAAGCCATTTTTCTTGTGAAGAATTATTTCAGACTTGAAGTTGGTGAACAGAACATCTTCTTTGGAAACATCGTAGGTAATGTTAACCGTAATCATCATGTCGGCCTCCTGACGGCCTGTTTGCTGCTGAAAGGCCGTGGGGAGCGGGGACACTGGGCAGTGCATTTATCGCAGCATATGTGTTTTCTGGATACACTGTGCTTTTTCAGCGTTTCAATTGGAAACTTATTAGCACCAGTCACAAATGCAGTATTGTCAGCCATGGTCTCTCCACACTCACCACAGGAAATGCAGTGCATCATGTTGTCAGCTTTACTGTATCTTAGCCGGGGAAAGTGGACAAGCCGCTCTCTTCCAAATGTATACACTACCCCCTTTTACTCTCAGTGGGCGCAGTCCATCATATGTGGCTCATTATCTGATGCCGTCTCTGGACCAGTGTTGGACATAAGCTGAGAGGTCGATGGCTCCGTGTCATGAATTTCAGACGGATCAGGCCTTAATGAAAAGGTTATCGAGTGTTCTTTTCATCTTTTCTCCTTCCCCACAGCTACATCCGCCTCTGGGCCTAGGCTGCTCACCTCTCTCTATCCGCCTGCACTTTCAAACGTACTCCACCCTTGACTGTTTGTGATTGGTTTCGATCAGGGGTCCCCAATCCCAGTCCACGAGGGCCGGTGTCCCTGCAGGTTTTAGATGTGTCCTTGATCCATCACAGCTGATTTAAATGGCTAAATTACCTCCTCAACATGTCCTGAAGTTCTCCAGACGCCTGGTAATGAACTAATCATGTGATTCAGGTGTGTTGACCCAGGGTGAGATCTAAAACCTGCAGGGACACCGGCCCTCGTGGACTGGGATTGGGGACCCCTGGTTTAGATCATGATATGGGAATAATGTGTTTGTTGACCACACGGAGACTTTCAGAGTTTCTGTGAAGGTTCCCGAGCAATGAGCACACATCCCCATCACAAACAAATACTTTAACTTCATGAAGCAAAAGATGTCCAAAACCACATCCTTGACGAGGGAGCTGAGCTGTGCCTGTGACTGTCCTAATTTTTTCTTTCCTGCTAACAGTGACACCACAGCATCGTATCGTATGGTTTCAAATCATGACTGTCACTTCCTTCCACCTCACGTTGTATGCCCTCAGTTTGATTTCACTTCTGTACTTTTCAGACGCAGAGAAACCAACCTACAAAAAGGGAGACAGCTGCTACGTGAGGGCAAACTGTCCGAGGCCAGAGAGTGTTTTAACCGCTGTGTTAACATCACCCCGGCTATGGCTCATAACCTGATTAAGGTGGGGTTCTTCTTCTTATTCGATCGACCTATGAGCGCTCACACGCGACGTATGAAGTGCTTCTGGTAATCACTGTCACCTATCGTGTTAACTTGTTCTGTGACAGCGGGGGTGTTTGATGCATGCTTTTAATCTTAAACCCACATTCACACAAATGCATTTTCACTTGACGCCGTCTTTGTCTGGATTAGCATTTGAGCCCATGCTCTCTGCATTTTAAGCTTCTTTCCTCTTTCTTTCTTGTGCCTCTTATCTATTTCTGGTGTTTCTACTTACTAGGGCTGTGCGATATGACCAAGATTTTAAATCTTGATATAAGATATTTATCGTCCTGACAACAATATCATTATAACAAATATATATCGCAACAAATTCACATTTTCTGTGAAATTCTGTGAATCTCGGGGAACTTGGCTTGTGTGAAGTGTTTTCAGCTGGGCGTCGTGTAGCTCTTTTTGCTTCTCATCTGTAAACTCTCGCCGTCCTCCGTCACGTGATACTTGCGTAGGTGGTAGAAGAGGTTGTTGTGCTTGAGTCTGCGGTGGGGACCAGTTTGTGCCTTAATCTGCATAGTGCAGTTTTCTGGTCCGTGTCAGACTTCTCATAACCAAACCACGTCCATGAGGTAGCCCCTCGTTTAGGAATAAGGTCCTCGATGTGTTTTGACTGGTCCTTCTATTTGTTATCACTTCAGTTTATTTTGAAAAACCTCAACAGGATCTTCAGCTTTATTGTGAAAGGTTTATGTGGGGGGGAAAAAAACAAGCAGACGGCGAAGCCCCAGGCTGGGGTTACTGTCGTTGTTGCTAACGACAAAGCTAAAATCTTGTCTGTCCGCAGTGCGGTTATTTTAACTATAAGAGAACGACAGAACTTTAAGAAATGAATATAACCATGAAAACATGAAAACATTACCGTAAACACCATGAAACAAACGATAGATGTTTTCATGTCATCATCCGATATATCGTTATATCAAACAACCCTACTACTTATTTTTTACCTGATATAGTTACATTGTTACTTTGCGTTATTTTGATATCATATTTGCTCTATCCTGCTGTATCCTACAATTCTTATTGTATGTTGTTGTATGCCTTTATTCCTGTGTTTCTCTTGCTGCACTGAGCATGTGCATGACAAAAGAATTTCCCTCGGGATAAATAAAGTTCTTATCTTATGTACTGCACGTGCTTCTGTAAATGGGAAATGAATGGTTTGTTGCTTAATTAGCAATAAAATCTATACTTTCTGTGGAGAAAGTTAGGTATCACAAAGTGACCGAGTCATCCTCTCACAAAAAGTCTCCATCTTTGCTTGTTTATGCATAAACACTCCAAAAAAAACCTTAGTGGTCTAAAACTGTTTGCATGTGCAGAAAATACTAAAATGCGTTTACAAAAATTGTCATGTAAAGGTGAAGAAAGGCTTGTTTTGGTGTGTTCTTGGACCAGGCTGCAAGGGCGAGAGGCGTGGACTGTGTTGTGGCTCCGTATGAAGCTGATGCTCAGCTGGCTTACCTCAGTAAATCTGGTTTGGCCCAGGCGGTCATCACAGAGGACTCTGACTTGCTGGCATTTGGGTGCAAAAAGGTATCTAAACTCAGGAGGTGCATTTCCAGCTGCATGCATGCAACACCATATGTCAGTGAAGAATGAATTTATTTTAAACCTAGTGTAATCTCTAATTAGCAGGAGCAAACAGCACTGTGTTAAAGATGAATCTGTCTCTTTTTTTTCTTTTCATTCACAGGTTATTCTAAAGATGGACAAGCAGGGCAATGGCCTGGAGATAGACCAAAGCAACCTCGGCCGCTGCCGATCCTTGGGGAATGTTTTCACTGAGGAAAAGTTCCGCTACATGTGCATCCTCTCTGGCTGTGACTATCTTGCCTCTCTGCATGGCATCGGTCTGGGCAAAGCCTGCAAGCTGCTGCAGCTTGCCAAAGACCCTGATATACTGAGGGTAGGACAGGCCAAAACCACGAAGTCATCAATTTAGATATTTTATTGATCATGGTGTCTGCTTGGTCATTTGCAGTATATACAATAATCCTACTTATAAGAAAATCACGTGTTAAATGTCGGCTGTCTTTTCTTGTCCCTCACAGCTAAGTAGCTGTGGCACATGGCTGCCGGAGAGCAGAGCTTTCTTCCTGTTAGAAGGACGTCTTTGCTTCCTGCTAAGTGCTTGCCTCTTTAAGGAGGTTGTGTGATTGCCGGGGTTTCATTTTTCGTCTTTAGCTTATACTATAAAGTGCCTCGAGGCAATTGTTCTGACTCTTGCGAGTTAGAAATAAAATATATAAACAAAATTGAATTGAAAATGAAATGAACCCTGTCCACCCCACCCCTAAGATGCCGTAGTTGTTATTCTATACACGCTCTTAATTAGTGACAATGACAGTTATTTTGATCACGTCTGATCGACTGCTCATCTTCCTGTCAGGTAATCAGAAAGATGGGCCAGTACCTGAAGATGAGTCTCGTCGTTCCCGAGCAGTACATCGAGGGATTTGTCAGAGCCAATAACACCTTTCTCTATCAGCTGGTTTTTGATCCCGTCAGGAGGAAGGTCGTGCCCCTCAACCCATACCCAGAGCACATTGACCCAGCCACGCTGAGCTATGCTGGACTGTATCCTCGTGTCCTGTAGCACATCTGCTCTTATCTCCACTCGTGTTTGATTTAGCGAGGTGACTTGAGTAAGTTGCCTGCCTTGGCCTGTCCAGTATTTTGTCCTTGATGTTAAATTCAGTCATTTAGGGGATGATAAGGGCTTGCAAATGGCCTTGGGAAACCTTGACATCAACAGCATGGAGAGGATCGATGACTTCAGCCCAGACAAACCTATTCCACAGGTACTGGATCATGGTCAGTCAAAGGTGTTAAAATAAAGTGTTATTTTTAATATAGAACAACTTTCCAAACCTCATTTCAGCAATGCAAAAGCCGCAGTCACAGCTGGAACTACTCACCGGCCTCCACAGGGCCGAGTATATGGAGCAGAGGCTTTACGCCAGCCACCGCGGCACCTGCCCGGCCCCCAACCTCTCCAGACAGGCCTCCCTCCACCAGGGGGAAGAAGAGAGTCATCAACCTGGATGGCCTGAGGATACCCTGCAGAGAGCTGCAGGTGAAGAGGCCCGGAGAGGGTGAGATCGTCCTGCTGTGCTTATGTTGTGTAGTGGAATGTAACGAAGTACAAATCTGTTCTGTATCTACGTTTCATGCCTCTGTTTATTTACCGTGTTTCAGTATGTGAAGCATAGCTGAAACAATTAGCACGAAGATATTTTCATGTAGAAATACTAAACATTACACTATTGAGCTACATTAAACCGTGCAGCTTTGCTGATATCCATGTTAATGTTGTACATTTATTTTGCAGGTAATTGATTTGTTTGACAGTTTTGTTGACACGAAGCCTGAAGTTGGTTTAGTTTGGCAGATTTCAACATCCACTAGGAAACTAGTACACAGACCTAGATAAAATATTATCCGCCCTTTCTAGATAGAGGTAGAATTAACAATGGCTTTCAGAGAGGTGGGAAGCTAGATGTACGGCTTAACAAGAAAAATGCAAATCAGGAAAATTAGCAGCCGGTGCATGTTGAACTCAGAGTAGTTGTGACTTCTTGAAATTTAGATTCAGAGAAGGACAAAAACATACAAAAGAGGAAATTAAACAATGGGTCATCATTTAATGGTTGCAGCTTCACAAGATTTTATTTGTTTTTTTGTTTTTTTAAATTTTATTTTGTTATCTGTACTCTCTTGTAGACTCAAGTATATCGGACCAGGATGTGCTGCAGGAGTACTCTTCATCCAGCCCAAAGCGCTCCAGGTCAGACCAGCCAGCAGACAAGCCCACAGTCACAAGCCTGCCCCGGTCACGCAACATATTTGCCACTGTCCTGCAGAGGAGGAACCAGGAAGCTGAGGAGGATGGTCAGGTCACACGCAGCAGGTAACACTAGCCCGATTCTGACACTAACTGAAAGGACTCGATGCACAGACTGAACAATGTTTATTTGCAGTGTTGTCCAACATTTTTAGTAGAGGTGGGAATCACCATACATCCCACGATACGATATTATCACAATACTTAACGCACGATACGATATTATTGCAATTTTTAAAAATATTTTGCGATATTCAGATTCTGTACATAAAGGTAAACTTTATCAATATTCATTTTATCTAATATCAAAGTCTCACACTCAGTCTTTCTCTCATTTCAGTTTTATTGTTGACAAACTGAACGGTTTGTATTACAGTCTAGTCCAACTTAACTGAAACCATCTGGTACAATTACAGCTATTCTGAACTATGCAATATGAAAACTATGCAGCCCCTGCAGCAACTGAAGAATTTGAAAGTAAATTAAAACAAAATATAATTTTGCATTAAATAAAAGTTTTAAACTTAATTAAAATAAAACATGTCTTAAATTAAAATCAGTAAACTGTCATGTTTATTTCTGCCATAAAAAACAGTTAAACACATTTGGACAGCGTCAGGATTCTTGCTCAGAAAAAGGATCAACATGCTCTGAAGTCAGAGCACAAAACCTTTTTTGTAACAAAATATCGATTTCTGCTGTCCCTGCATCGATACATTATTAGCAAACAAAATATCACGATACTACACAGTATCGATTTTTCCCCCACCCCTAATTCTTAGTACACGTAGTTTTCCAGCTGCTTCCTGCTGCCCAGCACACACCACACAGCTCTTTGGTCAGGTCATGGAGGCATTAAGACACTGATGCTTGGTCCTGGCAGGGGCCTCCTGAAGTCCAGCTAGAAATGCTATATATACACACACACACGTGTGTATTGATTGCAATGTATATTCTGTTGTATTAAGAGTTGGTCTTGACTCTTTGACACAACACCAGGGCAGCACTGCTGATAACACTTGTGCCTCTGCAGATCTTCATCCTAACAGGTTATGAAGTCATAACCAAATGTGATAATGCTATGTCAGCAGTGTGTTTCTTTTCAGTTACAAAATAGGATATTATTAGACTTTTGCACAAGTGAGATGTAGGCTGTGAGTTTAATCACACAGGCCAGTAGAGGGACTCGGCTGACATGGATTTTAGTTGTAGATAAATGAAGGTAGAAGCACAACATTGGACCCTTATTGAACACAGGTGTGTGGAAAATAATTCCTGTCTTTGTCAGTGACAGAATCGGTAAGGTAGAGACTTGGTTCATATCAGGGTAGGCTGAAAGTTCTGTGAGATACTAAAATTCATCAGAACATGTTATTATTCAAGACAGCAAAAAGGAAGTAGGATAATAATATGATGCTGCAGCTCTTGCTTCTGATTAATACCTCAAATTAGTGGAAAGAAAATCTATTCTGAAGCTCAGAAATAAACTATGAACTGAATAAAATATGTGCTTGACACATTCAGTGTGATGAAGGTGATACTTAATAATGTTTGAGTCATTTTGGTCCTTTTGAAATTTGAGACAAATGAAATTGGCACCCTGTCCTAAAGCTTTTAAATATTGCTTTAAACCAAGCACTGTAACTCAACCAAAAAATGCTCCAATAATATTTGTTCACCATCCCCCTCACTTTTAATGTGCAGTTATTTAAACCTGACCGTCTTCCCACGTGTAGATTCTTCAGCAGTTCCACAGCCACTCAGAAGTCCTCACCCAGCATTCAGAACTGTGACGCTGAGAGTTCAGATGGCCCGGCTCTGGAAACCACCAAGCCATCTCCATCACCCAGTACCACCAGTTCAGCCAGTCGTGGCCTCAGCCTATTTCGCTGGTCAGACGGCCCGTCAACTGAACAATCTAGCACGCCATTGTCCACCTCAAGCTTGTCTGCGCTGCAGCAGTTCCAGTATAAAAAGGAAAGCTGTTCATCTCCACCAAAGGTCACCAGACCCTCTGGAGATTCGGTTCTACCAGAGCCCTTCTCCCAGGACAGAAAATCAGAGAAGGATGAGCTCTCAGACTCCCCTCCCTCCCAGGACAGCGCTTATTTCTCCCAGTCACAGCCCTACCTCACTTCCTACCATAAAGAGGAAGCCCCCACCTACAGCTTCTCCTCCTCCTACCAGGAGGATGCTGCTTCGGTAAGTTGGTGTAAATCTCCCCGTTTTACAAATGCTGTTTGTCCCTTGTGGTTGGGTCAGCGTCATCACAGTTTCATTTCTGTTGAGTAGTTGCATAGAAAGGTTTTTTCTGGTTTCACAACTTTGTTTTTCTGTGTCTGACTTTGTCTGCTTCCTTAGGAAAGTAATTCAAGCAAAGATTCAGAGATAGAGCACAGTCCCACACACTCAGCAGAAGCAGAGGTGAAACCTGGCATGCCGAGAACTAAAGTGAGTTTGAACCAGAATCCAGCGTTGTGCAGGCTTTGTGTTTAATCACAGCTGAATGCACTCTTAGTTTGTTCAACACCGTCCAACACAGGGTTTTTCTTATGTGTCGATTGGCACGTTTGTTATAAACTGGGCGATAAAATGTTTAAATTGTTGTTTGTTGGTGACAACAAAGTGTTGATTGAAGTCGGTGAATGTTTTCACAGATGGCACAAAAGGCCAATAACAATGAGAGTCAGCCATACACACCAGTACATTAGGAGTGTGTGAGATACAAGAGAAGATGAAACAAATGTCTTACGAAATAAGACAGCCCAAAGCTAACTGCTGAGAAGACTGTTAAACACACACGTCTGAAGGATTTGTGGAGAGGTTTTGGCTATTTAAAGTCAAACACAGAGTACTACACTAAACTGCCTCATGTTTCCACAAAGGAAGTTACCACCACAAATCTGTATAATCTGAAACTGTGCCATTCTTGCACAGTTGACGGTTCATCTGCACAATGCAATGTGCGTGCTTTGCATTGTCCCATACAGCTTGTCCCGTAGCAATAAGACACAGTTATACCAAAGATGCAACAGCCCAAAGGTCACAGACAAATCCATTTTTTCTGACAATCTTGTGAATGCAACAACTCGACAAGAACCTAATGTCGGACTTTCATACCAAAGGTGCATCTGCGAAAAATCTCGATCGAGTTTGAATCCCACTGACCGTGACCTCAGGTCAAAATCAGAGGTTTTCTGAAAACGTGACTGCATTGAGACCGGGGTGACGTAGGATTTTGAAATTCGTACCATACTTACATCTACTAGGAGGGTGAGGGGCAGCACGGTTTCATTTTTTGTTCATCTGTTTGTGGGATTCCCCGAGAATTCAAATGAATCCATGCAACTAGAGCAGGGCAATATGACCAAAAATATTTATCACCATATACATTTGAAAATTTGCGATAACGATATAACTGAGGATATAATTGGCACGAGACAAAATAGTTTACAACTCCACAACTTTATTAGTGCAAAAAACATCAATGTATTTCCACTGAAACAAGCAGCTGTTTTATCTGCATTAAAGTTATATGAACATTTAACAGTGCAAATTCCTCGCTGACAGTTTAACCAAAAGGCGTTTCCAGTGGAAACTGGCCGACACATCCTCAGCATAACCATGTATAATATCCACAAAACTTAAAAAGAGCTTATACACACACAGTACGGTAATATTATGTTGAAGCGCAGTGCGTATCACTCCGCGAGGCTCCGCCTACGATGCCATAATGCTCCGACAATCCATCAAGCGGTGCGGCTTCGTAGCTCAGCAAAGTCGTGCTAAAACATTTGACAGATTTTCGAGCGCTGTGCACATAAAATCGTCTCGAGGTCAGTAAACACAACCAGAGTTCATACATAAGGCACACGGGATTATAAGGGGCTCTGTCGACTGTCAGAAACATCAAAGGATTGATTTTAAGTGCGCCGTATTTTCCAAACAACACGGTAATAACGACGGCCCGCTAGCATGCACTACCAAAAATAGTGCTTTGTTGTGTATCTGACGGAGGAAAGCCAAACCAGTTCCACATCAGTGAAGCTGCAGCATTTTACAAACCAGTTCAGGTTCATGGTTTCACTCAACGATCCGCTTTCGCTCTTCTCATTCTGCGCCATGCTTTTTCTGCCATGTGCGTATGAAAACAAAGGCGGTATTACCATAAAAGGTGTGATATGGCCCAGCCCTACATGCAACAACAAAAAAGTGATAAGGTATCGATTTTTCTTCTAGGTTTTATTTTGTATTAATACCTACATTATTTATTTGGACCGAGGAATTGGTCTTCCATTTGGTTTGCATTCTTCTGTAACACCTGGAGCTTTTGACTGGTCAGTTACAGAAGGGGAAATAAGTTGCATATCATTGAGTGACATAAGCGCTTGATTACAACCCAGCAGGAAGTCTGGCTCACACACATTGCATGATCTCAGCTTGTGGCATGTATATACAGCACAACTGTCCACAGAAACAATCTCACCATTAGTGGCCCTCAGTGTGGAAGGTCTTTCCTCACAGGCTGAAGATGATCATGAGAACGGTGATGGGCCAATCAAAACCTAGACTACAATGTTGTTAAGGAGCTTGTTAACCTGAAGGGAGCTGGGACCACAACACAGTTGTTGGCACACAGTGAATATCTAAACGATTCAGAGAAGGCTTGAAGGAAACTGCTGCAGTCAGATGAAACCATAATAGAGATTGACAGACCACGTGACTTTCAACAGTGGTTGATACAGTGGTGTACAGTAAATGTTTCTGGACTGCCTGCCGGTCTGACAGCTGCATCCATGCCCACACGCACAGTTTATAGATTTTATTCTACTCTTTACTATTTCTAAATCGTATTGATCCAAGACATTACCACGGTCTTTGCTCTTACATAATGAAAGAATGACTGTAAAAATGCTCAAAACTCTAACTGGGATTTCAGTGTGCATGAAAACCTGAACTGTGCAGAATAATCCTCTCCGCTCTGAGCTCGACATTGACTGATTCATTATGTCAGTCACCAGGTGTTGTCACCTGAAATGGCTCTGAACTATGTTGCAGTCCAATGACTGGTTTGCTCCAACGCTATTCTTGTTGTCATCAGTCTTTCATATTGTCTGTGAAAACATGGACAGCATGAATCTCACAGATGGGGAAACAAAGGCAGTGTTGCCATGACATGTGTAACTGCAGTTTCCTTACATATTAGGACGCCATGTTTTAAACCAAAAAGAAGCCCCTACCTCTTCACCTTTGTTTTCTGTCTCTTCATGCACATGGTCTCTCTTTCCAGGTTTCAGGTCTGCCAAAACCAAAGACCAGCAGCCAGAGTCAAACGGCAAGAGTGCAAACACTGGGTCCAGCGAGGGTCAGCGGACTGAGGAAAAGGTCTTTGAATCTGGGCAAGAAATTCCCCTCAGTGAATAATGAAAACAACCCTGGTGTCCAGGCCACCATCAGCAGCCTCTGGAGGA
Organism: Copadichromis virginalis; assembly: GCF_057382275.1. NCBI lineage: Eukaryota > Metazoa > Chordata > Actinopteri > Cichliformes > Cichlidae > Copadichromis > Copadichromis virginalis. The sequence goes on along the minus strand of NC_140630.1, from coordinate 1,115,785 downwards.
ACTTCAGCTTTAAAAAGTAATTAGGAGAAATACTTCAGTGTCGAAGTCACAACAATCATAGTCCATCACCACGGCCATCAATGGTTCTGAGTTTAAGCATGTAAAACACAAGCTGGTAGTACTGACCTTCCAGAAAATCCACGTTAGCTTTAAAGATTCAATATATACAATTGTTATTTTATCTTTTGTACTGAGCGGTGCTTATTAACTCAAAGCCTGAAATCAGCACAGGAGCCATGATGTGAGATACACTTTAATTAGACCCACACGTGGGACAGCAGAAAGTGGACAGTGACAAGTTACAGCAGCAAAAATGAGGAAACGCAATGGAATAAGAGCAACATGCCATAAATAGAATAAAACAAATAAATCAAATAAAAAAATGTAAGTCAGGTAAAAGTGTGAACTGGAGTTGAACCACTGCTGCAGTGAGCCAGAAACAGCCAACAAGTGTGGTTAGTGTTACAAATGAAATCCAAACAGACGCTTTTTGTCTTTGTAGACCTTTTCTGGCCTTACTGACTACTCAAAGAAAACTGTAGGCTCCTTTTAACCAAACACTGCTTTCAGTACACTTCGAGCATGTTATCTACCTCCATTGTTACCAGGTTTATCTTGTTCTGTCAAATCAAAAGTTAATTAACGAACAGTTTGTCAGAAATGATTCAGTCGCTTCAAAGCCATCCAAGGTTTTTAAGGTGTCGAGCAGCACCAGTAACTATTCCAGCTTTTCCTCCTGTTGTTACTCAGAGAATATTTCTGAGGTCACATTGTTCACATTGTTAAAAGATGCTGTCAAAAGGAAACTGGGAGCATTTGTAGCTCATAGCTTCTCAGCAACATAGACATGGTATGCCTGTGATGAGTACAGTATTATTTAATTGAAGAGCTGTAAACTCTTCTACTCTTGTGTTTTCAGAGAAGCCCAGAAGATGACTGGCTGTCAGAAAAAAGAGCCCATGTCTCCAGTTAAAGACAATGTGCTGGCCAGCTGAACGTCAGCACACGACTGCATGTTTCACTCGGTGCTGAATGCTCGGCGGAGCGAGGCTTTTAAACATACCGTGTATGTACCTGTATTTACTGTAGAGTTTTAAATAAAGAAAGCGTCTCCCTCTGTGTAGTCTGGAGTTTTCTGACATGCCTCCCCTTCTTTACTCTTACCTGCCTTCAGCACTACAAGCACGTCACATATTAAGGTGACATGCTTTTAAAAATTGTGGCAAGCGTAGTTTTGTATGTGCTGAAATGCACAACACGCAAGCTGAGGAATGTGGCATTAAAACTGCTGGCTGCTCAGGTACACTCACACTGCACAGGTTAGCAGTGTAACATTAGCTGTGAATGGTCAAACTTTGTCTTAAGTGTGTCTTTTTGTATAGAGGAACCCTTGAACCATGTCTCTAGCTCAGGGGTGTCCAACTCCAGGCTTCGAGGGCCGCTGTCCTGCAGGTTTTAGACGTGTCCAGCTGATTTAAACGGCTAAATGACCTCCTCAACGTGTCCTGAAGTTCTGCAGAGGCCTGCTAATGAACTATTCAGGTGTGCTGACCCAGGGTGAGATCTAAAACCTGCAGGGCACGGCCCTCGAGGCCTGGAGTTGTACGCCCCTGCCTAAGCCCATTGTTGGTGATTTTGCTGGTGGTTTTCATTTGTCTGTATGTGAGAGCAGTTTATGTATGATTTACTTTTTTTTTCCTTCCAGTACAATAAAAACATATATGCCACTTTGCATCAACTCTCGGGACTGAAAAATTAACTTGGCACTCCACTCAAAATGACTTCATTGTGTTTGTCCATCTTTTCACATTTGAGTTTAAATCCGTATATATGTAAGATGTAATCATGTCATCGTATCACACAGCACTTTGAAATGTTTAGTTTTATTGTAGAGATCCTTGGATTATGCTGTTGACAGCGTTTTGGCGTGTTCTTCCATTAACATAGACTGCACAGCGTGTAGCACTGACTCTTGCGGGTGCATACTGCATGATGTCTTTACTGCAGTAAAGCAACACTCCAGTACATGTGGCTTTTAAAACAGCCAGAAATGCATTTAGGTGATTTTTAATGTGCCTACTGAGGTTTTCTCTTCATTACAAATGTTATTAGTAACTAGGATTTTTTTTTTTTTATTATATGCAAACCCTTTAAATGGCCCCTATTTGAAGAGACATAATCATCTAAGGTGGAAAACAGTACCATTTGTTTAAAAACAAAAGTGGTGCGCTGACACTTGGAATGCTTTTAATGACGAGGACAAAGCTGCAGAGCAGGTTGACATTCTTCCTCATGAACTTTATCTCTAATCACAGCAATGATTACCACACACTACATGTTTGTCAAAGAAGATTCGATGGGCACATAGTGAATTTTATTACATTAGTCATTCCAACGGTGTTGCTGCAGGGCAGAATGCCTGAGCAGATCCAGATACCACACATGCTTCGGTGGCTTCTTAACCAGCCTGACTCATTATTGCAGAAGGCCCATTGTCCTCATTGCAGAGATTAAAGTTACAGCTTAATTCTGTTTCCTTTATTGTTTGCTTTGCACCTGCAGTTGATTGCTACAACTATAAAAGGTGAACATTTTTTCTTGGTATATTAGTTCAAGACATTATTGCACAGGTGTCCAACTCCAGGCCTCGAGGGCCGGTGTCCTGCAGGTTTTAGATGTGTCCTTGATCCAACACAGCTGATTTGAATGGCTAAATGACCTCCTCAACATGTCTTGAAGTTCTCCAGAGTCCTGCTAATGAACTAATCATTTGAATCGGGTATCACTGATATCTAAAACTTGCAGGACACCGGCCCTCGAGGCCTGGAGTTGGACACCCCTGATGTATGCCAACCAGAAAACTGAGCTTTTGCTGTTGAAACAGGTTTATGTTCATTCAGTTACAAAAATTGAATTATCTGTTACAGAAAATCAAGTTAAACTATAGTTAAAAGGACTTCTTCTCTTCCAACCAAAAGAACACTGCTCTGTGAGACTTGAGTCTGACATGCCTGTGATAGCCCCAAGGCTGCAGTGCAGGGATGGGCAACTCCAGGCCTCAAGGGCCGGTGACCTGCAGGTTTTGGATCTCACCTAGAGCTGGGTGAAATGGCCTAAAATCCATATCGTGGTATAATTTGAAGCATGTGCGATAGCGATATATAGCGCAATATATTCTTTTCTTCTGTATAACATATTTTCCGCACTATAAGGCGCATTTAAAATCCTTTAATTTTCTCAAAAATCGACAGTGTGCCTTATGTATGAATTCTGGTTGTGCTTACTGACCTCGAACCGATTTTATGTGGTACACGGCGCTCAGAAATCTGTCCAAAAATGTTTTAGTACCACTTTGGTGAGCTATGAAGCCGCACCGCTTCATGGACTGTCGGAGCATTACGGCTACTGTAGTCAGGAGCCTCGCGGAGGAATCTGGGTCCTAAACTCTGTCACTTCAGGTCCCAAAGTCAAACGAACACTGAGAGTTAAAAACTGTCTAAATTCTTTCATCTTTAATAAAACGATCAGCGTTGCTGCTTTACCAGGTGTAACAATTAAGTTTAACATCCATGCATCCATGAAAACAGAATTTATTTTAAAAAAAATTTTCCGCCTGTCCCTTTTGGTTCTTTTGCCATCAGAATTATTGTCACAGTGTGCTTTGAGGTAGGAGCCAAAAAGGGTGTAGTTTGTGGGTGTGATCACCCGTGTGTACACCTGTGAGCATGGACGCGCTTGTTTTTAAAAGGTTCCTCCATGTAATGATCTGCTAGAGGGTGTGGGGGGGCCACAGCCCCGTCCTCCAGGGCATGAAGCAGGTTTGGAGGAGATCAAAACTCCAGACATCCAGAGGCCCCCAGAACACAAGAGACCAAGGAAGACCAACAGAGGGGCAGCTGCGCCACTGTTCCAGAAAGAGCTGAGGAGAGTCCCAGATGAGGGCTCACTCAGCAGCCGCGGAGAAGAAGCCAGGGGGGGTTGCAGTGCCAGCTGTGCCAGAGTGACCGAGCCAAGGAGTGAGCCGGTGGGTACCTTCCCTGGACACAAAGACCCACCAACGCACCGATGTCTGAGGGCGTCTGCCACCGGCAGGGGAAGTGGTGGTAGGGGGAGATAGGCCCTCCAAACCTTGTCCCCAGAGAGGTGGCGTCTGACACCCAACCTGACATATAGACACAGACATACAGGCACACACAGACACAAACATCCATTCCCACCCTCATGCTCTCATATGCAAATACGTGGAGACAGACATAAAGAGACGCTGTACACACAATCCCACTCCCCAAGCGTACTCTACAAACCGGGTCTAGGTACCCTTGCCCCTGGAGGGGGAAACTGCACCCACACCCATGTGGTGTTACCCTTTTCCCTGCGGTGGGGAGAGGCAGACCGCCCCGACTCCGCAGGAGAGTCCCAGATATAAACCTAGTGGGAGTCCTTTTGTCCCTCTGTGGGTGGTCACTCCCACTAGGTTTATATCTGGGACTCTCCACCATTTGACCTTAGAACTGAAGAAGCTTCTCGGATGAGAGGTGAAACGTCTTCAAGCAACTTAAAGAAGTCCAGACGCTTTTCTTTGCAAGCTCCTTTGACTACGATGACCTGGATGACTGAGAACCTTCACAGACATATGGGCGATATTCTTTTCTGAAGTGACATTATCTAAGCTGCCCAACAAACACACTAAGGGGGAAGTTGGAATGTTACATTTCAGAGACTTTGATAAGTCTTCACATATCTCGCGCCAAAACTTCTGAACTGGTGGACAGAACCAAAGAGCGTGGATATAATTTCTTTTTTACTATGGATTTAATTTGTTGATATTCTAAAAATCTTTTCTTGTTGATCCCATATTGTGTAACTAGTCTGTCAAATGGAATAAATTCTGTTCCTTCTAGTATATGTTCTAAATATTTGATTCCTTTACCACTCCAATCTGAAAAGTTTATCATATTATTGTTTTGTAATATGTCAGGGTTGTTCCAGATAGGTGTACGTTTGCATGGGATTAATGAAGACGCCGTCAATTTTAGAAACTCCCACCATGCTGTCAGAGAAGAGCTGATGTTGATGCTTTTAAAGCATTCATGTTGTTGGATGTTTGAGCTGATAAATGGTAGGTCTGAGATCTCTAGATTATTGCAGAGTGCTTGTTCTACATCTAGCCAAGGTTCATCTAAGAGGGTATATTTTAGCCATCCTGAGATAAACTGAAGCCTGTTGGCTAAGAAGTAGTGCTGAAAGTTAGGCAGATCTAGTCCTCCTTTATCCTTGGTCTTTTGTAGTGTTTTTAAGCTTATACGTGGGGGTTTATCTTTCCAAAGGAATTTGGACATACATGAATCTAGAGATCTGAACCAATCTTGTGGCGGTTTAGTTGGGATCATTGAGAATAAATAATTTATTTTTGGTAAGACCATCATTTTTATAGCGGCAACCCTTCCCATGAGTGATATGGGTAGACATTTCCATCTAGCCAGATCACCTTCTACCTTCTTTAAAAGTGGGATATGGTTTAATTTAGTTAGATCTGCAAGCTTGGGAGAAACATTAATACCTAAATATTTTATATTTCCACATTGCAGTGGGGAAGGAGAAGAATTATGGAGGGAGCAATTAATCGGAAGAACTGTTGATTTCGACCAGTTAATTGAGTAATCTGAGACACTTGAGAAAGAGTTTATCAATTTAATCACCCCAGAGATATTGGTTTGTGAATTTTGGAGAAAGAGTAACACATCATCCGCATAAAGGCTGATTTTATGTTCCACGTTCTTGCATTTTATGCCCTTAATTACTGAATTCTGTCTAATTGCTGCTGCTAGTGGTTCAATAAAAATTGCAAACAGTGAAGGGGAGAGTGGGCATCCCTGCCTGGTGCCCCTCAAGAGACAGAAGCTGGAGGATGTCTGGTCATTTGTTCTGACACAAGCTGTTGGGGAATTATATAATATTTTTAACCAGTTTATGAAAGAGGATCCAAAACCAAATTTGTGTAAAGTTGCAAATAGAAATTTCCAGTTAACTCTGTCAAATGCTTTTTCTGCGTCTAAAGAGAATATTGTAGTTTCTAGGTTTTTACTGTATGAGTAGTCTATCAAATTAAGTAATCTACGTGTATTTGTTGATGAGTGCCTACCTTTTATGAAACCAGTTTGGTCAGGATGAATTAAGAGGGGGGTTATTTTCTCCAGTCTCTTTGAGAGAGCTTTGCAGATTATTTTAAGGTCTACGTTTATAAGGGATATTGGACGATAGCTTGAGGGATATACAGGGTCTTTGCCTGGTTTTAGCAGGAGATTAATGTTTGCAGAGTTCATATTTGATGGAAGTCTGCCCTTTTCTTTGATTTCCAACAACGTTCTGTAGAAAACTGGTGCTAGAATCGACCAGAATTCTTTGTAGAATTCTGCAGGAAAGCCGTCTGGACCTGGAGCCTTATTATTGGGCATACTTATCAGGGCTTCCTGGAGTTCACCTGGTGTCAGTGGTGAATCCAGTGCCACTGTTTGAGTGTCTAATAATTTTGGAAGAGTTATGTTGTCCAAAAACTGATCAATTTCCTTTTTAGATGGGTTTATTTGTGGTGAATACAACGTTTTATAGAAATCCCTGAAAATGTTGTTTATTTGTTTTCTTCTTTCTTGTTATGGGATGGTAAATGGACTGATTCTTATATAGCACTTTTCTACTCTCACGGAGTACTCAAAGCGCTCTATACAACATGCCTCATTCACCCAATCAGCTTGTTATGGGATGAGAAAGAAACTATTTTACCTCTCATCACAGCTTTCCCTGCTTCCCATAGAACAGATGCTGATGTTCTGGGAGTGTCATTATAGTCAAAATATAGAGTCCATTCTTTTTTAAAATATTTAATAAAGTCTTCATCTTTAAGCAGTGAACAACTGAGATAATCCATCCACAATAAGAGGTTAGTCATTCATATACTGCAACAACATGGGAATAGAGCAGCTGTGAGAGGATTCAACATTAATGAATCAATGATACGGAAGTGGAGGAAGCGTAGTTTTTGGCTTTCTCCATATTTCACCGTACACCGTTTATACCACCCACCCCTAATCTCACCCTGGGTCAACACATCTGAATCACATGATGAGTTCATTACCAGGCCTTTGGAGAACTTCACGACATGTTGAGGAGGTCATGTAACCATTTGAATCAGCTGTGTTGGATCAAGGACACGTCTAAAACCTGCTGGACACCGGCCCTCGAGTCCTGGAGTTGCCCACCCCTGCTGCAGTGTCATTGAAATGCAACATTATTTGACCTCTGATCCTAGAAAACGTTCTAACATGAATGTGCAAAGCTGTGAATCTTACTGCCAACACCAAAAGTTTTGATGGTCAAAGCTGAGGAAACATTTACAGTCCAGAGATCTTTCTGAATTAATGTCCATATTGAAACATTTGGAAACCTCTAACATGACCTTTTCTGGGTATGCTGTTGCATTCAAGACATTTAGCTAGTTGTGTTGTGACAGTAAAGCCTGCTGAGTAAAGGATATGGAATGTTTTTGTCCTTTTTAACATTCATTATAACTGATGTCACTGGCTCTTGCATTGCATAAAAGTATCCACTGTAGCTTTTTTGAAGACATTTTGTGTATCCTGTGTGTCACACGTGTAAATCTGAAACAGTAAGAACTAAAATGTGTCCGCTCTGAACAAAAGTATGTGAGAATGCAGTGCCACCACATTCCCCTTCAAACACATGACATGTGCAGAAACGATCAGCACTACAAAGTCGATTCCTGATCAATCACAGAAGAATAAATGCTCCATTATATTATCTTTACTGTTTACATGCTATACACACGTGTCCTGGGCCTGTTGTGAAGTTTCAGCTGTTTGGCAAACACAGGCAAAAAGCACAGAGCAGATCAAATGTGGACTCATTACCAACAGTGACAAAAAGCTAGAACTGATTTACAAGAAAAGACAGTTACACTGACCACATTTACATCTTGTCTATCCTCTATATTATTAGTATACATCATTCATATCATACCATATGAGCCTAATGGAACATTTCACAGCTCCTCTCTGCACACCTACACTTTGATCACTATCATGCAAATCTGTGAATCCCACACTGGTAATGGCACACACTAACAATGATACAGGCTACTATATAGCCCACTTTAATGCTTCTTTTAGGTGCCTTCCAGTCACACGTTCCATTTATTGGCGATGCTGCATATTTTCCAATACACGACTTCTACTGTATATTATGGATGTGCTCGCATATCCAGTAATAACCACATAAAGCTCTTGGTGTTTAGGCCTCTATTAGACATACCTAGCATATTTTGGTCATGCCATACTGGAGTCTTGGTCCTGGAGCAGATGTAGCCTTGGTGGAGAGCTTTATTGCCATTGTTACACCTGACTGGGAAATTCTGAAAAGCGTGCTTCTAATGTAAGAGTTAAAGACGCAACACTGTTTCCAACTTGTAGTGACTCTTAGTCTGGAAGGAAGTCTTCTCACCACCGAGTCACCACATCCTCACAGCCGGGGGAGGGGGGGGTCCTATGTCAGTCACTTTCATTTCGCCTGGTGTTATATTTCCACTGTGTACATTCAAATCGGACGTATGATAAATTCGAAATGCACAGGGGTCGTGCCATTTCCAAAAACCACTCCTCACCTGTTCTTTCTGCTCCTGTGTTTGTTTGAGCGTATAACTGTGAATGATGTACTTCAGTTTTCCTCCTGCGTGGTAGTTTTGCCAAAGGCGCTCGTGTTGTGAGGCGTTCATGTAGCTACAGTTTTGTAGTGTCTATAGTGGAATTCTGATGCATCGCTTTTTGGGGGGGGGTTTTCACACATCTTTATTAATAACTGCCCAAGTTTTTCAGAGGTGTTTCCCTGTGGCTGTCAGTTTAGTCTGATTCCTGTAACAGTCATTTCAGCGTACCGTATTCTAATTCTAATTCTGATTTAACTTGAGGTCTTTTGGATAATATCAAACCCAGACTAGTACTTTGACTCCCAGTTAAGTAGACAACCTGAACAATCCTCTAGATTTGTTCTATATTCAAGTACAACAGCATAGTTTACATAGGCTCTGATGAGGTTGGGCTCTGCTTAACATGAAATATGTAACCCTTGACACACTTTTGTAATTTGAATGAATGAGGCTATGTTTGTGTTCCTTTCAGTACTAGCTCAGAGCAGTGTCTAATGCTCAGTTTCTTCCACATACTCCACATGCCTTCCTCACTATGGCTACAACTTAGCAGATAACATAGTTAGGCAGTAACCAGAATTACAATGTCCATGTACCTATCCACATGCACAAAGCAATCCTGTGCTGCAAAGCCTACAATACATCACCCGACGTAATACCAGTACTGCTATAACAGTACAGGAGGTGTGTGTGTGTGTGTGTGTGTGTATACACGTGCACATGCACAAACATCCTGCTCAACAACGCTCCACAGGTATTCATTAAACGGCACAAGTTCCAACCTGAAGTAAAGGCAGTGAATGTAACATGAATCGAAGACCAGTGTGTGTTCTTCCTCCATTTCCCAGATTCTAGAAAAATCATCCCCCAACTAACAGACATGTATAAACAACACCCCCCTCATCTGCGCACCTGCACCCTCAACACCTGCATACTTGCTATATACTGTCACCTTTTGCTCGTTTGACTGGAAATCCAAACAAATATGTTCTTGTTTTTTGGGAAATCCATTACTGACTATGTATTTCTTTCATTTCTAAAAACCACAAAACCGCTGCTCCTTCAGAAGCCTCCATCATGCATATGGACAGATATTAATGCCAGTGGCAGATATGGGACTGGTACATCAAGGCAAGGCAAGGCAAGTTTATTTGTATAGCACAATTCACCAACAAGGTGATTCAAAGTGCTTTACAGAGACATTAGAAACAAAAACAAATAAAAAGCATGATTTAAAATTGATTAAAACAAGCAAACAAACAAACAAACAAACAAACAAACAAACAAACAAAACAGTATATAAAATCAAAACAGATAAAATCAGAACAGTAGATAAAATCAGTAGTTAATGTAAGTTTTGAAATTTAAGCTTAAAAGTGTGGATTTGGTGCTTTATTCAAATGCAGCTGAGAACAGGTGAGTCTTCAACCTGGATTTAAATAAACTGAGTGTTTCAGCTGATCTGAGGCTTTCTGGGAGTTTGTTCCAGATATAAGGAGCATAAAAGCTGAATGCAGCTTCTCCGTGTCTGGTTCTGACTCTGGGAACTGATAAAAGACCGGATCCAGATGACCTGAGGGATCTGGAAGGTTCATACTGGGTCAGGAGGTCACTGATGTATTTTGGTCCTAAACCATTCAGAGCTTTATAGGCCAGCATCAGAACTTTAAAGTCTATCCTCTGACGGACAGGCAGCCAGTGTAAAGACCTCAGAGCTGGACTGATGTGGTCCACTTTTTTGGTCTTAGTGAGGACTCGAGCAGCAGAGTTCTGAATGAGCTGTAGTTGTCTGACTGATTTTTTAGGTAGACCTGTAAAGATGCTGTTACAGTAATCAAGCCTACTAAAGATGAATGCATGGACTAGTTTTTCCAGGTCCTGTTGAGACATCAGATCTTTTATCCTTGAAATATTCTTGAGGTGATAGTAAGCTGACTTTGTTATTGTCTTAATGTGTTTTTCTAAGTTTAGGTCTGCATCCATCACTACACCCACATTTCTCGCCTGGTTTGTGGTTTTTAGGTGTATAGATTGAAGTTCTCTGGTGACCTGTAATCGTTTTTCTTTGGCGCCAAAGACTATTACCTCAGTTTTGTTTTTGTTTAGCTGGAAAAAATTGTGGCACAACCAGTCATTAATTTCCTCGATGCATTTACCAAGAGCCTGTACAGGGCCTCGGTCTCCTGGTGACATTGTGATATATATTTGTGTGTCATCTGCATAGCTGTGATAGTTTATTTTGTTGTTCTTTATAATCTGTGCCAGTGGGAGCATGTAAATGTTAAACAGAAGGGGTCCCAAGATGGAACCTTGGGGAACTCCACATGTGATACTTGTCTGCTCAGATGTGAAGTTACCTATTGATACAAAGTATTTCCTGTTTTCTAAGTATGTTTTGAACCAGTTTAGTACAGTTCCTGAAAGACCTGCCCAGTTCTCCAGTCGTTTGAGTAATATGTTGTGGTCAACTGTATCAAATGCTGCACTGAGATCCAGTAAAACTAGGACTGACATTTTTCCACTGTCTGTATTCAGACATATGTCATTAAACACTTTGGTCAGAGCGGTTTCAGTGCTGTGGTTCTGTCTAAAACCTGACTGGAAGGCATCGTAGCAATTATTCTGTTTTAAGAAGTAACTGAGCTGTTGAGAAACTGCTTTTTCAATGATCTTACTTAAAAACGGGAGATTTGAGATCGGCCTGTAGTTGTTCATTTGTGTCTTGTCAAGATTGTCCTTTTTCAGTATAGGTTTGATTACAGCAGTTTTTAGTGATTCTGGAAACACAGCTGATAATAAGGAAAAGTTGACGATCTGTAACAGGTCTGACTCTAAAGTCTTTGAGACCTTTTTGAAAAAACTTGTTGGCAGGACATCTAAACAGCAGGAGGAGGAGTTCAGTTGACCTAAGATGTCCTCCAGGTCTTTGCTGTTAATAGGTTGAAACTGTTTCGTGGTGTTTAAACAGTTTTTTGGTGGACACAGTACATATCCTGGATCTGCTGTTGATGTACCAATTGCTTGTCTAATCTTCTGGATTTTTTCAGTGAAGAATTTGGCAAAGTCATTGCAGGCCATGGTCGAATGAAGTTCAGCTGCCACTGACACAGGAGGGTTTGTTAGCCTGTCAACTGTAGAAAATAAGACCCGAGCATTATGGCTGTTTTTAGTGATGATGTCAGAGAAGTAGGACCTCCTTGCACTCCTCAGTTGTAAATTATAATTGTGAAGTTTCTCTTTATAGATGTCATAATGAACCTGGAGGTTTGTTTTTCTCCATCTGCGCTCAGCTTTCCTACACTCTCTTTTTTCATTTTTCACCAGTGTGGAGTTTCTCCATGGAGACTTTTTCCTTCCAGAGATAACCTTCACCTTAATGGGAGCAATAGTGTCCATTACATTTAACATGTTAGCATTGAAGCTATTGACGAGCTCATTGACTGACCCTCTGGACAGGTCAGGTGTTAATGGGAAGACCTGGTTAAAAATTGCACTACTGTGTTCAGTTATACACCGTTTTGTTATCACTGTTGTTGATATATTTGTGTGGGCTGAGATTTTACTTTCAAAGAAAACACAGTAATGATCAGACAGGCCCACATCAGACACAGTAACCTTTGAAATGCTCAGGCCTTTGGAGATCAGTAGGTCAAGAGTGTGTCCTCTATTATGTGTGGCCTCTGTTACATGCTGAGTCAGCCCAAAGTTGCCCAGAGTGTTACTCAGGTCTTTAGTCCCTTTGTCCTGAGGGTTGTCCACATGAATGTTAAAATCCCCAACAATAATTACACAGTCAAAATCAACACAGATCACAGACAGCAGTTCACTGAGGTCATTAAAAAAGTCTGTGCAGTATTTGGGAGGCCTGTAAACATTAAGAAACACAACTTTGGATGGGGCCTTCAGCTGTAAAGCCACATATTCAAAAGACTGAAAACTTCCAGGAGATAGCTGCTTACATTGAAATGATTCATTAAATAAGACAGCAACCCCCCCTCCTCTCCTGCTCACCCTGACCTCACTGATAAAACTGTAGTTAGGAGGGGTCGTCTCGATGAGAACAGCTCCACTGTTACTTTGGTCCAACCAAGTTTCAGTTAGAAACATAAAATCAAGGCTGTGCTCAGTGATTAAATCATTAATTAAAAATGTTTTCCCAGCTAGAGATCTAATGTTTAATAAAGCCAACTTAAGTGTTTTAGAGGTATTACTTGCCCCCTCGTGTTTGGGAGCAGTCTGTGGCACACAAGGTATGTTTACTATGAATTTCTAGTAAAGTGCTTCATATGGAGCTGTCCAACTGAGAGCAATCATTGTGACACATTGTGTAAAAGAGTTTAGAGATTGAAGTAAAGATGATTTAATGCCATTTTAATTCCTTTATATTCTTCTCTGAACCTTATCTTTAAACTTTCTTTGTGATTAAATTAAACTTGAATGAAAAAGATGAAATACAAAGGACACCAGCCCTCACACACAGCAATAACATTATCTTGGCACAGGGCTGACTTGACACGGGCGCGGTTGTGATAAGGTGAATGTAGCACATTCATGAATCAGACATTATCCAGATAACATATGTAGAAATAGCTGCAGAACAAATAAAAAGGCAGAATTTTCTCACAGCTGTCTCTTGAAATGGGTGTGAATGTTACTGATTTGTTACAATTGAGTGATCCAATATTTAAAAATGACTATTTGAAGTTTTGAATGTTGTCTTTTATACATTCCTCAGTTCCTGTTCTGGTAAATGTTTTACTCTCTTTTTTAACCCCTTTTTGTGTACTTCCTGTTTTATTTTGACATTTTGATTCCCAGTGCTGTTTCCTTTGTTTTTACTTCTCATGCCCATTAGTCTGACTGAATTCAGCTGTTCCAAATCATTGTTTGATGGTGTTGGAGTTTCCTGTTGTGCTGCATGCACGTCGCAAGTGTAAGTCAAAATAGGTTTTTCTCTGTTTATCAAACTAGTGTTGATTTAGCCGTCAGTAATTTTCTCCTTTAAGATTTTAATTATATATTCAAAGCCAAAACAAATGAAAATACAAGTTTGAACACATATGGCTTACAGCCTGGTGCCTTATTCTGAACTCCTCTTAAAAAACAAACCAAACAAACATATTTTGAGTCAGTAGTCACCTTTCTTTTGAAATACATAGGATGCTAAGATTGTTTTTTATAAGTGATACTTTGATGTAACAGACAGGTTTTGTTAGTCCAAATGACCATCCTTTCCTTAAGTAGGTCGGATGAGCTGATCTGAGTATTTTATGAACTCGGATCAACTCAAAACAGCCATCTCCAGGTTTTTCAGGGAATTGTCAAAAAACCATATATAGTCTATAGCGAGCAATCATATGTTGTTAATGTCTGGGAGAATGTGCAGACTGCTTTGAGCTACAGTAACTCAATAACCCCTCGTTGCAACAAAGGTATGCAGAAGAGCATCTCTGAATGTCCAAAACATTGAAACTTGAAGTAGATGGACTGTTGCAGCAGTTAACCACAGTAAACTGAGGCTCCAGTTGGCGCTGGCTCACCAACATTGGACAGTGGAACTATAGGAAAATGTTGCCTGGTCTGATGAGTTTTGATTTTTGGATCAGAATTTAGCGAAAACAACATGAAAAGATCCGTCCTGTCTTGTATGAGTGGTTCAGACTGGTGCTGTCACAATGTAGGGGATGTTTGCTTGGCACGTTTTGGCCTCTGAATACCAACTGAACACTGTTTAGATGTCACAGCCTACATGGTTATTGTTGCTGACCACATTTATCCCTGTGAGACCACAGTCTTCCAGAAGCATAACAAACCATGTCACAAAACTCGAATCATCTCAAATTGGCTTCCTGAACTTGACGGTGGACGTGCAACTGTGCTGCTATGGTGGCAGTACGAACCAAAATCTGAGAAGGGCAAGCAAAGAATGTAGGATTTCTAAAGGACAAAGGGGTTCCAACCCAGTATTAACAAGGTCTACATGAGTAAATGTGTAATTAAAAGGTAGATCATTACAATGACTGATGGATATAAAAATAATATGTACATTATGAAGTGCATACCCAAACCTTTTGCTGACAGTCCTGGCCCTGTATCCTTTCTCGTGCATATGGCAAAAATTGAAAGTTATTTCATTAAAAAAGACTCGTCATGCTCTGTAACAGGATATTTTAGATATCAACAGCCACAAATGGAAAGTCGTAAAACTTATCTTAAGTCCTGGAAACTAGCTCAGAGATTTTTGATTAGTGACTGTATATCAGGGATATCCAGATCCAGGTCTCGAGTGCCGGTGTCCTGCAGGTTTTAGATCTCGCCCTGGGTCAGCACATCTGAATCACATGATTAGTTCATTAGCAGGCCTCTGGAGAACTTCAGGTCATTTAGCCATTTAAATCAGCGGTTCAGGACACAGCACTCGAGGCCTTGAGTTGCCTGTTGTATACAGTGTGGATTTAGTTCCTCAAAACGTAAATACAGAGTAGCGATGAAGTGATTCATCTCGCCTCAGAGTCAAGAGCCTCTAGGGCTGTGATGACGAAAACTTAACCTACACATTTGTTTCCATTTAAGGTTGGTGTGGTCATACAAATGAAAATAGGACTCACACAGACATACATGCCCACATAGATGTAAGTGGAGGATGATTTTTGTAACACATTCTGCTGCTTGAGTGATGTGTTCAACGAAGGTGCCGCAGCCACATTTACCACAACTGCTGTTTTGAAGTTTGCCCCTTGTGCGAGTGCCTCAGTTTGACATACTGTCTCGCAGTATTCGAGATGCTGTTTGGGCACTGAGCCCTATAGCAATTATTATAAACCAGGAGAAAGGACAGATCTTCTGAATCAACTGTAATCTGTATTAATGGGTATCTGCATTAGAATTTGTCAGCAGGAGGCTGAAGTTAGGTACCAGATGCTTCTTGCTTCATTTGCATTTGTAGTAAAAGTTTTGCTGATCAGTAATGTCTCAATGACTCTAAACGGTCTTTGTGGACAGCAAGAGAAACATATTGATGACTGCACATGAAACAGCAAGTTTTGGTATACATAGACTCTTTATTTACCCTGAAGGAAATTTACATCCATTATCCAGATATCCACCAGCTACAGTGGCAGCCACTAGAGATTTTAATGCTCCAATAATGCTCTGTGGCATGTTGTCACACTGCTGAAGTCTGTCTAAGTTAAGGTTTAGCAGAAAATTGCAATCTATACTTTTTATACTCAGGAATTGTCCCTCACTTCTGGTTGATTTTTATTTCACTGTTAGAAACGTAAGGTTGGTTTATCACCTTCAGAAATATTCCAGGGGTGTTTCTCTCAGATGGAGCTGAAGATGGAGCTCTGCTTGGCCCTTGTGTGATCAATGATCTCTCTCACTTAAAGAAATAGACACAGTAAAATCGTAATACATGAAGTGACTCCTCCTGTTTCTTGGGAATTCAAGTTTCTGTTGATCTGTGTTTTGCTATCATTTTACATTGACAACACCCTTCTGAGTGTCTGTTCTACACAGTCATCACATTGTATTAACTGGTCACATGGGTTGGGTAGTGACTTGCTGCACAGTCGGGTACGGCTTTTCAGGTGACATTCTCTGCAGAATAGCTAAAATGCTTTGCGGGAAAATGCCACTCCAGTTCGTCATCATTATAAGTTGTTCTCCGAAAATGTCTGACAGAATTGTTTCAACACCTAAACAAAGTGGCACCTTATTAGTATGGCAGGCCCATGACACACAAGGCAGACTCACAGTCGGTCAGCCGACAAGTTATTGAGGCAGTAAAATCAGCAGTGGAAGTGTGGGGGTGTTGCACAGCACAGGCCAACTGTCAGCCAAAAAAAGGTTTCAGAGAAAGTCTGTAACTGAGCTCCAAGAGGAGCAGTGTCATACTGGGCTGTGTGCTGAAGGTTGTTGTTGCAGACTTTTGTTAAATTTGATTGCAAATAATTTATATTATGTTTGTCCATTGTGTTATGTTGTAATGCAAAAACGACATTCTCATTATAAAGTAGTGTTTCCGGTTAATACTTGTACAGCTGCTGTTATTGTGTATATATTTATTTATATTTCTTCATACATTCTTATATAGTTCTATATTGTGTATTTTGTTGTACAGTTATTTTATTTTCAACTTTAATTTATATATTTTATCTTATTCTTTCCCAGTTAAATTTACCCTTCATTCTAATTTGTGTTGTACAGTTATTTCATTTTTAACCTTAATTTATATTTTATTCCTTCCTAGTTAAATTTACCCTTTTTAATTTTTCATATTTATTTCCTATCTTATTCATAGCCTTTTCCTTTTTTGTTTTCTTTAGGTCACGAGCAGTTGTCTAAGCATTTCACTGCATATCGTACTGTGTATGACTGTGTACGTGACAAATAAAATTTGAATTTGATTTATTTTAGTGAATGGTCAAGACTAAACATTATTTCAATGTTGTATTTGTTGGAGGGCTTTGATGTCTACATGCTCTCAGAATATGTTTAAATTATGAATATGAAAAGTCCTGCGTTGAACCTAATTTCATGTTTAAGAAACTGTCCGACATAATTCTTTGGATGCTGCAAACTGAGCGTGCAGCTTTTAGCCTTACACGCTCAAGTGCTTTACAAACTATTTAGGAAGCTAGCTATCAGTTAGCTTAGCACAAACACTGGAAATATTTGGACTCATGGTTTGCTTAGTTTTTACTGTTGAGTTCACTGACACTGAAGCGTGTGCACTCTTGCTGCTAGAGGTTGACTTGTAGCCCATTTGACAATCATTAGCTGTAAAGCAAAATGCCAATTGTGTGACTTTGAAGCCCGTGAAGCCATTAACAAGTGTTTCTTTGTGGAGCTGGCATGCTTTCCCTGTGCCTGTGGGGGTTTTCTCTGGGCCTTCTTCCTACACACCAAACACATACATGCTAGGTTTTTGATTCTAAATTGACCATGGATGTGGAGTAGACAAAGTGCTTGGAAGTATACAAAATACAGCTCTTTATGAAGGTATGGTCAAATGTGGTCGAGGACTAAAGCACTTTGAGAGGTTGGTGCAACTGGGGGGAAATGGATGTTTTTAAACACAAGAACATTTATATCTGTTTCAGTTTTTACAGGCTTTTAATCCTGCTGTCCTAGCACCTCATCAGGTCATTGTGCTGTGAAAATTGGATTACAAGCTTGAAACATAATCACGTTTACTTCTTCTTCTTGTTAAATTTCAGTGTACTAAATATGTACAAGTATACCAAAATGAATAAAAATGAGTGCAGCATTAAATATGGCAGTTTTTAAGGAATGTAGATAATCAGGAGTCTTTAACTACCAAACAACTGTTTAAAAAAATAGACACTGAGGCAAAATGAAGTGTAAGCAAGTGTTGCTGCTTGTTTGTACCTTTGTGGACCTGGTTAGTCCTGTTGATAAGGAGTGGTGTTTCTCACTCATACATCTTTCTCTTGTGCTTTCTAGTCAGGTTTCGGCTGCCTAAAGGCCTAGTCTGAAGTTAAGGTGTGTGGGGGTGTGTGTCTGTGTGTGCGGATTTGTTGCAAGGGGGCTCCAAAAGAGGCGGTCCTGATGCTGCCTAACCTGTTTGCCTGCATTATAGGTATTCAACTGGCAGCTTCACCTCGTCCTGCCCACAGAGCAGCAGTGATACACTGAAGAGGAGACATCTGGCCCTAGGCTTTCCTAAGGAGACGGTGTCTTTGGCACACGGTAAGTCCATCAAATCTCAGTTTGGTTGTTATGGCACAATCTATGATTGGAATAAATTGGAGGAGATTTGATAAAAAAAAATACCTTAATGTTTATTCATTTCAAAATCTAAAAATTGCATTTCAGTAAAATGTACATTGTAGTTGGTATAGGTTCATCTCTGTACTTCACATCAGTTACATTTATGTTTTCATTCGAGTACTGAGACTGACCCCCGTCCTCTCACAGACTTGGGTGGAAAGTCTGAATTAATACTGAAGCCATTTAAGGATGAGGCGTTTGCTTATGTTTTGCCTCTGGTGTCATTGATTTTTTTTTAAATTGTTGTACTTGTATGTCAGCACCAAACTGCAGAGTTTGTCTAGCGTAAAGATTTTAAAACAGGTTGACCACAACTGTGGGCATGCCAGACTCTGCTGTCACTGGGCTCACACCCTGTTTGATTGAAGTTGTTTCTCAAAACGTTGCCACCCTGGATACACCTATTAACGGCAATGCAATTAGTTTTTTAAGAAGTGTCTTGTGACTTCACTGCCTTTCCTGTTTGTTGCTCATCGCTGGCTTGGGGAACCATAAGGTAGAGCCTAAAACCACTGCCCAGTTTCCTTGCAAGTCAAGAATGCCTGAAACAGCATCGTTGAGCATATGACTACAGTTTTCTGAGCTCTCACTGAAGAATTAGATTTATCTACTGTCATCTGGTTATTACCTGGTTAGTAGTTTCTATATTTAAAGAAAGAGAACTCCTGGGATGGACTGTGTTATTACCAGTGGGTGTTGGCCAATAATAATCAATTAGCAGTTAGTTTTGTAAGTATTGTTTTGTTTTTTTTCATAAGTCCTGTTTGTTTCAATATGAGTGACTGTTTTTACCACATCTGATTTCTTTTTTGAGTTGAATTTAAAAGCATGGTATTGACGATCGTCTGACTCTTAGCTCTGCTGGACAGTATAAACCTGATGAAGCAGACGCTCTTGAGTTTAGGGTTTTTATCACAGCATGTCTAAAACCTGCTCCCTCATTTTCTATTCGACACTGCTGCAAGTGAATTACGTTAGTGTTTATATGCGAATGTGTTGAGGTGTGGTCGAATCCAGTGTGTGTCAGTCAGAATGCATCCAAACCAACTGGTTTAGATGCCTACATACACCTTAACAAACCTGGCAAAGGCTTTAGATTCCTGAAGTGTGAGACAATGTGGTTTGTGGGCGTCAGAGTTTCTCTGTCAGTTCAGAATCAGGAAAAAATAAATAAAAGTACCAGCTCTTCTTTAAAGAAACAAAACGCGTTTCACTTGTGTGTCTTCATGTGGATAGTATTATCAGGTATTACAAAAATGTTATTGCACGGGTAGAAACAGTGACACACTATTTTTTAGCTGCACCTACAGTATACCTAAACCAGTGTTTTTATTAATAAGCTGAAAGCTGCATGTTGCTGCATTGTTTGTGATGAGAGATCAGAAAGAGTACAGCTTTTAGAAAAAATGAAATGATCTGATTTTACTTTTACCTACAAAAACGACATTCAGCATTGCTTCCCTGCATCTTACTTAGTCGGTGTCAGCTTTAAGTAAAAGCTCCCTCTGCTTTCTTTTGTGTTTCACAGATAATATTGCTGTAGTTCCCACATTCGCTTGAATTGTCATATGAATTCTGTGATGTGGATGTGCATGTAATAGAAATAATGGTAAGTATAACAATGTTAGACATACAGTGGCTGACAATCATACACAAAAATGTAAACATTGCCTGATGTAAAAATCTCACACTGTGTATTCTAACCACTGTCAAAGGACCAGGACAGCAAGAGTGCAAGCTTCTCAGAAAGCCTCGTGCTGGATAACGCTGAGAAAGGAGTTGTTGTTGCAGGAATCAAAGACAACACAATCTCTCCAAAAAGTGGTAAGATAAACATTTCAGATTCATTTTTGTTAGTTTTGAAAATTCAATAAGCACTAATAGAAAAAAAGAATGTGACATTATTTCTGCTCCTTTCAGGAGAAAGGTTTGTTGCAGCAACAATACAACTTGGTAAACTTGAGAAAAACGATGTGGAGAAAATCTTGAAGGTGCTGGAGCCGTACGAAAGCAACATAAATCTTCTGACAGAGAAGGACTTGAACCCCGGTGTTGACCTTGGCTCTTTGGGAGTAGGTCTCAAAGATTCGGCAGCGGTAAGCATCAAGCTGTGGGGAACATTTGGTTTATGTTATTATAGGAAACACCATAAAATCTGTTTTTATTTATACATTTTTAAACCTTTTTGTGTATGAGAACTGTTGAAATATTGACTTTCAGTATTTCAATAAACTGTCAAATCACAATATATCTGAAAAGATATCCAGTTAGACATTAAATCCTTTTTCTAAAAACTGCATATGTGAAGCCTAAAATCCCCTACGTAGTTTTGTGAGGTGGTGGTGATTTACTTAATCTAGTCCATCCTATTCGTCCATGACATCTTCTATTTCCCATTTCTACCCCCACCTTGCTGCAGTGCAGATGAACTGGACATGATTTGTGCTGCTCAGAATACAATTTTGGTTAATAGTCATAAAGTTAGTGCTTTAATTTTGTTTTTTTAATTACCAACAGATATTACAGAAGGATCTATCGCTGGATGCATCAGCTCAGGGACCAACCGTTTCCCTTGATGGCCTGAATGGAAAGCTTAATGATGCACAACGGTTGGGGGTAAAAATAAGTGAACCGACTCTTAATGGAGACCTTCCCAGTCTTAGCCTAAATAAGCCATCAACTGATGCTGGTGCCACATTTAAAATGCCCTCCGCAGGGCTTACAATGCCAGACATAAAATCAGATTCAAGTGGAACCCTAGAAGTACCTGATATCAGTGTCTCAGCTCCCAATCTTAACACTCCCATTGCAACACTAGACATCAACAAACCAGAAGTCGAAGGCAAAATGAAACACAAGGCCCCGAAATTCACAATGCCACACTTCAATCTACCTGATCTTGATGTACCAAAAGCAGACATTGATGTCTCTGGTGATCCAGGTCTTCCTTCAGTCAGTGGAAGTATGGAGAGACCAGACCTCAACCTGTCAGCTCCAAAGTTAGATTTGAAAAGTAATGATTTGGAGCTGAATGGGCCAAAAGTGGATTTGAATAGTCCTGATGTAAATGTAAAGGCCCCAGATGCTAATATTGAGGCACCCTCAGGGAAAATCAAGTGGCCCCATCTAAAATGGAAAAGTCAAAAACCCAAAGGACCAGATGCTGACCTGTCCACACCTAATGCCAGCATTTCCACACCAAAGATTGATGGTGATCTAAGTACCCCAGATGTGAATGTTGGCTCAGCTCAAGCTGATATTAAAGGCCCTGATCTAGATGTTCAAACCCCAGATCTTAACGTTGATGCCCCTTCTGGTAAGATCAACTGGCCTCACCTGAAATGGAAGAAGCCCAAACTTGAAGGATCAAAAGCAGACTTGGACATGGATGCAGACCTAAAGAAACCTGATTTAAGTCTTTCAGCTCCAAAGATTGAGGGTGACATTAATGTACCAAATGCTGAGCTGAGTCTTCCAGAAACAGAGCTAAAGGCCCCGGGTGTAGATGTTCATGCCCCAGACGCTGACATTGATGCTCCTTCAGGAAAAATTAACTGGCCTCATCTAAAGTGGAAAAAATCCAAACTTAATGGGCCAAAAGCTGATATGGACCTCAATGCAGATTTAAGCCCACCAGATGCTTCAGTTCCAAAAATTGATGGGGAGATTAGTACACCTGACGTGAGCCTCAATTTACCCAAAGCTGACGTTGATATCAAAGCACCAGATGCTGACATAAATCCACCGTCTGGCAAAATCAAGTTCCCAACACTGAGAAAACCTAAATTCTTGGTTTCTGGGCCAAAGGTGAAAGCTCCAGATGTTGATGTTGATGCTGATGTGAAAGCACCTGACCTCAGTCTGTCTGCTGAAGCACCTGATGCTGATCTGAATTTACCAAAAGCTGACCTTGATATCAAAGCACCAGATGCTGACATAAACCCACCTTCTGGCAAAATCAAGTTCCCAACACTGAAAAAACCTAAATTCTTGGTTTCTGGGCCAAAGGTGAAAACCCCAGATGTTGATGCTGATGTGAA
This sequence comes from Copadichromis virginalis, assembly GCF_057382275.1. Lineage (NCBI taxonomy): Eukaryota > Metazoa > Chordata > Actinopteri > Cichliformes > Cichlidae > Copadichromis > Copadichromis virginalis. Next base: position 1,093,231 of record NC_140630.1, on the reverse strand, counting down.
AGCACCTAACCTCAGTCTGTCTGCTGAAGCACCTGATGGTGATCTGAATTTACCAAAAGCCGATGTTGAAGCACCAAATGTAGACATTGAATCTCCATCTGGAAAGATCAAATTACCAACTATGAAAAAGCCAAAATGGTCAATCTCGGGTCCTAAGGTTAATGGTCCAGATGTTAATGCTGATGTGAAGGCACCTGACCTCAGTCTGTCTGCTGAAGCACCTGATGCTGATCTGAATTTACCAAAAGCTGACCTTGATATCAAAGCACCAGATGCTGACATAAACCCACCTTCTGGCAAAATCAAGTTCCCAACACTGAAAAAACCTAAATTCTTGGTTTCTGGGCCAAAGGTGAAAACCCCAGATGTTGATGCTGATGCTGATGTGAAAGCACCTGACCTCAGTCTGTCTGCTGAAGCACCTGATGGTGATCTGAATTTACCAAAAGCTGATGTTGAAGCACCAAATGTAGACATTGAATCTCCATCTGGAAAGATAAAGTTGCCCACTATGAAAAAGCCAAAATGGTCAATCTCGGGTCCTAAGGTTAATGGTCCAGATGTTGATGCTGATGTGAAAGCACCTGACCTCAGTCTGTCTGCCGAAGCACCTGACCTCAGTCTGTCTGCTGAAGCACCTGATGCTGATCTGAACTTACCAAAAGCTGACCTTGATATCAAAGCACCAGATGCTGACATAAACCCACCGTCTGGCAAAATCAAGTTCCCTACACTGAAAACACCTAAATTCTTGGTTTCTGGGCCAAAGTTGAAAACCCCAGATGTTGATGCTGATGTGAAAGCACCTGACCTCAGTCTGTCTGCTGAAGCACCTGATGGTGATCTGAATTTACCAAAAGCCGATGTTGAAGCACCAAATGTAGACATTGAATCTCCATCTGGAAAGATCAAATTGCCCACTATGAAAAAGCCAAAATGGTCAATCTCGGGTCCTAAGGTTAATGGTCCAGATGTTGATTTAGATGCTGGTGTTTCAACCCCTGACTTGAATCTCTCAGCTCCAAATATGGATGGTGAGATAAATGCACCAGATGTGGATCTAAATTTACCAAAAGCTGAACTGGAAGCCCCCAAATTTGATGTAGAATCTCCAGATGTTGACATTGAAGCCCCATCTGGAAAATTCAAATGGTTCCAATTCAAGAAACCCAAATTTGGCACACTGAAAGGTCCAAAGGCTGATATTGACTCTAATGTGACGATACCAGAGGTGGACCTCAAAAAGGCTGATGCAGAAATAAGTGCATCAGATGTTAATCTTTCTGCATCAAATATTGACGCCAATATCAGTGGCCCAGACCTTAACCTTGGTGGTCCAGATCTTGATGCACCTGATGCAAAGGTGAAGTTTCCCAAATTTAAATTTCCCAAACTCAAAGGATCACAAGTCCAGGGTCCCAGTGTGGATGCTGATTTAAAAACACCTCATATTGATGCAAGTCTTGATACACCAAAAGCTGAAGTGAATGCACCTAGTGCAAACCTCAGAGCGGAACCTCTCTCCTTGTCTGCACCAAAAGTTAATGGTGGTCTTGATGCGCCAGATCTTGACGTAAATTTACCGAAAGCTGATCTAAAAGGCCCCAGTGTAGACATTCAAGCTCCAGAGGCTGATGCCCATGCAGGAAAAATCAAGCTTCCCCAAATAAAATGGCCAAAGTTTGGCACATCGGCGCCAAAAGTGAAAGGACCAAATCTTGATGTTGATGCTGATCTACAACGTCCAGATCTAGGTCTGTCTGTTCCTGATGTAAATGCAAAGTTACCCAGTGCAGACTTGACAGCACCCAATGTTGAACTAAAAGCATCAGACTTGAGTCTCTCAGCCCCCAAACTTGAGGGAGACATTGGTACTCCAGGCATTGATGCTGGTCTTAAAACTGGTATTGATCTTTCTGCACCAAAAGTTAATGGTGGTCTTGATGCGCCAGATCTTGACGTAAATTTACCGAAAGCTGATCTAAAAGGCCCCAGTGTAGACATTCAAGCTCCAGAGGCTGATGCCCATGCAGGAAAAATCAAGCTTCCCCAAATAAAATGGCCAAAGTTTGGCACATCGGCGCCAAAAGTGAAAGGACCAAATCTTGATGTTGATGCTGATCTACAACGTCCAGATCTAGGTCTGTCTGTTCCTGATGTAAATGCAAAGTTACCCAGTGCAGACTTGACAGCACCCAATGTTGAACTAAAAGCATCAGACTTGAGTCTCTCAGCCCCCAAACTTGAGGGAGACATTGGTACTCCAGGCATTGATGCTGGTCTCAAAACTGGCATTGATCCCAACGTGAATGTTGGTTTGCCTGAAACTGATATCAAGGCACCCAGTCTACATCTGCCAAAAGCTGACCTCCAGTCATCTGATCTCAGCTTGAAAACACCAAATGTCAACCTTTATCCACCCAAAATTGGTGGTAGTCTCTCAGCACCAAACATAGACACGAGTATGCCAAAAATTGAAGTAGAAGCACCCGATGCCAATGTGAAATCTCCAGGTTTGGATGTCAACCTGCCAGAAGCAGACCTCAAAGATTCCAATATCCACTTGAAAACTCCAGATCTGGATTTGAATACCCACCTTGGTGACTTTAAAATGCCACATTACAATCATCCAAAACTTGATCTTTCAAGTCCTGAAGTAGAAGCTCCCAGTATTAATCCCACAGTTGAGGCTGGAATTAAGGTACCTGGAGTCAGCACAGATATGCCTACAACAGATGCACACATCTCTGTTCCTGCAGTAGATTTGAATGCACCAAATGTAGGTGATATTAAAGGACCTGATGTAGATGTGAAAGCTCCAGATGTAGATGCAAGTCTTGAGAAGCCCAAGATGCCACATTTCAAGATCCCAAAGTTTAGTCTTTTTGGATCTAAAGCAAAATCTCCTGAGACTAATGCCAGTGCAGATCTTGAGGGGAGTGGCTCTGACTCTGATGTGGTGGAGGTGGAGGTTCCTGTATTCAAGTTCCACAGACTGCCCCAAATCAACATTGATGGCATTGGAGGAATTACTGAAGCACTGAGCTCAATAAAATCTGACTTGGAGGAGAAGGATTTTGTTTTCAGTAAAGGAATCCGCTTGCCAGTAGTGAATGCAACAGCAAAAGGAGGAGAAAAGATTGACATTTTGGAGAGATTGAAAATCGCAAGAGAAAAGGCGTCCTCAGTGAATGTGTCGCCAACAGAAGAGAAAACTGATATTGACCTACAACACACTGGCGCAGGTCTTGATGCTAATACATCTACAGGTGCAGGAGATGCGTCTTTGGTCAGAGGAGGCACTTTCAAAGTAGACAAACCAGAGTCTACGCTGGGGCTGACCGTACCTGATATTTCTACATCAGATGAAAATGACAAATATTCACTGAGCCTTTCTAATATGCTTGGCCTTAATGTCAAGGATTCTGATGCCAACTGATCGTTCAAAGGTTGGCCTGATAAATGAAGCTCCAGTCCATAAATGTATGAATACATGCAGCGTAACTGATTTTCATGTTTTAGTTTGTGACATAAGAGAGACTAGCTGTAACTAATCCATCCATCTTGTTGTAGTTTTAATAATAATTAGCATAATAGAGTTCAGTTGTTGATACAATCTATGTATATTTTCCTGTTATTTATAAGCTTTTTCTAAATGTTAATTTGAAATTACTTTACTTTCAGTATTGCTTGTGATCACCATAAACTTTGTCTAGCAAGTGCTTTACTAAATATTTTAAAGGATAAATGAATTGTGTGAATGTGTTACTCTTCGTTCAATAAATCATTACAATGTCCAAAATAAAAATGTCCAGTAATTAAAGCCAGAGATGGTCTGTAATTGTTGAAACATCCCTCCATACAAGTGATTTAACCCACGGTCCATTCCTTCATACCACTTGATATGATGAGTATAAAATTCTAACAACCTCATTACATTACATATAGGTAAATACAATGATTACTAAAATATGTGATACTCACGGACTTGAGGCTCTTGTATCAGGTTATGGAACACACCTTTGAGATTGTTCTGATATTGCAATTCAATATTTGAAAACAACAAAAACATTGACAAGTTGTTTTTTTTTTACATGTTTATTTCATACTGATAAAACAAAAGCTCTTAAAAATACTTTGCATGCTTTTTAGTTTACAGGTTATTTTCTTTGGGTAATTTTACAAAAGGTGTTTGACTCCAATAAACTAATGTTTATAACATGGCTCTACTTTCAGCTTTATGCTAATGTTTAGTATTCAAAAAGTTATGAAGGGGATCCTGTTAACATGGGCTCATGTTCCCCCCCCCAAAACCCCCAAACAGTAACCCACACCAATAGAAAATCCTATTTGGGGGGTGGGGGTATTCTTTGCACCTAGAGCCATGCTAGTGTTTCTGAAATCAGGATTTCCCTTTTTCATATTTAGCTGAACAGAAAAACGGAGACAGTGAAGGTTGACAGGAATGAGTACTTTTGTAATGGGGTGGGAAACATTTCCCTTAAGAACTCAGGAAACCATCAGATGTATGGATACACTGTCTCAGAACTAAGTGTGAAATTAATCTCTTCTACCGCAGCGGTCCCCAATCCCTGGTCCACGGCCTGGTACCGGTCTGACTCGTGGTACCGGGCCGTGAGAGTTGAGGCTCGGGTGTGAAATTTGTGTTTTTCAGGGTTGTTATCGTGAACTCTGTTTCCCTGGGTCTTTCCCGTGTTGTAGTTCTGCGTCTTCTTTTGAAAGAAATATTTACGCGTGTCCATAGCAACCAGAGGGGATTAAGGAGGACGTTACTGTCAATGTTGTTGGTGTATTTCAGGAGGACGCTGCTAATAAAGTTACACAGTTACACAGTGAATTTGCGTTTATTATTATATTTACAAAACACCAGCGTTTGTGTCTCGGTCGGATCATTGAATTTTGTTGTATTTATCCGCCACACCTCAAAGTCGTAAAAACATTGTCTGACATTAAACCGTCCGTGGAGCAAAAAAGGTTGGGGACCGCTGTGTTAATGAACAAGTCAGTGGAATCACTATGTCTAAACTGTCCCATTACGGTGAAGCTATTTCAGTGTCCAACTCCAGTGTTTTGTCCTTTAACTTCTGTTGTTGTTGAGTTGCACTGCACAGTGACATCTTTCTGCCTCTGCCCAGGTATTATGAAAATCTCTAAACAGCCTTTGAAACACAGAAAGTAAGAAAATGAAATTTTGCAGCATTGACATCAACATCGTTGCTTGAATTTGAATAATCCAACTCCATCTGATTTAGTTAATGTCAATCTTTAACACTGCTCCGAAGACTCAGAATCTGCGGCAGGTGTGCCAACGTCAGGTCACAAGAAAGAAATATACTGGTGATCTGCATGCACCGATCAGATCTGTGACTTTGCATTGTATTCACTATATCCAGAACAGCGTGAGGTCAGTACTGTGCAATATTCTCTACAGACAGGTTCGACAGCATTGTTTTATCCATTTCACAAGCTCATTTACTAAAGATACAAAAAACTGGTAGCATGTATCAAAGCTTATGAAAATTAGGAAATCAAGTACAACCCTGAAAGATTAAGAGTCAAATTGATTGTGTGTGTTGCCAGCGCGACGGCCAATCCTTCTCTATCCAGCTCTGCAGCAGTCGCAGCACATCAATGCGCTGATAGATGCGGCAAAGTTCAGTGAGCTCAGTGACCGTCTTCTGGTTGTAGCGTAACAGGAACTCCTGGGTGGGGCTGTGGGACAAGGAACCCTGGGTCCGATGCTCCAGCAGGGTCAGTTCGTCATAGCTCATCCCCCAACGACTCGCAAAGTTTTTCCAGTTTTTGATGGTGCAGTGGTTTGGATCCAATTTGAGCCGCAGCAAGTCCAGCAGATCTTTGTCGTTCATGAGGTCGCTGATTTTGGGAGGGGGTGCCGGGCAGAAGCACTTCTCGCAGGGGTTCGTTAAAAACTGTAGTTCTTTGGGATAGTCTGAACTCAGAGATGGACAAGGAAAGATTGAGTTAGCTCAAGCACATTACCAAATAACATTTGCTATCTGCTAACGACAATTTGCTAACAACTATTTAGCTTGTCAGTGTTTTCTGTTACGATGAAAAACAAACGCACATTTAACATGGAAAAGGTTTCAACACATCCAAGAAATCCCTTTGAGGCAAAAAGCTTATCAAACTGCTTTAGTCTGGGTGGCTGTAGCTCAGGAGGCAGAGCAGGTCACCTTCTCATTGGAAGGTTGGTCTGCTCCAGTCTGCACGCCAGATATCCAAGATACCAACCCCACTGTTAGAAAGCTTTTAAGCATGGAACAAAGTGCTTGTATGAATGGGTGAATGAAGCATGTTATGTAGAGTAAAAAAAACAAACCCGCTATGTTCAACAGTTTAGTCAACAGCTCTGCTCAAAGCACGAGAAGCCTTTGTTGTTTACAGCCCATCAGAATAAAAGTGTCACAAAAGGAGAGCGAAGCGTGTTGCAAAGGGGCTCTGGACTATTCCAGTTTTCATTGGTGAAAGGCAGGAGTGCAACCATTCACACTTAAATGTCTTTGGACTATGGGAGGAAGCTGGAATAACCAGAGAGCACCCACTGGTGTACGCGAGTCCACAATGAAAGGACTCAAATCCAGAACCTTCCTGCTGTGAGTGAACGGGGCTAAACACTGCACCGCTGTGTCATCCCAAGCTTTCTGAACTCAATGATGCAAAGCTCAAGCAGAGTGAAAGAAATGAGCATGAAGCTGAAAGCAGCAGAACAGGTCCTCTTTAATAATTTAGTCACGTATTCTTCTAGTTGTGTTGAGTACAACACAGTGCCCATCGTGAAGATTGTGGTGTGTTCAAACTCCTCTCCCAAAGTGTAACCATCATATGATTATTACTGTCAAATTTAAATCAAAGAGTAAAACTGCTGTTAGTCTGATAAGCGGTGTTTCAGTTCCTTCTGATATTTTCATTTAAAGGGTTCAGCACGAGTAACTGACCTACCTGGTGAAGAAGAAGTGGGGCAAGTGCATTCTTCCACATCTTCCACTGGCTGCACACAGAGAAGCAAAGAATGAATGGTAGGCACATGCTACTGTGGACTGGTCATTTTCCCCCCGGACTACAAACATTGCTGAGGGTATGTGAAAATGAGCGCTGCAAAGAACAACTTTACATTCACTACTCTGCTAAATCCAAATATGTCTGTGCATGATGGGATTTGCTGGGTGTCTCAGCAGGGCAGCCCGTACACCCAGTACTTCCATTCTGTGTCATTTTGCAGGTGCTGGTGTGTAATATTTGTAAAGGAATATACACCTTTTTAGCAAATACTACCATTAACTCAAGGTGGAGACATTGTTTTTGAGTGTTGTTTGGAGTGGTCGGTCGCAACCAAATATCATCAATGACCTTTTCATGAGTCGTGGAAAACATACGCAGCAAAGTAGTGAGGATATATTTTACGGAGGACAGTTATTAAAGCAACCCTTTATACTTAAAAATTATAAAGCTCATTCAAGCTGCTGTACTTTGCTTCAGAGCCGCTGCAGTAAAAGACAAAACATTTGCTACACACGGGCATGAGGCAGAGTTTTTACATTTCTCCTGCTGATGCCTCACATCCACTTTTGTGTTGGCCTCAGTGCTACTGCATCCTGAACTGCAGGAAGTCTATACATGTGCTGTCAAAGCCATGAAAATGAGAAAGCAGTATATGCCCATACTTGCAAACTCTAATTACTGCATTAGTGGAGTGAGTAAGAAAGACAGAATTACAGCTTAATAGATTTCATTTGATCTTTTTGGTGTTAAAAATACTGCAGTGCATGTACCAAACACAAGTTCTGATGGCCGTGATGTGCAGTTTGGTAAAGTGCCCCGTGTGGAGCGACGTTGTAGATTGCAGCACTATAGCTAGCAACTCTAACTCTATGTACATATTTAGCAGGTATATTCCTCAACTGGATTGTGGATACTAGCATGCTGTGGATGAAGACAATATGGACCATTAATCCTCACCATGTCCCGGTGTCATAAGAGAAAGGATTATGACCATTCCTGGGACTGAGGCAACCATGGAAACAATTTAAATCGTTAACAATGTGAAACGTTTACATTCCCTACAATCGTCATGGCTGTAACGCTTCACAATGCTTGTACGCTGAGAAAAAGCTAATCAGCCGTTTGTTTGATGCTGTGGTAAATTTACTGCCTTTAGTAGTCGCTGCAGTTCGGTTAGAGCAGGTTCAGGTTTCACTCGGCTGCAAATGTAGATCAGAGGTTTAGATGTGATGCTTTTTCCTGGCTGGTGCTAATAAAACATGTCTCAACAGAAGCCATGTTGCACAGTACATCAAGGTCGAGCAGAGAGTTGAGACGCTGTGCTGGAGGGGTGTGAATATTTCACCAGTGGAGAGACTGGAATAGACTGGAATGGGTCAAATCTTCTGTCCCCTTTAAGCTCGCTACCGACAGCAGCAGCACTGTTTCCGAGAGCGCCCTGAAATGGAGTCATGTGAGCGCTCTTCCTACTGTGCTCGGTCTCTGTTATTAGCAAAGTTCACAGCTGCACCTTCAGTGAGACCAAACCACATCCTGTATAATCACAGCTTAAAATAAAAGGTTCTCACAGACTATGCTCTGTGTCTTTAGATCTGGTGAATAATGTTTGGTTGTTGGCGGTCGTATTTTCAGAGGATCCCCACCCATTGGTGCTAACCAGTGCATTGCCACGCTGCCACTGTGTTCTCTTCAAGCACAACAGGGAACAAAGGGAGAGATCCAGGTTTGTAGACTGGAAGGACACCACAGCTGACGGTGTGTCCTCCCTGTTATAATCTGTTTTTGTGCTGATATGTGGCCATAGGAAACGTTTTGTTATTAACTGCACGGGCCACACAGTTGTGCCAAATCAGGATAACCAATCACTTTCTGTAAGAAGCAAAGCATCAGTTTTTAATAAAGAGTGTCTAACAGTACAGTGCACGTCATGCTTTACTCTGTTCCTATGGACTTGTTACCTGTGAAAGGCATGTAGGGAATAAAACAGCTGTGGTTTTCATACAGGGAGTGCAGAATTATTAGGCAACTGAGTATTTTGTCCACATCATCCTCTTCATGCATGTTGTCTTACTCCAAGCTGTATAGGCTCGAAAGCCTACTACCAATTAAGCACATTAGGTGATGTGCATCTCTGTAATGAGAAGGGGTGTGGTCTAATGACATCAACACCCTATATCAGGTGTGCATAATTATTAGGCAACGTCCTTTCCTTTGGCAAAATGGGTCAAAAGAAGGACTTGACCGGCTCAGAAAAGTCAAAAATAGTGAGATATCTTGCAGAGGGATGCAGCAGTCTCAAAATTGCAAAGCTTCTGAAGCGTGATCATCGACCAATCAAGCGTTTCATTCAAAATAGTCAACAGGGTCGCAAGAAGCGTGTGGAAAAACCAAGGCGCAAAATAACTGCCCATGAACTGAGAAAAGTCAAGCGTGCAGCTGCCAAGATGCCACTTGCCACCAGTTTGGCCATATTTCAGAGCTGCAACATCACTGGAGTGCCCAAAAGCACAAGGTGTGCAATACTCAGAGACATGGCCAAGGTAAGAAAGGCTGAAAGACGACCACCACTGAACAAGACACACAAGCTGAAACGTCAAGACTGGGCCAAGAAATATCTCAAGACTGGTTTTTCTAAGGTTTTATGGACTGATGAAATGAGAGTGAGTCTTGATGGGCCAGATGGATGGGCCCGTGGCTGGATTGGTAAAGGGCAGAGAGCTCCAGTCCCACTCAGACGCCAGCAAGGTGGAGGTGGAGTACTGGTTTGGGCTGGTATCATCAAAGATGAGCTTGTGGGGCCTTTTCGGGTTGAGGATGGAGTCAAGCTCAACTCCCAGTCCTACTGCCAGTTTCTGGAAGAATAGAATAGCCTTTATTGTCATTGTACAGAGTACAACGAAATTGGAGTGCCACTCCCTCGGTGCAAGTTTCAATAATACATATAAATGTAAAATATAAAAAGTACAAAAAAAACAATCGTAAGTACTCAAACAATAGTATGTACAATATATACAGGATAGCAGCATTAATATAATGACAGTATGAATAGCAGCATAATATAATGACAGTGACGGTATGGAATAGGTTCAATTGTTTTTGTGCTTATTTACTACGGTGGTAGCTCTGGGAAAGAAGCTATCCCTGAATCTGTTTGTCCTGGTTTTATGTGACCTGTACCGTCGGCCTGACGGTAATAGTTCAAACAGTTGGTTGCTGGGGTGAGAGTGGTCCTTGATGATATTGCCAGCTCTGCTGAGGTACCGAGAGTTTGCAGTGACCTCCAGGCTGGGCAGAGAGCAGCCAGTGATCTTCTGGGCTGTGTTGATGACCCTCTGCAGTACTTTCCTGTCTGCAGCTGAGCACCCTGCATACCATGTTGTTATGCCGTACGTTAGGATGCTCTCTATGGTGGCTCTGTAAAATGTCACCAGCAGCCTCTCCTCCAGGTTGTTCCTCCTGAGCACTCTCAGAAAGTGGAGACGCTGCTGGGCCTTTTTAACCACCGCTGTAGTATTTGCAGTCCAGGAGAGGTCATCAGAGATCTGCACGCCCAGAAACCTCATGGAGTGTACCCTCTCCACACAGCTCCCATGAATGTAAAGTGGGGCCGGGTCTGCTCTGCCCTTCCTGAAGTCCACCTTCTTCAAGCAGTGGTACAGGAAGAAGTCTGCATCCTTCAAGAAAAACATGATTTTCATGCAGGACAATGCTCCATCACACGCGTCCAAGTACTCCACAGCGTGGCTGGCAAGAAAGGGTATAAAAGAAGAAAAACTAATGACATGGCCTCCTTGTTCACCTGATCTGAACCCCATTGAGAACCTGTGGTCCATCATCAAATGTGAGATTTACAAGGAGGGAAAACAGTACACCTCTCTGAACAGTGTCTGGGAGGCTGTGGTTGCTGCTGCACGCAATGTTGATGGTGAACAGATCAAAACACTGACAGAATCCATGGATGGCAGGCTTTTGAGTGTCCTTGCAAAGAAAGGTGGCTATATTGGTCGCTGATTTGTTTTTGAATGTCAGAAATGTATATTTGTGAATGTGGAGATGTTATATTGGTTTCACTGGTAAAAATAAATCATTGAAATGGGTATATATTTGTTTTTTGTTAAGTTGCCTAATAATTATGCACAGTAAGAGTCACCTGCACACACAGATATCCCCCTAAAATAGCTAAAACTACAAACAAACTAAAAACTACTTCCAAAAACATTCAGCTTTGATATTAATGAGTTTTTTGGGTTCATTGAGAACATGGTTGTTGTTCAATAATAAAATTATTCCTCAAAAATACAACTTGCCTAATAATTCTGCACTCCCTGTAGTTAGTGAGCGCTGCACTAGAAACATGAGCAATTCAATTACTGCTCACAAACTGATTTTATATTACAGGCCACATACAGCTTGATTTGATCTAGTGTGGACCAGAGAAACAACGGCTCACACACACATCTGTATATGAGACAAAGAAGCACCGTTTCAACTAGAGATGGCACGATACCACTTTTTTATGTCCGATACCGATATCATAAATTTGGATATCTGCCGATACCGATATGAATCCGATATAGTGTTTTTAATCAACAAAACTGTTTTTTAAATATCTTGCTGCATTTTGTATAAGTTCATACTCAAGTTTAAAACAACAATTACACTAAAGCTATTCTGTTACACCTGTATGCAAAAAAAAATATTTCATAGTTCAGCAATACTGATCAATCTAATAAACTTAAACCTACACCATCCTCCCTATTCTGGTATTTTAAAGAGTACTTAGTAGAGATGGACCGATCCGATATTACGTATCGGTATCGGTCCGATACTGACCTAAATTACTGGATCGGATATCGGAGAAAAATAAAAAATGTAATCCGATCCATTAAATATCACGAAAGCACCTCACAAAACTTGCAACACGCCGTAACTCACCTCAGAACGTTAGCACGTCGGAGCAGTATGCATCACGTGATAGAGCGGCTGTGGCATGCCGGACCTGTCGGTGGTCTGGATAGCATGTGGAGCTTCGCTAGCAACCCGGCATTTCATCTCCGACAAAGTTATCCCCGAGAGAAGTAAAGCAAGTGTGTAAGTCCATCTCTGAATGTTTGTAAAGCATTCCTGCGTTAAGCTTAACAAACGACTGCCTCTTCTTGCTGCTACTTCAATCATGAAACTGCTTAATGATCAGCTGATCAGCTTTTCTGTCGCGAGTCCGTGTCTCTTGTTTGCTTTTGGCCCACTTTGCACCAGAAAGAGGAAACCAGCGGCTGAACAACAGCAGCACGTTTAAGCTTGATCAGCTGTTGTTAGAATTTATTTAATATTACTTTCTACACCAGGATCTTTTTCTTCGTAGCTGACACTGGTAACTGTGCAGGGGCGGATCTAGCAAAGTTTAGCCAGGGGGGCCGATAGGGCATGAACAGGGAAAAGGGGGCACAAAGACATACTTTTCTTTCTTATTCTCATTTAAAATGTCGAGCTTTTAATAAATAATTATCTGACACCCAAAGTTTTAATTTGATGTAAAATGAATAGAAGTCCATTATTGTATATAGTGACTATTAAGTCTAATATATACCCTGGTAAGCTATAGTACTTTTTCCTTTGGGAAGGTACCATCTGTGCAGTCTGCAATTTTGTTGAAGAAAGATGTTGAATCTATTTAATATTTCTTGAAAAATAATTGATTTCTGTGCATTTTCTGTGCACTGCATCAAATTAAGGTTGATTACGTCGATTAAGCATCATGAGGTGGAGCGTGAGGGGTGGTTCCCTATTTTTTATTTATTTATTTTTGTTGTTGCTGGGAGTTGGAACCCTATTAGTTAGGTTGCTTAATATTTACGCTAAGTACTCTTTAAAATACCAGAATAGGGAGGATGGTGTAGGTTGAAGTTTATTAGATTGATCAGTATTGCTGTACTATGAAATATTTTTTTTTTTGCATACAGGTAAATGGTAAATGGCCTGCATTTGTATAGCGCTTTTCTAGTCCATAGGACCCCAAAGCGCTTTACACTACATTCAGTCATTCACCCATTCACACACACACATTCACACACTGGCGATAGCAAGCTACATTGTAGCCACAGCTGCCCTGGGGCGCACTGACAGAGGCGAGGCTGCCGGACACAGGCGCCACCGGGCCCTGTGTCCGGCAGCAGGCAAACACGGGGTCAGTATCTTGCCCAAGGATATTTGGCATGCAGCCAGGATGCAGCCTGGGATCAAACCACCGACCTTCTGATTAGTGGTTGACCTGCTCTGCCACCTGAGCTACAGCCACCGCCCCTAAAGCTATAACAGAATAGCTTTAGTGTAGTTGTTGTTTTAAACTTGAGTATGAACTTATACAAAATGCAGCAAGATATTTAAAAAACAGTTTTGTTGATTAAAAACACTATATCGGATTCATATCGGTATCGGCAGATATCCAAATTTATGATATCGGTATCGGACATAAAAAAGTGGTATCGTGCCATCTCTAGTACTTAGCATAAATATTAAGCAACCTAACTAATAGGGTTCCAACTCCCAGCAACAACAAAAATAAATAAATAAAAAATAGGGAACCACCCCTCACGCTCCACCTCATGATGCTTAATCGACGTAATCAACCTTAATTTGATGCAGTGTGAAAAAAAATGCACAGAAATCAATTATTTTTCAAGAAATATTAAATAGATTCAACATCTTTCTTCAACAAAATTGCAGACTGCACAGATGGTACCTTCCCAAAGGAAAAAGTACTATAGCTTACCAGGGTATATATATTAGACTTAATAGTTACTATATACAGTAATTGACTTCTATTCATTTTACATCAAATTAAAACTTTGGGTGTCAGATAATTATTTATTAAAAGCTCGACATTTTAAATGAGAATAAGAAAGAAAAGTATGTCTTTGTGCCCCCTTTCCCAGTTAATGCCCTATCGGCCCCCCTGGCTAAACTTTGCTAGATCCGCCCCTGCACAGTTACCAGCCGTCAGCTACGTAGAAAAAGATCCTCGAGTAGAAAGTAATAATAAATAAATTCTAACAACAGCTGATCAAGCTTAAACGTGCTGCTGTTGTTCAGCCGCTGGTTTCCTCTTTCTGGTGCAAAGTGGGCCAAAAGCAAACAAGAGACACGGACTCGCGACAGAAAAGCTGATCAGCTGATCATTAAGCAGTTTCATGATTGAAGTAGCAGCAAGAAGAAGCAGTCGCTTGTTAAGCTTAACGCAGGAATGCTTTACAAACATTCAGAGATGGACTTACACACTTGCTTTACTTCTCTCGGGGATAACTTTGTCGGAGATGAAATGCCGGGTTGCTAGCGAAGCTCCACATGCTATCCAGACCACCGACAGGTCCCGCATGCCACAGCCGCTCTATCACGTGATGCATACTGCTCCGACGTGCTAACGTTCTGAGGTGAGTTACGGCGCGTTGCAAGTTTTGTGAGGTGCTTTCGTGATATTTAATGGATCGGATTACATTTATTTTTCTCCGATATCCGATCCAGTAATTTAGGTCAGTATCGGACCGATACGTAATATCGGATCGGTCCATCTCTAGTTTCAACAGTACATCTGTTTTTCAACATGATAAAGAAATGCTGCTGTGGTAAACACAATAAATGTTAAACTGTAAGAAATAATCTAGAATTTAAAGACATTCGTGCACTGCGAGTGGCTGTTGGGAGGTTTTTATTATATACAGTTTAAACATCCAGTGGGCCAGTTCTGGCCCCCGAGCCTTATGTTTGACACCCCTGATGTAGTATAGTATCCTAATGTAAACAGCCCATGGTTCACCCTGCTGTTATCAGGTGAAACAGACACGTTGAATCATTTTGTGTTCAGTGTTGTCGTGCCACGTGAAACGTACATGTGTTAAATGCATGTGGACCATAATGAATTGTTACCATTGTTGTGGCTAGCCTCCGTACCACATCTGTTGAACCCTGGCACTAAAAGTGTGTCACGTGCATCAGAGCTAGTAATGCTGACCTGTCTTATTCTGTCTTCTGAGGAGGGACTCAGGTATCTCGAGGGCATCGAGCTGAGGTGCAGCGTCACAGCGTCTGCTGGAAACACATCACTACATGAGTGCGTTACAGTCAGAATGAATACATATACATGTGTACAATACAAATGCAGTTTTCAGTGAACAACACGATCAAACATCTTTCACAGTAACAGAAGAAAAGGTGCAAAAGCTCCGACTGTGGCCAGGTGCAAACCACCAGCCAGAAAGGAAGGCCACCACGTCGTCATTTACTCAGCATCACAGACACAGCTGCATCCAAAACGCCATCAGTACATCATCTCAGATCAGAGGTACTTTGAGTTGGTTGCTGTAAGAATGTGAAAATTTCAGCTCTAGCAGACTTTTGCTGCAGCTGCCTTCAGCTTTTGCTTGTTTGTCTTCTGACTCGAGTGGCGAGTGTAGCCAAACAGCAGCTTCTGCTGGGTGGACATCAGTCGACTGACTTTGACACTGAACAATATCCCGTTTCTTAAGCTGCTTTTGCAGTTAGGTCATATCCACTGGTACTGGAACACATCAGAGCTCATCCTGCAACTCCTACCAGTACTCGCATCACCACTAAACACGGGTTCCTACTGGTCTGGTTCCACTGGCACCACCACGTCGACTGATACTGTGGTGCTGCCCATCATTCTGATACCGGCCTTTTGACTGTACGTTTATCTTCGTAGCTTGTATAAACTGAACGTTTGAGACGTCCTACCAGACTGATGTCAGAATTGTTGGTAAAAATCTGTTAGGACAAAAAAATTCTAACATAGTGAATCAATGGAGCTCCCTCGTTTGAAAAGATCTTGCTTCTGTCTGCAGGTGACAAGGTCCCTTGTTTCTGCATTTAACCCAAACTTTGACTTTGTTAACAAGCAGACGGTGATGTAATGCTTAAAGCAGGCGGACAGACACACCAAGGTCGTTCAGAGCTTTACTAGAGTAGGTGAAAGTGTTTCTTACAAACCCAACAGCAACAGCATTAATTGATGTATTAGATGGCCAAAGCCATGCATTTGTACTGCCTGACTAACACCCAAGTTTCTCCGTTATCACGCATTATGTAAAACATTAGATCCAAGTTCTCGAAAAAACCAAAACATCTCAAATAAAATCTTTACTTCACATTTTTCTGAAAAATTAAAATGCAATTTAAGATAAATTGGTTAAATTTTCCATTTCTTAAAACTGACTTTTACATAAAATCCAATCCAGTTTGTAACTATTTTGATGACAGAATAAATATCCATAAATCCTTTATACAGCAGGCCAAAGCCCTCACTCACCATGGGGATCTGTTACTTGCACGGGATAATTGGCCTCCAAGGACTGTGGGACAGACAAACACAGACATGACGATATGAAAAGCAAACAGAACTGAAGACAGAAACCTGAGCAAGAAAAAGGTTGTCTACTTTGGAAGCTTCCTACTCTCTTTCTTCATGAGATAAAGACTGTAACTGAGGAAGAAAATTACTCTGGTGTGCAAAGACAGCCTGCTGCAACTTGTTCTTTGATGAGCCCTCGGGCGCTAGCAATCACAGCACACTGTGTTCAGTTATGGTACATTTCTTAGCAGATTACTGTAAGACTCTAAGGAAGAACAATGAGAAATCAGCACAAAACAAACTACATAGGAGACAAGTCAAGACAATGAGAGTGTTAAACACACGGCTGGAGAAGAGAATAATGAGGTTGCTCACAAATTCTGCCACAAAGCTGGTGGTGTCTGTGTCCTCCACAGGCTCAGAGCTGCTTCTGTCTGTTTCCGAAAAAAGGAAGAGGCTTTAATACAGTGAATGTTGATGTGGTCACCATTACTCATTTGATCTACTTCCTACTCCACAGAGACGGCCACAGTCAAGAGAAATGATTAGAAACGGTGACAGCTGTGCTGCGCTGGGCCGTGCCGGGCTGTACTGGGTAAAAGGTCATTTGAAAGAGTAAGAACAGGCTGCAACTACATTATAAGTAA
The DNA here is from genome assembly GCF_057382275.1 of Copadichromis virginalis. Lineage (NCBI taxonomy): Eukaryota > Metazoa > Chordata > Actinopteri > Cichliformes > Cichlidae > Copadichromis > Copadichromis virginalis. The sequence continues at coordinate 1,076,179 of NC_140630.1, read as the reverse complement.
AAAAGTGCAAAGTCTGAGTTTACATGTAGGTTTCCTAAACATAAGACAAAAGGTAAAGTCACCTGATAACAGTGCAAAACTCCTCTGAAACAATCTGGATATTGTTAGAGGACGACTCTGACCTCCAACAGCTCACAGAGCAGCACAAAGACGGCTTTTCAGCACCGCACTGCACTCAGGCCAAATACAGTCCTGAGCTGGTCTTTCTTGGGTTACAGCAGATAACTTACACGTGTACAAAAAACTAAACATGCAGAGCTACATAGTGTTTCAGTTTAAAGTCATAAGACATCCATGGAGCTCTCAGGACAACAAGAGTCAAGTAATGAAATATGTACGTTACACATTTCCACTCAAACGCCGGCGGATCAGGATGGAGACTTGCTTAAATATCAGGAGTCATCCTGGCAGTTTTCGCTCAGATTTAAACCGTTTTTTAAAGAACTGTATTTAGTAATAACGATAATCATAAAATGCTCTGATGGTGGGTTTTTCTCAATGTCAGGTCATGGTCAAAAACATTTCCAAAATAAAAGCTGGGTTGACCAAAACAAATAAAACATTCTGTTTAGACAACAATGTCGAGGGGAAAAAGATGCACAGCCAAAATGACTCAACCTCACGACTTCCCACTCTGTCCTTTTCTCCTCCTACTCAGCTCCCTGATTAGACACCAACACATCGTGGCTGACATCAGGGCACACAGTTACAATGCTCTGACTAAATAAATGAAAAATGACTAACTATTTACTGACCAAATAAGTCGTCAAGTAAAACAAAGTCCAACAAATATTTATTGAATTCTTTTATTGTGATAAGATGCAGGCGTGTAAATGAAAGTTTCCCACAGTAATGAAGCTCTTTGATGAAGGTTTATAAAGAAAAACAAAGCATTCACATGAATGTGTTACAGTTCTACAAAGACCAGCATAACCCAGAACAACCTGAATCCTTCGCTTAAATGTGGAATTCACAGTATTGGACATTTAGTTAATAAGATACATCCTGATGTTAAAGCACATATTTCTACACGTGCCTGTTCCACAGCCACGACCTGTGTGTGTGTGTGTGTGTGTGTGTGTGTGTGTGTGTGTGAGAGAGATCATGCACATTACATGTGCCGTATTGCCCAGCCTTGTGTTATGACATTATCAGGAAATAATAATAATCATTTTAAAAACCCTAAAAATGGCGGTTTCCCCGACTGATCCGCTTCCTCTGCTGTAATGAAACTCTTTCAGGTTGAGCTTCAGTTTTGTATCTTTGCAGGTGTGGGAAACAGAAACGATGGCACAAACCAGAGAAACGCTGCCTTTCCTTTACGCTTGCTAAAAAGTCCTCTCTTGAATTTAATTATCTGTCTTCATCAAAAAGAACTTGATGATGACACCGAGCGCTCCACCATCAGCTGGTCAGTCAGTATATCATCTGCAGTGTTTCAAACAATTGACCTAATAGTCATTATTATCTTATTAAAGTTGAGAGCTCAGCTCACCATAAAGCACAGGCTTAACTCCAAGTGGTATTTGTCAGTGTATGACGCTGCACTTCCTGGATGTCACATGATTATATATACTTATTACGTATACACCTCAGGTCTTGAAGTGACTGTGGATTTCTTGTTGGAAAAATTCAAACAGGGCAATGTTTGCTTAATGTCAGAAATTCTGATGTCACCTGATTACTGTAAAAAAGTTTGTCTGTTGATGTGACTGGACTCCTAGCACCAAAGCTGGATGTGCTAATATGCATTTCCATAGCTAAATGAAAACAATTCAGTCATGGGACTTGCCGATGACTCCCTGAACTATGTATATAGCTGCAGAAAAATACTCCTGATACTACAGCTTTCTCCTGCTAACTTGAGTTCATGTCACATCCATGGCCGTTGCTTCGCTGGTTTTATTATTTTTGAGTCTTTTCATTGTTTTTCCAGATTTCTTTAAGGTTTAGAGCAGGGGTGCCCAATCCCAGTCCTCGAGAGCTACCGTCCTGCAGCTTTTAGACGCATCCTTCTTCTGACACACCTGAATCAACCGAATGGCTTGTTATCAGGCCTTTGCCAAACTTGATGGCATGCTGAAGAGGTAATCACACCATTTGATTCAGCTGTGTTGGAGTAGGGATGCATCTAAAAGCTGCAGGATAGTAGATCTCGAGGACTGGGATTGGGCAGCCCTGGTTTAGAGACTGCGGCTACTTGTTGGACCGATCGTAGTGTGGGTTCCGTTTCACCCTTTCATGATCACAGATTAGGAAGCAAACTTGAAAAGATAAAGAGTTCTTTTGTTTTGATGTAAAACAATCAATGTTGCCATTTTTGTATTAAATTCAGACATGTGACCCATCTGAGGTGTAACTGTTAAAATGCTCAGCACGTGCATACAGCAGGGTACAGTTTTCTATGTTGCAACATTCAGTTCAGAACGAACTCAACAAAGAGTGAAGAAGGTCATTTAGTGTCAATCAGAACTGAACTGCAGTGGTTGTTCGATCAGCGACTGTCTGACCTCCTACATACATGAGTAACAATAAAGAGAACACACAAAGGACACGCAGGCTCTCGCCTTAAACATCACATTCAGAGTTTGTAAATCATTCATCCAACTTCAAATGTTTCCTTAAACTGAACTCATGTATTTGACAGGGAGCCAATGTAGTTTGGCTAAAGTTGGAGTAAATTAGGTGACTAATGGTTAAAAAAGACAAAACTATCAGCATATAACGTCGCTTTGCACCTCCGAGTCGTATAGAGCGTTAAGTATAGAGCAGGACCAGTCACCCAGTTATCAAGTGTAAGTTGAACCCCAGATCAGTGGAGCATTGTTTCTCCCTCTCTGGGAATGCAGAGCATGTATCTGCATGCTCGGGATAAAGTTCAAGAGATGAAATATAAACCACATCATAATACATTGCTAAGGGTCATAATTCCACACAGGTGAACCTAGCTTTTTTCCCTTTTGACCACCCATGTGTGCTGTGAAAGGATAAAGCAGTTTCTCAGCAGCCTGTGTAGAAGGCCTGTGCTCTGTCATGTGCTTCTTTCTACACATGAATGGAAGTGAATGGCATGCCAATACCTGACCCAAGCCACAGCGATGTCTAGACTGAAAGCAGCTAAATACACACCTTGTAAAAACTCGGCCTAACATACCTGGCCCTGGGTGGTACGTGTGTCTCCTTCATTATTCAGTGTGCATATTCCTGAACTGTAGAGAATTCAGCTGGTGGTGTAGTGTTTATACCCCTCCTTCAAAGCATATATTAAAAAGGACATAAAACATTTCGAAAAGGGCTGAACTTTCCAGTCTTTTCACTTTCTTTTCTGAAAGTGAGATGTGGTTCTAATAAAGAGTAGGCATCAGGGCGTAAACAGCAAAGACTGGCGGTGTGTAAAATTTGCACAGTTTACTTTGTGTGTACTTCTTTTTTTTTTTGCTCACTGTTTGCAGCACACAGACTTTCAGGGACCTGTGCTACAGACTGACATTACTATACCTAGGGTGTCTTTCTGTTATCTGGATTCACTTACCCTAATCTTGACTACTGGGATACTTGGTCACACATAGCTGGTATAACGTGCACAGGTAACCCAGGCTTTCCCCTGTGTGTTCACATGAAAGCGTGTAGGAGGTATCTGACCAATCTAAAAAGGGATGTTTCGTGGATCATATAAATTACACAGAAAATGATCCCTGTGAGTGTCACCTAGGGCTGGGCGATATGGCCTAAAATTCATATCGCGAAGCACGTGCGGTAACGATATATATCACGATATATTCTTTTCTTCTGTATAACGTATTTTCCACACTTTAAATCCTTTAATTTTCTCAAAAATCGAGAGTGGGCCTTATGTATGAATTCTGGTTCCTGCATTACGGCTGCCGTAGTGAGGAGCTTCACGAAGTAATCTGGGTCCAAAACTCTGTCAGCTTCAGGTTCCAAAGTCAAACGAACACAGAGTTAAAAACGGTCTAAATTCTTTCATCTTTAGTTAAATCATCAGTGTTGCTGCTTTATCGGGTGTAACAATTAAGTTTAACATCCATGCAAACAGAATTTATTAAATTTAACGGAGTTAGAAGTTAACAGGAAGTTAGATCGCTAGTTTACACCTAAACATTTCATAGCATGTTCTGACAGAGATTTCTGAAACTAATTCAAACGTACAGCTCTGCTGTCACTTCCAACATAAATGAAGACAGGAAACTAAACAGCAGTGGCGTTTGCAGGGTTATTGAAGTTGGACTACCTGGTATATAATGTTGTGCTACGTGATTGCTAGCGACACAGCTATGTTAGCATAACATTAGCACAGTGAAGCTGGAGGATGAACGCTAACTTTTTTTCCACTCATTAAAAGTTAACGTGAGGGATTCTGGTGGTCAGGGACAAATGCAATCGCATAGCAGGATGCTATACACGGGGCAAACTTCAGTCAGGAGAACAACTGAGATTATTCATCCACAATACGAGGTTAGTTATTAATATACTGCAACAACATGGGAACAGAACAGCTGCGAGAGAATTCAACATTAATGAATCAATGTTACAGAAGTGGAGGAAGCGCAGTTTTTGGCTTTCCCCATATTTCAACAGTGCTTCATCTCTTTGCTATGACTGTCTCCCGCCATAATTTGCAGATGATCATGGTTTTAGCCACTGCGATGCTTTCGACCAAAACAGGCGCAGCTTGATGACATCATCAACATGCGCTATGGCGATAGAGCGATATAGTCAAAATCTCTATCGTTGGCCAAATTTATATCGTTTCTATCGCCCACCCCTAGTGTCACCTACATTATCCGATGATTAAAAAAGTGATTAAAATTCTATGAAAAACAAAAATGTATACAAGTAAAAGGCAACACTGCTGCAGAAAACTGTTAATATGTTGACTTGGGTAAAAGAAACATTTCATTTCAAGTTAATTTTATTAGTGAGTGCACCCTCAGGGCCACTGCTTATTTCTAATGCAATGGCTGCACATTAGAGCTACACATCTTTAAACTGGATCCATTAAAAAAGTGTTACAACATTTTTATCTTCAGTTATTCGGTGGATGTCTGTTCTCTTATAGTTGGTTAAATTTATAGGTTTATATAGCTTCTCTCATTTATAAAAAGAAATGAAAAACAGATGCAGTATTGCAGATGACCAGCGCTTTGTCAAACCCCACAAGAGTAAATTTGCTTTTTTTCCTTCCAATGAAGTACTAATTTTAAGAATCATCAAATTTGAAAAGGTTTTGAGTCTTTGCCTTATTGACGTAATATTTATTTTCCTTTCCATGAGACACGTGGACAATCCTGTGCTAGCGACGGTAGCTGAATGGGTAGTTACGTCATAAAATAACAAGCTAGCAATTAGCACCATGTTCACTCACTCCAGTTGAGTGAATCGATGTGAGTAAATGTAATTTGAATAGAAAATAGGAATACGAGATTAATTATGTAGAATTTCAAAAATACCAGATGACCAATTTTACCGAAACAAAGGCCAACGGTGGAGGTTTACACAGGAACTCAGAGCGAGAAACGGAGTAGTTTCTTCTTTTAACCAAGAGTGCTAGCAACAAGTTTAAGATCTGATGTTTGATAACTCTAAATACAGAATCTGATCACAATCTACAGACGTTATATCCCTGGTACTGCTGACACATCTGCAAACCCGCAGGTATCAACAGTGTGAGTGCGTCACTGCGTATTATCAGACATTGTTTGCAGCTGTGGTTTTTCTCTGCATTGGTGTTAAAGGGGAAGAACATAACTTGTGCACTAAAATGACTAACATGTTTAGTGTTTGCACGATCCTTTTCAGGCTGTGTCCATGGATTTTTCCCCTTTGTAAATACAAATTTATAGCGTTTTTAAAAAGCAGTTGAACCTGACTCATGTCCTATTCCAACATCATGACCACTTTTGCGTGAACTGAAGCTCCACATCCTGGCTTAGCTTACAGAGTTAGTCAAGCTCTGCTCTAAATTACAGTTTAGTAATGGTGAAGGGACCTACAGTGTATACCTGGATCATATGGGATTGTAGACAAACAGCCATTAACCCACAGTCCAATTAACCACATGTTCATCATCCCGTGTCAAACACAGGATGTGCGTGAAAGTCGTTTGGCAGGAAAAACAAAGTGGTTTTCACTTAAAGGACATCCCACAGCAGAGCCTGAACGCTGCGTCTGCAGGCATATGCCACGAGCTACTGTTGGTGTCTGAGGTGAGACAGCAGAGAGGCAAATGTCTGTGACGATGGGTGACAACAAAGAAGGATCAAAGTATCCGCAAGAAGAACGGCTTCATCAGGGGCCCGTTCTTCGTACCTCGCTAAGTAAGTTAGCTGGATTTGATTGTTGACGATTTCGCGTGATCTTGGATCGTTCGGTTCCCCGAAGCTCATCCGGGACTTGCTGTCATAGCAACAGAGCCGTAAGAGTAAACCTGCTCGGGAGCAGGCTTACTTTATGTAAACAGGATTAGATCGCGGCCACGCAGGTATGCCCGCTTCATTTATACGAAAGCAACAGCGATATTCCACCACTGTTTCACCATAAATAAATAACATCAATGTAACTAAAGACAATGCAGCACTTGATCCTTTTATTGATGTCACACAGATACATACAGGTCATTTCCTAAAAAAGGGAAATGAACTATTAACATTCTATTACATGTATGTGATTATTACAGATGTAATTCATATTTCAGAGTAGTAATTGCAAATCACTTCGTGTAATCAAGATGAGAGACCACGGCTATAAAAGCCAAGGTGGATTTGGGAAGCCTGTTGCAGCCATGTCCTGTCCGTATACGCGAGCAGCCCATTGCGGAAGGTGCAAGATTGATAAGGAGAGTCCTCAGAATTCAGCGTATATTGCGGGACAGACAGGATCCTTTAGCTCAGCGCGACAGTGTGCTCATAGAGAGATATCGATTTTCCCGTGAGGGTATTATTCACTTAACCAACTTGTTGACGAGGGGGTGCAGGACCACCACCTGTCTTTTTTTGCTCTGCCCTTTTCTTGGTTGCTGTTATAAACAAACAAACAGATTATTTCAGGGTCTCTTTCCAAGAGACGACAAGCAATCTAAGAGATAAATATTACCATTCTGTAGAATATTCTTATATTTCACTTTTACTTGTTCCCATGTTCTAGTGGGTCCTGTTGTGGCTCTAATGTGAAAGAGGATATAATGTAATATAATATAATATGATATAATGTAATATAATATAATAAATCTACCCTACTGCCTACTGGTGTTGGCCAGAGGGACCGATGGTGCGATATGGCAGCCTGGCTTCTGTCAGTCTGCCCCAGGGCAGCTGTGGCTACACCTGTAGCTGCCTCCACCAGTGTGTGAATGTGAGAGTGACTGAATAGTGGCATTGTAAAGCGCTATATAAATCAAATCCATTATTATTATTATTATTATTATTATTATTAAATTACTTACAAGTTTAATTTGTCAGCAACTTCCTGCCAGCCCTCTCTCCTTGCTTTTGCAGCCTTTGCAGTGTTCCCTTGCGTTTTAATTAAACTCTGAAACTCCTGAAATCCCTCACTCAAGAGTTCTTGCTCTGCTGCTGAAAAACATCGAGCGCGCTCCTTCGACATTTTCGCCGACCAATCAGAGGGTTGCCGATCAATGTTTCTACTATCGATGCGTAGCCCCTTTTACGACACCCAGTGATGTCACATTACTTCATCCAGCTGTACTAATTGTGAACAACAGGTGTGTTCGGAGAACCGGAATAGCGAGCTCACGGTTAGCGCGATGATTTGATCTTGGATGTAGTAAGCAAGGTACGAAGAACGGACCCCTGGTCTACGGGGTGGTTTGTTCACAGAAGAAAGCCAAAGTAATTTGGAGATAAATATTCATTTTGGTGCCACGTAACAGGATTCGTCGAAAGACCTTTTTCTGCTTCTCTTTACAGACTTCTTTGTGGTCGCCCACGAGTCAGTGAAGGAGGACATCTTTTCTGCCAGAGTCAGTGAAACCTTCTCTGAACTTAAACTCTCATATGATGTGAGAATGTAGGCAAAGGGTCACTTTAAGGTCTCCAGCCTAACACTAGCTGCCATAACCAGCTGTTCAGAAAACAATGCGTTACATTGGTTTGCATTTTCCAGTCATTTCTATTCTGATTTCATTTTGCTCATGTTAAACTCGTTTCAGGTCACGGGCCACGTCACTGGCACACGGACACTTCCAGGACCAAAACCATTCTGAAACTCTCAGATTCATTTCAAATCATCTAAACTGTTTAGATGATTTATTTAACGTTTTCTATAACTCCAGTGATCAGCTACCTCTCCAGGACATGAACCTGCTGCAGATTCTAATAATGTATACTTTATTCTTCCCCGTAGGGAAATTAGTCCTCCGCATTGAACCCATTCACTCGGTGAAGCAGTGGGCAGCCAGCGCCCGGGGAGCAGTGTGTAGGAACGGTACCTTGCTCAGTGGATTCGAACCCCCGAGTCACGGGACGAACACTACCTACTGAGCTATCCCTGCCCTCTGCTTGGAGATGCGTCTAACAGACGTCAGTCAACAGTAATATTGAAGTGCATCAGACCCCAGGATTAGAGACTCCAGAGGCCATATGATTTCCATAACGCTGCTGGGAAGCACTGACGACTAACTGGTTAGCGCAACTGAACACCCTGCAGTCTTAGACTGTATTTGGGATATTCTCAAGGCTCAGTCTTATTTTAATATTTTATGGTAGTGTGCATAACTTGATATTCCAAACAAGCCATTCAAAAGCAAATGATGTGTGACTCATGCCCAGCGTGATGCAGCTTCCTTCAGACGTACACACACTGCTTTGTTTTTATTGAAGCAGAGCAGGGAATCCGTTCTGGGATGCTTCTGTGTATCTGATGGAACAAATGCTGTCCAGCATGACCTGGACTGGTCTCAATACTGGATGCTGTTCCTCCCTGATGAGTGCTAAATTACAGTAATAAAAAACTATAAATAAAATAAAGCAAATAGGTTAGCTGTGGCCTTCAGTCACTACCCAGCTGACAGCGCTGTCCACCCCATCATCATATCATTTGAAACAATGGTATTCCATCGTCCCTGTAGAGACCCGGAGAATCAGTGCAGGAAAGCACTGGAGAGTTTTTGGCACATGGCGGTGGCCCAACACCTCACTAAGACACATCAGTCAATATGTAAATAGATAGAACAACAAAACAGCAAAACCAGAATAAATGATTATTAAAAAGTGCGATTAAAACCAGAATGTGTTCTTTTTAAAATGCTGTGAAGCACAGCACGTATCAGTGATCAATAAAGCCATCAGTTACAGCACGCAAGAGGCACAAGCAGTCGTTAAGACACTAACACGGAAATACAAACCACAAACGGAGCCTCTTTCTAATCTGTCTTAGCCCACTAGACTTCGTTCTGTGGAACTGTGGTGGCCTACTCTTTTCCGCTCAGCATATCACTGAATGCGTGAAGGTCACACGTCACGCCACAGCTTCACTGGACAGCAAATAAGATGCCAGCGCAGAGGCCAGCGGGTTTTCCGCTTAGTCGAAAAAGGAAATTTTTCTAATTGTGGAAACTTTCTTGGTTGTGTGGTTAACCAACAAACGGATGCTGCTCTTCCTTTCCATCCTAAACGACGCTACATTGAACTGAATTAAGTTCAAAATACTTTAGATGAAGACGAAATCTGATCAAATACATTATTTTATGTGGCAACATGTCGTTTTAACACACAATAAACAATAGTGACAAATCTTAAGAAACTTTTCACGACACTTGTTGAGAACAGTTATGAATGAAACAACGGCGCTCTGACACGGACAGTGAAATGAATGTTTTACTCACCAAATGGTTCTTTGTACGCGTTCAAACTGCTCATGTTTGAGGCTGGGATGTCTCCCATGCAGGGAAATGTAAAAGGAGCGGACAGAAACTGTCTCCACGCAGTAAAAACACGCAGTTATCCTCTGCCCCGACCTCAGAGAAAGCTCCAATGCCACCCCAGCGGCGGCGACTCAAACAAATGAAACACCTCTGTGATGATGAAAAGGTGCGAGGATTAATGCTGCCTTCAAGGCCCACCCGTAATTTCCAGCCGAAGGCGGTTCATCTATGACGACAGAAGAATACGTCCTTGCTAGAAATATATGATGAAATATTCATGTTTTTAAATATCTAAAATAAAATCAAAGCCCTCTGAAAAAGGAAAAGAAGCGAACACACAGACGAGCAAACTTCTCTCCAGATATGCTCAAAGCGCTTCTTCACGCCGCCTTCCGTCTCTTTATTTTGGGACGCTAGCGGACCAACTCTGTTTGACGCGGTGCTTTTCAGGTAAAAGAAAAAAGCTGAAGGGGTAATCAGCACAGTAGGTGTCCCATTCGATCCGGTCGTATTGCTTTTGCTTGTAATAGAAATATCGTCATGTGAAAAGGAGAGTTTTTACGCCAGTCTTGTAGAAGCACCTTCAGCAGCAATAAATTGAAATAACTGGTTTCACTATAATTAGTCAGGCTCTGTAATGCTGCTTCAGCTCCACGAGGTGCACAAGCAAGTAAAACTGGGAAAGTACAGCTTTGAAAAGCACCCAAACGTGCCTGGTGTTACAGGCTCTCTGGATCTTCAGTGCCTCTGTGCTGTCTTTCAGCTCTGTCCAGCCACTGGTAGGATTTCTGGATATTTGCCTCTTCTTTTTCTGTCTGTCCAAATCTACTAGTTGGGAGCTTCCGTCTGTCTGCAGGTTAAAACTCTGTTGTGCAAAGAATAAGTTATATTAGAGCATACCACATTCGACCCTCTTCTGCCCGGGAACCATAACCATAGCCTCTGGGCCCCTTTCCTCCCATTGTAAACACATGTAAAAAACCTCGGTGTCTACATTGATGGTTCTTTTAAAGTGAATAAGCAGGTGAGTGCAGCAGTTCAGTCCTGCTTCTTTCAGTTAAGACAGCTGACCAAGGTAAAGCCATCCCTCCTAAAGTCTTTGAGCGTGTTATTCACCTTTTCCTTACTTGCAGATGAGACTACTGCAATTCATTGTATTATGGTCTAGATCAGGCCTCCATCCATCGTCTTCACATGGTCCAAAATGCAGCTGCTCGCCTGCTAACTGGTACCAAACAGAGAGAGCTTATAACCCCAGTTTTGGCTTCTCTACACTGGCTTCCTGTCTCCTACAGGATCCAATTTCAACTTTGACTTTTTGTTTTTAAGTCTCTTAACGCCCGAGCCCCTCCTTACCTGTCTGAGCCCCTCTCTGCCTATGCTCCAGGACAAACCACCAGGTCCAGCTCAAAACCACGGACTGATCTCAAATCTCGTGGTGATAGATCCTTCTCTGTGGCAGGTCCCAGAGTCTCAAATAGTCTCCCCTAAATGTTAGATCTGCACAACACTTGATCAATTTAAATCTTTACTAAAGACACATTTCTATGCCCTGGCTTTTAACACACTATGACCCAGGCATTCTGGTCTTATTTGAAATAGTTTTAGTTATTGTTTTAATTCTTTTATTGTCCTATTATTGTTTTTTATTCTTATTAATGTATTACATTGTTGCTTTTTAATGCCATTTTTATATTGTTAAGCACTTTGTGCAGCATCGGCTGTTTGAAATGTGCTATAGAAATAAACTTGACCTTGACCTTGTCTCGTAGGTGCTGATTTCTATTCCTAATGCTTCACACTAGGCTGTGAAACCAAGCTACAAGCCTCCACCTGATGAAGCCAACACAACCGCAACCCAACTGTTTCTTAAACATGGTAGTGTCATGAAATTCAAAGGATTATCTATTTTTTAAAATCAAAATAGCATATCTTCTTAGTTTAAATATTAGATATGGTTTCAATGTCCTAAAATTTCATACTATTTACTTGATGACTTAAAAAGATGTAAGGGCTCAAAAAGGGCTGTATTGGAAACAATATGCATAATAAAAAGAGAAAATCAACTTTACACATTGATTTGTAATTAATCAATTTGTTCAGGTACCTCTGAAAGGGGATGACACAGTAGCACATTTTACGTGGTTTTGTTAAATATACAGTTATTGAACAGAAATGAGCCAAATCTCAGGGGATTGGGTGTTTTTCACACTTTCAGAGTTTTGGTCCTAAGACTAAATTCTATCCTGTGACTTCCATATTCCATCTGGACTGTAGGATATACTGATAAATCACAGATTTCTCTTTGTTTGGCTGGATCCAGTGGATCTGTCATTCCCTCTGTGGTTACTGCCAACCCCACAGCTTGATGCTGCCACCACCATGCTCCACCTGTGTCATAGTGCAATGCCTATTTTCTTTTCATGATACCTGTCTTCGTGCGTTTTCTTTAATTGTTCATTTGAAATGTAAAACAACAAAAAGTGCAACGCAGTGAGAAAGACACCAGTGACCCCTGCAGGAGTGTTCAGGAAAAACATGCTAGACGGTCTTAGACAGTCTTCCCCTTTGATTTGGTTTTAGTTAAATTCGTTCACATTTTTTTAGTTTGTGCTTTTTGGTTTTTTTCACACAAAGAGGAAATAACATAACTGTTCATTTGTATAACACACACACACACACACATACATATATATATACACACACACACACACACACACACACACACACACACATATATATACATATATATACATATATATATATATACATATATATATATATATATATATATATATATATACATATATATATACATATATATATACACATATATATATATATATATTTAAATTTAAAAAAAAAATACTGTTCATCATATGTATACAGTGCTGCAGAAACTGTGCACCTCACGCCCCTTTCTTCTCCCTCATCTGAGTTGGAGATGCATTTGTACATCTGTATGGTGACAATAAAGCTATTCTATTGGCACTGAATACATTTGCACTAAAATATGAAGAATAAACATGAATATTTAGAGGAAGTGATGGTTGTCGGTAACATGGCAGCCGTATGTTCAAGACTGTGACCAAAGGAAAGCCGTGTTTACAAAGAGGGCCGCGGAACCCGGTGACTCCGGTCAACAGGTTTCGCAGTCTGCTTGAACGCATCAAAACCTGATTTCGTCATCACGCACAGTCACGTAACCCATTCGTCCAATCAGGTGAGAAGCTAAGAGAAGCTCAGGAAAGAAGCCGATGATATGGCAGCTTTGAGAGCGCCCAAGTAGAACTTGCTTCGTGTTATCACAACACTTTGAGTGGATATCAGGGCGCGTGCTCGACATGATTTACTTAATACTCGTTTCCGCGGTTTTCGGTGCAGTCGTTACGCTGATAGTACAGTTCCTGCTAATATACCGGAGAAGCCCTGAGCCCGTAGGCAGGACAGTGCAGTATGTCAAAGTAGTGCCCGGTAACGCGCTGAAGGATTACTTTAATAGCCATCATGCCGAAGCAGGCCAGCAGCAGGACAGCACGACATGTACCGCATCTAAGCAGCCAGAGGCCGCCTCTACGCGGCAGCAGGAGGCAGCCGTCACCGGCGGCGGCCCGAAACAACAGCCGCCACCGCCTTCCCAAAGCGAGCCCATCGATGCAGGAAAAGCCGAAACGTGCCATTTCCTAAACGCTATCTTTCTGTTCCTATTCCGGGAGCTCAGAGACACTCCCGTCGTCAGACACTGGCTCACCAAAAAGATTAAGGTGGAGTTTGAGGAGCTGCTGCAGACCAAGACAGCTGGTCGGCTCCTGGAGGGACTCAGTCTGAAAGATTTCTCTCTCGGGAATTCGCTGCCGGTTTTTAAGACCGCCAAACTCATGAAGCCGGCGCATCTGAACGAGGACGGGATGCCCGAAGAGCTCAACTTCGAGGTGGACATCGAGTACAATGGCGGCTTCCACCTCGCCATCGACGTCGAGCTGGTGTTCGGAAAGTCTGCGTACCTGTTCGTCAAGATGAGGCGCGTGGTGGGCAGGCTGAGGCTGCAGTTCACGCGCGTGCCCTTCTCCCACTGGTCCTTCTCCTTCCTCGAGGATCCACTGGTGGATTTTGAGGTGAAGTCCCAGTTTGAAGGGAGGCCACTGCCTCAGCTCACCTCCATCATAGTCAACCAGCTGAAACGGGTCATCAAGAAGAAACACACCTTACCCAACTACAAAATCAGGTACGGTCCAGACCCAGCGGAGTAAAGTGTGCTGAGCATGTAAGCCATGAAATGTTAAAGATGACGACCAAACTAAGAAATGAAACACCTGGGAAGAGCCCCCAGACCCCAAACTCCCACAACCAGACAACAACAAAGAGAATGACCAAAAACACAAAGGGCTACGCAAAGACTCTGTTATAGAGAGTGGTCACAAAACACACAAATCACCCACTGAGACACAATATCATGACTTGAAAGATATAAAGTAATCAGGGAAACTCTCAAAATGACAGTAAACATGCAGGTGGTCAGAGTCGTATGCGTGCTGTGGGTGACTGCACACCGGGCAGCAAGTCTAACAATCCGTCCGTGGCTCAGTGTTTACGGCCGGTAGCTTAAGAATGAAGAATGTCTTTGCTGGCAGACCTTTCAGACTCTGGAAGAGTGTTAACTTTGTGTAGCATTCATTATTTTCTGAGCTCTGCTCATGCTTTGAATGGTACTTTCTTTCCAGTTCTTCTTTTAAGCAGTGAGAAAGTTTCAGCTCTGTTCAAGAGAGGAACTGTTCCCCTTTTTCTTTCTTACGTGTAGCAAGTCAAGTTTTATATGCGCTTTTCAAGAAGAAAGGTTACAAAGTGTTTTATGATCCAAAAGTAGATAGAAAATAAAGCTTAATCAAAGCAAGCTTGCACAGGTGGGTCCCAAGCTTCTCTTTAAAGGTATCAGTTAGGCTGCCACAAACCAGTATTTTGATAGTCGACTAGAGCTGGGCGATATGAGATTTTTTCATATCACGACATGTTTTTTTCATTTCAGGCGATAACGATATCTATCACGATATAAGCCAAATAACTATATTTGTAAGATTTAAATGTGCCGTTGCTCACAAGTAAAATGTGAAATAATCAGCAGCTTGTTTTTAAATATTTATTTCCCATAATAAGTTCAACAGGGTAGATGTACTTAAGGAACACGAGACTTTTTCAGATAAATAAAGGCAAATATTGCAAACTACACAAAAGGCAGCCGCTAAAGCGTTTAAGTTTCAAAATAGAACAAACGAAACAGACTAAACTGTCAATTCCACTTAGAAACAAAATATTAATTCTAAAAATAAATCTTAGTTTGTTTTACAGAAGAACAGACAAAACTGACTAACTTTTGTCAATATCAAATAAACTGAGAACTAAAAGGAAATTCTCAATCTCTCCTTGTTGTATAGCTGAGCTTTTCAAACAGTTTTAACAGTTACTTTAGTCTGACAAAAGCCGAATGACGAATTAGCGCTTCCAGTCAGAGACTGAGGCTACGTCCACACGTACACGGGTATTTTTGAAAACGGAGATTTTCCGTTTTCGTTTTAAAAAATAATCCCGTCCACACATAAAGGCAGAAATGAAGGAAAACGCTGCTATGAACATGCCAAAGCAGCAGGTGGCGCTAGATTCCTAACCGTGCAGAAATGTTGGCCAATCAGAAGTCTAGAAGCCTCGGTGGGAAAAAGTAAACAAAGCTGGGGCATAGAAGCAGAACCGAGTCGTATGTGTGGAGGGACAGTAACTGTGTGTATATGTAAGCATTTAAACACTGCAGAGAGTAGAATTAACAGTAACAGTATTGTAGAAATTCATTTCACCGAAACAATAACGTGGCGCACAGTGTGACGCATGCACCAGTTTATTGTATTTCCAGACTTGCTTTCGGCACAATTTACAGTGCGCGCTACTCTGTTTTTAGTCAGACTTGAAATAGCCGAAATACCTTCACACTACGGAACTTCTATGGCTCTTCCGTTCGACAATCTCTCCGGCGTTGGAACCATCATCTGTTTTCTCTTCGGTCACGCTCGGTTGATTTTTCTAAACTGTAACTTTAATCTCAGCCAAACCGATTTACTCAGGAACAAATCAAACCCTGAAAAAAGCCAAACAATAAGATTTTTAAGTTATCTAAGTGACTCATTTATCATGTTTAACCTGAGTAGCAAAAAGACCGCAGCGATCTGAAAATGATGCGTCGGGAGTGCGCTGTTCTCGCCGGCTCGAGTGAGCCTCGAGCTCCCGGTCAGCTGTCGAGCTGGTGGGTAACAGACGTCTCCGAAAACGTCGGAGCGCTTTTGCAAATATGCGATGTCTTGATAAACAGCAGATATTTGAAATTTACTCAGCTACATTCTTGCCTGAAAATATCTTAAAGGTTTATTTTGTGACCCAGAGAGTAATAAAAGTTACATTAAAACTAAGTAACTGCGTGACGTATATATCATGTTTAACCTGAGAAGCGAAAGACGGCGCTGGGTTTGAAAACGATGTGACCTCAGAGACCCGATAGTTCTGACTTGCTCCCTCTCCAGAACAAAAGTGTACAGCACACCTGAATATTTTACCTCAACCCTTGTACTTGGCGCGCGTGTCCGTGGCGCGCGTGTCCGTGGCGCGCGTGTCCGTGGCGCGCGTGTCCGTGGCGCTCTGTCTCTCCTCAGCTCAGCTTCAGCGTGTAGAACAGAGGCAGGTGCCGTAACATCAGACATGCTGATGACTTGTTAGATTACTGTAAAGGTGTCTCAGTGTCTCCTCTCGCTCGTCCTCCACACATGACTTTTCCACAGTTTGCATCAATGACAGGACGTTAAACTGAAAGTGTTTCCTGGAGAGTGCAGGCAGATGTTCACATTGACAGCTGACCAGGCTGTGATTGGAGCCCTAACTGAACTTGTGTTTTTGTGGTAGATTTTTTAAACCACGTGCTGCTTTCTAGAAAAACTCAGACGATGTGTCACAGTAACAAAGTGAGGTGATCATCTTTTGAGGATATGGAGGTCCTGCAGCCCAGTGTCTGTAGTTTTAGCATTGCTTCACTTTCATTGATATTTTCCATTGAGAGACTGCACTGACCCTCTGGCCTCACTGAGCTAACGCTGCTCTTCTGCTATCACGTGCATATTGCTCCAAATTGCATCAATATAGGACTCGACGTCGATCATCTCGGGACACTTTGTGTTACGTTACTATATTAGCGGAAGTACTGATGCATGAACATCATGTGCGCTGTTAACCAGAGTTTCTGACCCGGGAGGTGGGGTGGGGAGGTCCAGGCTCAAGAGCCACTGTCCTGCAGCTTCCTGGGTCAACACACCTGAATCACATGATGGGTTCATTACCTGGGGACACGCTGAGGAGGTCATTTAGCCATTTTAAGGAGCTGTGTTGGATCATCATCTGAAACCTGCAGGTCTCGAGGCCTGGAGCTCCCCATCCCGATTTAGACAGATCTGAATGTAGATGTTATCCTAGCCATCGTTACCATGGAAACATGAGACTTCCAGCCAGTTCTGAACTGGTCCCTTTTGAGCACCGGCCCATACTTCAGCTTCAGTCTGAGAAGCAGATGTTCGATATCATCACATAGCAGCAGAGGAGCATTTTCTTCTTCTAATCGTAGTCGCTGACTGTAAACGTACACGCAGCCAGTTCTATGTGAAGCTTGGCCTTCGTGTGAGTGAAGCTGCTGCAGCTGAACTGCTGTCCCTCTTAAATGGTTGCCTCTTGCATCTTGATCTGACGATAATGACCTTCCTGTTGCATGCACTGCTCCTGGGTGGAAGCATCTGCATTGGTTTGACACGTTTACTCGCATTTGGGAGCCAAATTCCTCGCTCGAAGTTTCTCCCACTACGTGAGTCACATTTCAGACTTTGCTCCCACTTGGAGCTTCTATAACTTCTGTTTTCAGTGTTAATAACGATTCATGTTGTTTGTAAGGATGGTTTAATCGTCCTCATAAATGTTGGTACCAAACTCCAGACAAAGGATGCTGCTGTCGATTCTGTGACATCAAGTCATTTTCATTTTGACAACATGCATTTCCAAAATCCTAACTGCCCCCAGGTTCCACTTTTAACCATATTTTATTATCTATAATTTGGCCTGACCTGCTGACACGAGCATTGTTAGGCCAAGGCTGTGAGTCTGTGCTTGGCCTCAGCTATGGGCAGCTTGCTGTCCTTCTCGGGCACAGCGAGGGAGTTGGCTGCTCGGCCTCCAGTGTCTTCCCCCGTGGAGGGTACTGCTCCTGGCTTCGCTCGTCTTGCAGCTGAGCATCTGAGTGTTGGTTTCAGTGATGGTCACAGTAGCTATTGTCTGTAATGCTGCATTTACTACTACACCTTCAGAGGAGCTTCTGACCTTGGTAATGAGCCACAGAGGGTTCCAGCGTAGCTGTCATCCTGTCAAGATAATTCCCCGTGTTTTAAATCTTAACATTAGCATGAGAACGGCGATGCTACAATCCTGCCTGTGACTTCAAACATTAGCTTTATTAGCCTGAGAGAAATGACAGCTCTGCATTATTAAAAATCATCATGGACACTTTGTCCTGATGAAACAGTGGAAGCTTTATACAGGTAAGCTTAACAGTGCATTTTTCGTTCTCATGTCAGTGTTTGTGTTGGGTGCATGATGAGAGTCAGAGTGGGACACGCTCGGTCACGGAGGCTCTGTGCAACACAATTTAGTTTATGCAGTGACAGGAACAGAAGAAAGGGAAGCGGAGCGACTGTGTCATTGAGAAAGAGAAACTCGGGTCAGTGGTTTGTAATTTCACTGCGGTTTCTTATCAAGTCAGAGCAGACGTGGCAGGTAGCTGTTGCTGATGGGCGTGCCTACAGTCCAGCTGTCAGACTGACAAAATTAACCATGTCTGATGAAGGCGGGGCTTGTTCCACTCGGAGCGATGTGCTGGAGCGTAGCGGTGACTCTCACAGCAGCATGATTTCCTCTTTGCTCTCTTGGACCTACTTGACTCCTGTGAGTCCTTACAGGTGTGTGCGTGCGTGCGTGCGTGTGCGTGCGTGCGCGTGCGTGTGCGTGCGTGCGCATGCGTGCACTAACTTTGCTTACAGCTGGGGCTTGAATCAGGAATAAGGTCCTATTCATGCATGTATGTATCCAGTGTATTTAATAACAGTGTGTAAAGGTTGCACAGTAGTGTTTGAGTACTTTGCAGCTATGGTGAGCTTGCAGTGATACCCATGAGGCATTTCTCCAGCAGCAGTCCCAGACAGTGGGCTGACCACGATGTCATTACAGCCTGTGCATACAGTCCCGGCGTGTTTTACACCGCGTTACTTTCCACAAGCATGGTTCATGGATTCCTCGGCTAAATGGAAAACATAAACAACAACCCCCCATTTCTCTTTTATTTTGGTTAATATGCCAGTACTCCTTTTTTTTTCTTTCTGTGGGTTCGTTAGCCAAACTTCAGTAACAGCAGAGATCTTACAATAAAATGTTAACATTTCCTCAGTGTTATTTGAAGATTTGTGTTGGGTCTGTGTTTCCACGTCCTGCTGGTGTAGAGACTTATTGTCGTGAAGGAAAAACAAAGCAACAGCAGTCGATCGATTTACTTACACAAGGGAGGCCTCGTCGGTGTCTCAGGAACGCACTTCGAATCCTACCACAAAATGACCCCGACTCCGGCCTCGCTCGCTGCCTTTTATTGGAAAACCCCGTTACAGTAAACGATAGTTTACACAAGTACCTCCCCTCGTAAAACCCCCTTTGGTTACAAAGACAAGGCTGTGTGTGTGTGTGTGTGTGTGTGTGTGTGTGTCATGGGGGTGCGTTTGTGTGACCTGATCACAACTGTTTCTAACAACATCCTGGTCATACGGGGTAATCTCCCCCACACCCAGTGTGTGGTTCAATCCCTGGTTCACCAAACACAGCACAGTGAAGCCATAAAAAGGGCAGGACGCTTACCAAACATCAAACAAACCTTCACATGGATGTGCTTGTGATAAAACACTACAGCCCCCCCCCCCCCCCCCCCCCCCCCCCCGAAGCTCGAGAGGCTGGGCGGGGGGGACAAAGGAATGCCTTGATCACAGAGTTTGAAACAATGTAGCATAAACAACATTTAACCGTTTGCATACAAGGTGGTGCACCCCCCGAATACTCCGGTGACCATTAGGGTGGTCAAACAAGTCATTACTGGGATATTAATCAATATTGATGTAAGAGTATCCATGCAGCAGGGCTGTGAACGGCCCACAGTGTGTGGAGTAGGGCTGCCATGATTAGTCGACTAGTCACGATTACGTCGACTATCAAAATCGTCGACGATTGAAGCTTTGTAAGATCCTGAAAGACGCAGGAATAAGTAGCAGGATTTAAGAGTGTAATAACGGACTGAAACAGAAGATGGCAGCACTGCATGTACAAGGATGCCAGCTGCCGTTAAACCCCGAAGAAGAAGAAGCAGCTGTGTCCCAGAATTCATAGCGCGGCCCAGCTCAGTTGTCAACAATGGCGGCAGCTAGTTAGTTTTAATGTTACTCTTATTATTCTTTCTGGGTCACAAAATAAACGTTTAACATATTTTCAGGGAGAATGTAGCTGTGTAAACCTCAAATGTCTGCTCAGTTTATCAAGACACCACATATTTTCAAAAGCGCTCCGACGTTTTCGGAGACGTCTGTTACCCACTAGCTCGATAGCTAGCCGGGGGCTAGGTCACTAGCGCCGTGAGAACACCGGACTCCCAGCAAATCGTTTTCAAACCCACCGCCGTCTTTCGCTACTCAGGTTAAACATGATATATAAGTCACTTAGATAACTTAAAAATGTTGTTGTTTGGCTTTTTTCAGTGTTTTATTTGTTCCTGAGTAAATTTGTTTGGCTGAGATTAAAGTTATAGTTTTTACACAGCTGAATAAACGTCAAGCAGACAGCTGATTATCAGAAGTGTGAGATGCTGGAGAATTTACTCCGGTGTCCTGTTATATTTTAGAAAGCAAGGAGTTTATTAAACTTCACCGAAACAATCTGCAAATTTCATTAAAAATTAATAAACTACCATCTTGTCTTTATTTTTAGTTAGCACCTTAAACACTTAAAGCTGTAAGCTAATGATAGTTATATAAGACCAGATGCTGCTGGTGCAATAAGCTGTACGTTTTACGTCCAATGGATGATGATCTGATTAGTCGACTAATCGCAAAAATAATCGGTGACTAGTCGACTATCAAAGTAATCGTTTGTGGCAGCCCTAGTGTGGAGGAAAAGAAGCAGCCAAATCAGATGGAGTTCAGGCCTGAAGAGCCAAGCTGAGGATGCGAGAGCTCCACCAGCATCCGTCACGCTTCCACCTCTACAGTCTTTATGAACAGGTCTGTTTTAAAAGGCAGGGGCTGACTAGTTCAATATTTCACAGTGGATGCTCTGTTTTGTAGCATAACTTCTTTGTCCATATTTCATGATTAACGTTTCCATGAGTTATGATTTACTGTTGAGTTGTTAGCTGACTCTAAAATCAATCCTGGCTTCATCAGCTCTAATAAATGATCTAAATGAGGGTCATTCATTACATGAAGCACCTTCAGCGCCTGCTGTGATTTGGCACAATATAAATAAAAGCAAACTGAATGAACTGAGCTTATGTAAACAACCAAGTATATGCACGGAGCCACGCAGCAGAACATCACGTATCAGGAGATGCTGGGACGACTTTCCCTGTTTTCTCTGCAGAGCTGGGTGTGCTGGGTGGCATCAGAGATGTTCATGCTACACAGGTGTTAAAGTCTTCTCAGTGGCTCTTTGTTTCCTCTTTCACCTGCAAATTTAATTGTTCAGCCGCTGACACACTGTGCTGAGTGCGGAGGAGAGTACTGCAGCTAAAGCATGCGAGCCTGCATCACCACAGTCGTGCAGAGCGAGTGTGATGAGATGATGTAATGAAGACTGGACTTTGGGATTTGCTGAGTAGCACAGCTGGGAGCAAAATGTGTGCTGGAGCTTTAGCCCAGGCATCATACAGCTCTCCCTGCAAACTGTCATATCACTAATGCATTAAGCAGTGAATAAATAACTTTATTAGAACTTTTATCGGCACTCATAGTGAAATGTGGTTTGAGGCTAACAGCTGCTTCTCCAAAGAGTCTGTCATTCTGCTGATGTGCAACCTGAGCCCGGCACATGGATCAGTTCTTCAGCTGCTGGCTCTGGGTTGGTCTGTCAGCTCTGTGCAGAGACACACGGCGGTTACAGCATCGGTGTGTTTGTTTTCATTCACCCAAAGCAGATTTAATCTGACGCTGTCACAGTTTTTAAAAAGCCTTCTAATACATAGAAACATGCAATGTTTACTGTTTTCACTTGTGGTTTCAGTTGAGGACAAAGGTCAGCTCACCGAGGTCGGAGCAGCTGTGCTCTTCAACGGTTTCTTTTCCTCTTTTTTTGTTTGCTTTGTTTGGTCGAGTGTGTCAGACAGAAACACTGGAACGGCCTGTAAACACGGTTAGAGTGGAAAAAAGAAGCTGGTTTCCCTCCCACCATGGTGGGTTTTATTTAAATGTTTTTTACTGAACACAGGCTGCTGCTGTTCTTTCTTTGAGTAAATGAATCGCTGCTGCATTTGCTTGCAGCTGAAGGAGGGGCCGTTAAAACAGTTATTTGGCTGCTTCTGTTAGCTTCAAGTAGGGCTGCTACAAACCATTATTTTGACAGTCAGCTAGTCACCGATTATTTTTGCGTTTAGTCGACTGATCAGATCAGGCGTCCAGCAGCATCTGCTCTAACTATCATGAGCTTACAGCTGGAAGTGTTTCAGGTGCTCACTAAAAATAAAGACAAGATGATAGTTTATTAAACTTGAATGAAATTTGCAGATTATCTCGGTGGAGTTGAATAAACTCAGCGTCTGTTCTTTCTATGTCAAATATAACAGGACACTGGAGTAATTCTGTTTCATCAGTTTTCCGTTTGTGTGAAACTGTAACTTTAATCTCAGCCAAACCGATTTACTCAGGAACAAATCAAACCCTGAAAAAAGCCAAACAATAAGATTTTTAAGTTATCTAAGTGACTCATTTATCATGTTTAACCTGAGTAGCAAAAAGACCGCAGCGATCTGAAAATGATGCGTCGGGAGTGCGCTGTTCTCGCCGGCTCGAGTGAGCCTCGAGCTCCCGGTCAGCTGTCGAGCTGGTGGGTAACAGACGTCTCCGAAAACGTCGGAGCGCTTTTAATAATAATAATAATAATAATAGATTGGATTTACATAGCGCTTTTCAAGGCACCCAAAGCGCTTTACAATGCCTCTATTCATTCACTCTCACATTCGCACACTGGTGGAGGCAGCTACGGTTGTAGCCACAGCTGCCCTGGGGCAGACTGACAGAAGCCAGGCTGCCATATCGCACCATCGGCCCCTCTGGCCAACACCAGTAGGCGGTAAGTTAAGGTGTCTTGCCCAAGGACACAACGACCAGGACGGCCAGGGATCGAAGCGGCGCCCTTCCGGTTACAGATGCGCTTCCCAACCCCCTGAGCCACGGTCACCCTTTTGCAAATATGCGATGTCTTGATAAACAGCAGATATTTGAAGTTTACTCGGCTACATTCACGCCTGAAAATATCTTAAAGGTTTATTTTGTGACCCAGAGAGTAATAAAAGTTACATTAAAACTAAGTAACTGCCACCATTGTTGGAAACTGCAGTTGTCTGGGCCGCGCTATGAATTCTGGGATATGGTGGGTCACGAAGGATACGCCCAACCCATCCTTCAAATCTGGGGAAATGAAGGATGCATTTTTGTTGGCTACATTTGGAGGAGTGTACAAATCTGGACAGCCTTCATCGCTGTAATGTAATCGGCCTACAAATGCAGCCTCAGAATTTGGACACAGATGTCACTACCCGATCCGTACATGTGCAGGTCGTCTTCTTCTGTTCGTTTAATGGCAGTTTACTCCCCAGTGTACGAGGATACCGCCACCTGCTGACCGAGCGAACGAGCCCGTAAACTGAACTTGCGTCATTACAAATCCTGCTTGTGTATCCGTGTTCAGTTTGATGTGGTGATAGTCGAGCGTGTTTATGGTTGTCTGTGTGGAGAGGATTGGTTGGAATAGTGACGATGACGTCCGCTGTCACTGGCAGTTGTCAGTAAACACTTAACCTGGCGTGAATTTGTTTGTATACGGACGTATCCGTTGTTTAAATGTCGAAAAGGAGGCAGAGCTGTCGAGAAATGCTAGGAGCTAACTGGGCGCTAACTGTCGCAATGTTGGCAGAGAGGAAGTGACGAAAGATTTTCGCAGGCGTGGTTTCGCGGTGCGTTTCTCAGCATGTTTGGAGATTTGGGAAGTGAAATGTTTAGACATCTCTGTGAGGACTATGCTACTGCACTGGTGCGACCATCAGGGACTTATGGGTACGGGCACTTTGTCCCCATGAGTTTGAAGACGTTTAGTGTCAGGGTTACAGTCAGGTTAGGGTTAGGCGTTCATTTCAATGTTTAGGGAAAGCATTATGTAGATGTCCCACTAACATATGAAAACGTGTGTGGAATTAAAAGGAATTCTAATTGAACATCTAAACCTGTGACCTTAACACAGGATGGTAAAGATCACAGCCTGTGGGCCTCAGGTTAACGAACACTTGTCTCACTTTTCCGTTTGCTGATCTGACTCTGCAGAACTGTAGCAAAGTAGCTGCGTGGTAACATAACGTTGGTCTGTGTTTTCAGAGCTTCAGCCATGAATAAAATGCTTCCAGATGTATTTACAGTCACTGTGATGTGGGCGTGCCTGACAGGCTGTCTGTCCGGGGTGGGAATAAAAAGTAAAGGTACATGTTGGAAACGAAGCCAAACGTTCCTGCGGTGTTATAACCTTACTTCCAATGAAATGACTCTCATATCCTCTGTACATGACCTGCAGGTAACCAGTGGACCATTTAGGAGTGTTAAAGCTGCATGTTTCCCTGGGGCTGGAGGGAAACAGTCATGGCCAATCTGGGACTTGCATTTGTTGGGTGGATGTAAATTCTTTGCTCTTTGCTTTGTCTGTCATGTTTGGTAGTTGTGCACGCTGTTTTAGGTATGTAGCATCATTTATATGCATGTCAGCTTTATTTTGAAACTTCTGTTGCTGCCTTTCCCATCTGGTGTTTCTGTACAAGCGAGCTATGGGGTCTGGTAGTTACTGCTGATGTCCTGCTGTTGCTGGACTAACTGTAAATCTGTAGTCTTTGACTGCATCTGGTAGGGCTGTGCGACATGACCAAAATCTCCCGATATAAGACGTTTATCTTCCCATTAACGATATGAATCACAAAACGGTGCATTTTCTGTAAAGCCTGTGACTCTCGAGCGACTCGACCTGTGTGAAGTGTTTTCAGCTGGCCGTCGAGTGTTTTCACCGATGCATGAAACAATATTTTTGTCTCAACAACATTAACATGAATGCAACACATGGGAAAAAATTGCCACCATAAAATATTGATGTTTTGTTTTTAGATTAGATTACGTAGGCTCCACGGAGTCTGCCTCGTCCTTCTGGATGTTCATCCTCTACCTCTGTAGGAAGCGTGAACAAATCTGGGGTTGTAGTCGGGAATCAGATGTCTTAGCTGGTTTCTTTCCAGGTGAAGGACAGCTCCCCTCGGTGTAGTTCTTGTGTCAAAACCTGCTGTTGTCTCACTCGATAAGCTTGTTATAAAACAGGCTCCCTCAAGCTTAAAGTGATCAATGACTTTTAACAGCATCCACTCAAAATGAACTTGTACTCGTCAGTGAGCATATGTCATCAATGCTGAGCTGATGACCCAAGCATGAGACTGAACACTGTGCTTGCTGCCTCTGAAGCAGTACAGTCCTTTCAGCGCCTCTCTCTGTCCGTCGCTAGCAAAGTTGACCCAGACAGTAAAGCTAGTTTTCGGCTACGAGCCCGACAGGAACCCGGCGTGTTAGCCAGAGGTCCCTTTAGCACGGCTCGGAGCCCGGACCAGGCCGAGGTCTGAGCACAAACATGCTGAGGCTGTGTTAGTTCAGTGACACAAACACAGTGATAGCAGCAGTGCTGCCACGTGTCTGCACAGACTGATGTGTTTGTGTTCGTTCAATGAAGGGCTTCAGTTAAGATTGAGAGAATCTGCATTCACGTTTGCAGTCTCATCAGACAATATTTAAAATAAAGAAAAACACTTCATTTTTGGAAATATTTGTGGATGTTTCTTTTGTGCTACTTGGATACTTAAGCCGCCCTCCAATGAGGGCCAAGTAAGTTGAGACTGAGTCTGTTTGCTCCATCTTTTCTTTGGTGCGTTTCAGCGGACACACCAATGAGCTGGCCGTTGGTTTGCACACCAATCGATGTGGCGTTGCTATATTTGCTCTTGAGTTACTTTGTTTCTAATATGATCGTATGTAGAACCTGCGGCAGATATTTAATAGTGCATTTAAAATAAGACTCGTAGGAACACTTCTCATAACTGCAAACTCCTTTTATCCCTACGCTGCAACCTTTCACACCATTCAAGTTGTTGTGGTATGCATTTAGCTAGTGTAGTGGTTGCACTGCTCTGGAGGTGCACGTGTTAGGCTGTAGGGTTGAAATAAGTCTGCAGTTACAGTGTGGACGTAGATTTCCTGCAGAAATATCCTGCTGTATAGCCGTACTGATATGGACTGGGTAATGTGTAAGGAAGGCAAGGATGGATCTATCAAACTACAGCGGGCTGAATTCAAAGACAGCACAATAATCAGGTCAGTTCATGTTGCTGACATTTCATTGCAACAGCTCACATGACAGGCGAGTGTGGGTGCAAGTCGGCGAACCCAAAACCTTCATACTCTCGCCACATGAGGCTGGGCGTTGTCGAGCACCAGAGGAAAGGGAGAGGCCAAAATAGGTGCTGATATTTACAACCAGATGTCATTATCATTACTCGTGTTGTGTTTCTACATTTTGTTACACTTTGAAAACACAGTATCGTACAAAAATCCCTGATACATATTTATGTGTAAGCTACAGCAGGCCTACCCACCGATTGTCCACGTTGGAGTACGAGTCGAGGACAGGAAGCCTGCGGTGGTGCACATGCTGAACATCTGCTCCATTTGTCTTTGCACAGCCCCTCCCAGATGTGAACAGACTTCTAACAAGTATTACCGAGCAGCTTAGACCAACGCTGTATCATAACCGGTAGAGGTGGGAATCACCAAACATCCCACGATACGATATTATCACAATACTTAACTCACGATACGATATTATTGCAATTTTTTTAAATACTTTGCGATATTCAGATTCTGTACATAAAGGTAAACTTTATCAATATTTATTTATCTAATAACAAAGTCTCACACTCAGTCTTTCTCTCATTTCAGTTTTATTGTTGACAAACTGAACGGTTTGTATTACAGTCTAGTCCAGCTTAACTGAATGCAACCATCTGGTACAATTACAGCTATTCTGAACTATGCAATATGAAAACTATGCAGCCCCTTCAGCAACTGAAGAATTGGAAAGTAAATTAAAACAAAATATAATTTTACATTAAATAAAAAAGTTTTAAACTTAATTAAAATAAAACATGTCTTAAACTAAAATCAGTAAACTGTCATGTTTATTGCTGCCATAAAAAACAGTTAAACACATTTGGACAGCGTCAGGATTCTTGCTCAGAAAAAGGATCAACGTGCTCTGAAGTCAGAGCAAAACCTTTTTTGTAACAAAATATCGATTTCTGCCGTCCCTGCATCGATACATTATTAGCAAACAAAATATCACGATACTACACAGTATCGATTTTTTCCCCCACCCCTAATAACTGGTGTCACACTAAAATCTCGTTGTGGTCTTTCCTGTCATAACAATGTGAACGACCAGATTGAGCATTCTCTGTTCACTGAGTGGTAGCTGAAACATGCTTGGCACTACTTTAAGGTAACCCATTAAAGTTCGCGTTTAAGGAGGAGGGGAGTGTGTGTCCCCTGTCAGGAGGCAGCTAACTGAACGTATGCTGTTTTTGTTCCAGGTACAAGCCCTTCTTTCCTTTCCAAGTGCAGCCTCTGCACGGTTCAGCCTGTGATTTGGATCTGTCAGTGCACGACAGCCGGCTGGTAGAAGGACGGCTCAAAGTCAGCCTCATTGAGTGCAGCAGGTGAGACACTTCATCTCTGTTTGTAGGTTGTCACACAGCAACTTTGATCTATAGTTGTATAACTGGGTCCCTGTACAAAAGTACATTAAAATACTAAGACGTGAAATGAATCACAACAGAACTTAAATACATGTTGGTAACTTTTCAACGTGGCCATTCTTGTCATGTTAGTAACACCGGCGTGCATTAAAATCTTTAGCTGATTTTATGATTTTGATTATTAAAAAGGGGAGCAGGTGGAGCCCGAGTTTGAGTCCACCACCAGGCCGGGGTGTTCTCCCAGACGTCTCCGAAAACGTCGGAGCGCTTTTGAAAATATGTGGTGTCCTGATAAACTGAGCAGATATTTGAGGTTTACACAGCTACATTCTCCCTGAAAATATGTTAAACGTTTATTTTGTGACCCAGAAAGAATAATAAGAGTAACATTAAAACTAACTAGCTGCCGCCATTGTTGACAACTGAGCTGGGCCGCGCTATGAATTCTGGGACACAGCTGCTTCTTCTTCTTCGGGGTTTAACGGCAGCTGGCATCCTTGTACATGCAGTGCTGCCATCTTCTGTTTCAGTCCGTTATTACACTCTTAAATCCTGCTACTTACTCCTGCGTCCTTTGTGATCTTACAAAGCTTCAAATGACGCATCAACTATTAAATCAGTCGTTGACGATTTTGATAGTCGACGTAATCGTGACTAGTCGACCAATCGTGGCAGCCCTACAGTCTGGCGACCTATCCACAGCGTGACCCCATGTAAGTGGGAGAGAAGAGTTTTTTTCCAGATGACCCTACTTGCTAAGGTCACGTAGTCAAAGAGCTACATAATGTTATGCTATCGAAATAAAAACGATAGATTTAATGCTATGTTGGCCCACACCCTGCCCACTGGGAATGTGTGTACTTTAGCTTGTACATTAGTCCATGATGTTGGACAGAGGAGTCTCCTTTCAGAGACAAACACGCCCTCCTCTGTCCAAGGTTGGCACGTGTATATTGGAGCTGTTAGCCTCGGCTGGCTCTGACTGACAGCTCTGTCCTTTGTTAGCTCGTGTCGTCGATGTATGTGTGTTTCTTTCATGCTTTGTGTTTCACAGGCCACCAAATGACTGGATCTTATTACTAAATCACATTTTAAATATGTAGTGTCTCTCCCTTTCTGTACTACAAAGTGCATCTGACTGAATATCATGTGGTTAATAAGCTGTCCAGTGGAGCTAAGCATCCACTGGTTTACCATTCGTGCGTCTGTTAAGTCCAGACTGGGTCTGCAGAGGGTCTTGGGGACTTGGTTTACTGGAGCATAAGATGTGATTTTTCTGCATGCTGTGAAGCAGTCATGTGTTTGTCTTTCTCTGCTCCAACTGTTTTATTTTGTTACAGACTTTAAAGACACAAAGATTTGTATAAACGTGGGATGTAACAGTTGCTTTACAGCCACAGAGTGATACTCCTCTGGGTAGAGCAGGTACTGATGCAAAGGCTGGTGGTTCCACCCCCCAGTCTGCCTGCCAAACATTGCTGGGCAACATGTTAACCCCAGGTTGCTCTTAGTTAGGGAGTACTTAACAGCATAGAAGACAGTGACTGTGGCATGTTGCATAGAGCGCTTTGTGGGAGCGCTCCATGAGAGTGAGTCCATTTCCCATTCCCTCTGTCCTTTTCACAAAGAGGCTTACTGGCAAAGTGGGAGGAGCTGCTTGTACAGTAGGAATGTTTACAGTTTACAGTCGGTGGTGAGAAGTCAGATGATGATGATGATGATGATGACCTGTGTGTTTGCTGGTTTTGCTAAAACACACGAGTGACTGGCTCTCAAACATAAAACCACGAAACAACCATGTTCCCACTGACATGCAGGTCTGAACCTGCAAAGAAACCACTGCTTTTTTAAATGTGTCTGTTTTAAACCAGTCGAGTCACTGGCGTCCCAGAAGCCCCTGCAGCGGGGCCGGTCTGGCCCATTGGATGGCTTTGCATTGTGTTTGGCACCAGAAACCATTTAGATTCAACTTTGATTAAGATGTCAGCTTCTTCACAGGACTGCACGGCACTGATCCAGAACAGGTCCCTGTGCTGATGATAACATGCGTATGTTGCAGTAAATGTTCTCAGATGCTTCACGACTGAGTGTTTGGCTGTGACAGTAAGGCACATCACATGAGCCTTCACGTCGTCCTGCAGCTCACCTGTGCTGACCACACACTCTGACCCACAGGCAGTCCAATGGAGTGCTGGCTCAGGCGACACAGAGGATGTGTAAACGCTACACTCAGACATGTCGTGTTGTGTAGTTCCTTTACATATTTGGGCCAAACTCTGTCTTGTCCAGTATGGTGAGCTACAAACACTCAGGCCAATGGATAGATCTGACTTCACTGCTATCTCTGAATGTGTTTTTGTTGGGGCTCTTCAGACTGTTCATCCTGGGCTCCTATGACAGAGAAACCTACGTCCATTGCACCCTGGAGCTGAGCAGCCACCAGTGGAAGGAGAAGGCTCGCAGTTCCATCAAAAAGGTAAAGGAAGCTCGTTTCATAACTTTATTCTCCATGTCTGTCAGACATCGATGTTGTAATACAGGACGGTGGTATCAGCAATATATACAGTGGTCAAAGTAAGGACTGAACACAGGAGCAACTTTCTAAATATGCTGTTGATATAAAATTGTCACAGTAACAACCCACCCAGTCCACACATGAAACCACAGACGTGTAATACTGAGAAACGGCGCGGCGTCCTGTGCCTCCTCTTCACATCCCCACTTCTGATTGGTCCTGGTTATTCCCAATGACAGGACAGGTCGAGGTCATTTCTAACGCACAAAGTTACTCTGGATGGAATTTGGCCGTGTCTGGTGTCTTTCCATCAACGTTTTAGAAAATTCAGCAGTGCCTCATCCGAGCCAGGAGAGGGCGCTGCTGCACAGCTCTACATGAGCACAGAGAGCAGGCTGTATCGAGGGCGTTTTGATGAACTGTGTTGCTGTGTTGGGCCCTTCAAAGATGAGACCCAGGTTTTTGCTCACATAAGTAGTTATATTTGCATTGGTACCAATCCAGTGTGATTGCTGAGGCCGTCAGCTGAGTTTCAGAAGGACACTTTTCAATTAGACTGATGGGTAATGCACAGATTATTTAGCAGGTGCTGCTTATTGGACACCTTGTCATAGTGACAGTAATGCAGGCTCATTTTGATTCTGGCTGATGAGATTGTCCCATTGTTGACATTTTACACGGCAAAGAAAATGTTCATGTCCCCGCGGCAAACCTTTTCTAATTGCTGCAATTTAGAGATATTACAGTTATCACATCCGGCTTGTTTGACTAATGAGCATTTTTAGAGGGAAATGTCAGACTTAATTTGTGGCTCTGGCTCCAGCCTGGTGCCCGTATACTTGCCACACACTCCTGGATGACATTTGCGATGCCTCAAAAGATGATTTCTATTGTGGTGAACAGTAATTGGCCTGTACTGTTTTCTCATGTGGTGTTTAATGACTTTGGGAGAGTTGCATTGTCGTCCAGCAGGGGGCATTAAAATCTCAGCACCAAGCGTTTCTTTTATTCAGCGTTTACACGACACGATCAGAGCATCAGGTTTGTGCCGCTGAAGTTCAGCTTTTTTATTTGTCTCTCTGTGAAATCTCACATGACGTGTGTGTTCATGGTTATAAGCAGCAGTAAAAAGACTTTTACTCACCAAAGCTGGACTTAGATGGTCTGCATGGACTACACAGTGTGCCATTATTATAAGCTCGTCAGCGCCACAAACACAGTCGACAGGTTGAATGTGTACGCTCGGATACGTGAAGACGAGGCCTAGCAAACAGAAATGTGCTCCGCCTGTATCAGTGTCTGAATATCAGGGATTCAAAGACTTCACAAAGGAATGAAAACGGCTGTAAAGCTGCTCTGTAGAGGACAGTTAGATGCTGTGTTTTCCTGCTGCTGCCTTTAGGGGACGCCACAGCAGATGCTTCCGCCTCACACTAGCGCAGCATCCTATCACACGTGTGCCTTCACTGTAGCCATGAGTGTTCTGGGGTCTCCATCTATTGCTCCTGCCTGGCAGCTCCATCCAACACTCTTTGTCCAGTGTTTGTTTGCTGTCCCTCCATGAACGTGTGTTTATGGCTGCAGGAGGCTGAACTTTGTCCTGCACTCGTTTCTAATCTGCTCCTTCCTGCTCGCACCAAATCAAAGCCTTCCCGTCTTCAACTGTGCCGCCTCCAGCTCTGCCTCTCCCTACCATACATCATAGCAGGTCTCCATCTTGTAAACTGCACATTCACTCTGCTATCCTTCTGTCACAGCTAGACCCCGCGCCCGTCGAGGCCGCGCCCGTCGAGGCCGCGCCCGTCGAGGCCGCGCCCGTCGAGGCCGCGCCCGTCGAGGCCGCGCCCGTCGAGGCCGCGCCCGTCGAGGCCGCGCCCGTCGAGGCCGTGGTCTACGCTACCTGCACTCACTCCTTCACCTCTCTTGTTTTCTGCTTCAGGTGTTTGACTCGAGATATTTAAACTTCACTGGCTGTAGTTCACGTGCGTTCTGTTTCATACCTACATTCATCTTTTCTCCACACCGTGCCTCCTCTCCTGGCTCTCCTCCACCCGCTCTCTAAGCTCACTGCAGATCACGGTGTCGTCTGCAAACATCGTAGTCCACAGAGACTCCCGCGTGGCGCGCTCTGTCAGCCTGTCAATCACCATTGCAAACATAAGGGGCTCTGAGCAGACCCCTGTTGTAATGCCACCCCCCCTCGAACCCATCTGCCACTCGTACCACACACCTCACTGTCGCTGCTCTCATGTTGTCAGTGCCTCTGTCTCCCTACCATATGCCTGTCCTGCAGTAGCTTCAAACACCTCTGCTGTCCTTCGTCCTTATAACGGCCCTCACTTTACTAACGCTCTGCGTATTCTCCACATTCAGACTGGTTGAGATGGGTTCCAGTCCCACCGTGACCCGACCTGAATAAGGCTAACCGTGGATGGATGAGGGAACACTGTAATTGTCATCATACAATTGTTGTTTATAACGTTTAGAGCAATTTCACAGAAAGGTGGCACAAAGTGAAGGCGCTGTGTGACTCCAGCCTTGCTCAGTGGAAAGTGTAGATGCATGAACACACTCGACGAGCATCGCCACGAGCACAGGCCTCTCCAAGTGGACCCACTTCAAAGCGCTCGTGTCCCTTTTTTGTTAATGAACACATACAAATGCAGATTCACGGTGGCATTTGAGCCTAATTTATCAGACGTCTCCAGTCTGCATGTCCCCAGCAGGACTCTGTAGTAAGGATTAAAGGCTATACCATCTGGAAAAGGTCAAACCGCCATCTTTCTCTCCCTTTCCCTCTGTTGATTGCCAGATATGGCCGTTGCCTGTCCTGTGTTAATAGCATTTTGCCCAGTGTGAGCTGCTGCGATTCACCGCACTGTGTGTCTGCCGTCACGTAGGGGGCCTTCTCTATTCAGGCAGATCCCTGACAGTCTGTGTGACATGCTTATGTGATGCCATATCTGTTTCCTCGTCCAGACAAACAATAGAAAGTGTCCATACGTGAACGAGACGTGCTGCGTTTTAATTAGAGCTCTATTTGTTCCGTCTCCTTTTCAGTTGCAGAATACGGTTTATTCACCGTTACGATAAACTGGTGCTGATAGCTTTGACATTTGGCTCGGTGCTTCTTAGTGTTTGCTTAATGATTCGTGTTACCCAGCTCTCTGTCCACACCTGAGCGTGTCTGACATGAGTATTTAGTACAAACTGAGACTTGCTGTGCAGACGTGGTGCTGCTGGGGGTGTTGTTCTGTTTATAACCTGCTGTCACTGACGGTTAGCTTCATGCCATAAGCTGCAGACGGCTATTTTTATATTTGCTGTAAGTGAATTGGATTTAATAGGACGCCAGGATTCACAGGTTTCTCAGCATTCCTCATAAAATGGGTTTGAAATGTCTTCAGATCCCCTCGCAGCAGACGGGCTGGTTGGCGGTCTAACTGCTACGTTGTCTTTATCGTGAAATGTCGCGTTTTACAAACTGCCACTTATTGGTTATTCATCACTTAAACTAACAGCAGGGAGTGATGGCATAGAGCTTATTACAGGTAATAACTGTATAGTGTAGTATCACAAACGCACACATGTGCATGCGAAGCGTGTTCGTGCTAAAGGTGAAGGGGGATGGCAGTAGGCGGCTTCGTGTCTGTTGGGCGTGTTTGTACATCTGGCCTGCTCACCGGCCTCAGCTGATGCTTGCTGACAGCTTGACCAAAGAGACATGCGATGTGTGTATGAGCACACGTCAGGTGATCTACACGGTCGGCGGCTTTGTTGTGTGTGTGTGATGTTGTCTATGGCCGAGCTTCCTAAGTCTGAAGCAGAAACAGAAGTGAGTGCTGGCCAATGAGCCGCACGTGTGCAGGCAGCCCTGATCCAATGATTGCTCTGTAAACGAAGCGGCGAACATGATCGAGTCAGGCTTCATGTAAGAACTGTAGACACGGACCTTTATTGACCGCGTGGCTCATTATAAATGGACTGATTCTTAAATAGTGCTTTAATACAGCGTGCCTCATTCAGCCTTACATACATGAGCACTGCATAGTAGTATTAAGAAGAGGTTCGTGTGTGGATGATTAAAAACTCCATGTTTTAGCAACAGCTTTAGCTTTAAAAATCAGACTTTCTGCCTAAAGTTCAGTCTGCAGGACTCGGGTTAGTACTGGCAATATTCAGTATTGTCGTACTGAAATGAACAATACTTACATCTGTATGCCATCATATATTGCTGCAAAGCAGCAATGTATATCATTGCGTGTATATCATTCAGCACGTTGCCTTCACAGATGCTTCGTTTAGCCACTAATGCAGCCGGTCCCAGCTCCCACATCTTGAAAACATTTGAGAGCCTTGTCTGCAGCTGTCACCTGCTCCTCAAGACACAATATCTGATCCTTCTCCACTCTGTTTTACAGGCTTCTCACATTGCAGTCAATACTCGCTGTGTGAATATTGACTGCACACACACACACACACACACACACACACACACACACACACACACACACACACACACCTTTCTCACCTCCTGCACCATTAGAGTGGTTGTTTGATGTTCCAGTGTGGCTGTCTTTGTGTCTTTAATCTGCTGCAGACACCTGATGAAAGGTTGATGAGCAGTACACACACACACAGCCTACAACAATGACTCATCTAGTACTTCACTTCCTGTTCAGCATTGTTTGTGGGGTACAAATGATACGTCTGTATCAGAACATAAGAATGCAGTAACACCTTTTCAAAGGGCGATGACTTTGTCGTTCTTAACAGGATTAAGATTCAAACGTTGAACTTCAGAAAAGTAGTAGAAGTCCTGCACACACCTACTAGCCTGACGTATATGATGAGGACCTGTCTATGGTTTTGTATGTGCACTTTTTGCTACAGTAGCAATGACAGTGCAAAGAGCTGATAACTAGTTCAGCTTTTAAACTGACCTTTAAACACAAACACATTCATTTGTAAGTAAACAGAGTTCATGCAGAAGAGTTTAGTGCCAGTGAACATCAAGATCATGTGTTTGCCAGGATTGTGTCTCAGCTGCTGTGAGTGCACAACATTTATTATTATGTGGTTCACTAATAAACACAAGTCCATGTTTACTCTGCTGTTTAAGCTCCTGAGCAGGTGTGTGTGTGTGTGTGTGTGTGTGTGTGTGTGTGTGTGTGTGTGGGGCAAGGTTTTTCTGCGCAGCGTACCATAGGCACGAGAAAAGTTGTCGTACCATAGGCACGAGGAGTGTGTCTGTGTCTGTCTGTGTGTGTGTCTGTCTGTGTGTCTGTCTGTGTGTCTCTGTCTGTGTGTGTGTCTGTCTGTGTGTCTCTGTCTGTGTGTGTGTCTGTCTGTGTGTGTCTCTGTCTGTGTGTGTCTCTGTCTGTGTGTGTCTCTGTCTGTGTGTGTGTCTGTCTGTGTGTGTCTGTCTCTGTGTGTGTGTCTGTCTGTGTGTCTTCTCTCTTGTCACATAACTCTGAGCAGGCGTCTGCTCGGTGGTGTCAGCTGTTGTGCGACTTGTTGGTCCTCTTGTGCTGCTGTGATGATGAATTTAAACTGATCCTTTGGCTGGTTGATGTGCAGTAAACACATGTAAGTGCTCGTAGGATCCACTGCATGTGTCCCAGCCTGAGTATAACATTCTCCAAATGACTGTCAGGTTATTCTGCACGTGCTGTCATGTGTCTCGCTCCGATGCAGGTCTTTAAATCTGGAAACCAGACAATGTAATGATATGTTTTCTCTTCTCAAAAACGCACAAAGGCTGGAGAAGAACCAAACTGTGTGCCGTGTCTAAATGCACAGCCATTAGATATTCAAAGGGCAGCTGAGGGAGCCGTCACATCTGTCACATCTGTCACACACAGGTGATGCATTCATCAACCATTTCCACGTCTCAATGAAATGGCCAGTTCTAATTCCATTTGACAACGGCTGCATGTTGCAAAAGGCTGATTAAAGACATGAGAGATTGGGCTCACAAGCTGTTTGTTACTTATCGCTTTTCCACTGAAACATTTACCTTGCAAGAAACTCAATAGACCAGTCAATACGTGCATGACACAAAGAGCCGCAGCCATATTACAGATGTGTTGATATTACTCTTTACAATGATTTTGTTCTGATCCTAGAGGTCTTTCAATAGCAAAGAAATGAGCTGTTAGTGGTCATGACTCTTAAAATTGGCAGCCGTCACTACAGGTAATTCATGTCCTAGCAGGTGTTTCTCACCATAAACACCAAATACAGAATTTGACATGTGATAAAGATGTTGTCTGAATGAATAGTTTGGTCTCCTTTTGGATCTGAAGCTTGTAAATTGATGACGTAGGAAAAAAGGATTTATCTGTTGGGACATTTTCCCTTCCTGCCATCTAATTACATAAATGTCATAGATTTGGCTTTAAGTGGTTGGCTCACCGAGGAGAAACAGCATGTTTAAAACGACACGGCCCAAATATCAGGACACGGCTGGTTTTACCTGTGCATATGTGCATCTGCAGGTTTCTGCAAAACCTGGTGACCATTAGTTTAGACCGCCGTGTAACCTATTCCACACTTCATGTTGGTATAACTGCAAACAGTCCAGAGGGTTGATGTATGGAATCGACAAAGACATGTCAGCTGCTGTGACGTAGGCTAGTCTGTTTTTCCTCTGCTGTGTAAGTGTTATTTAGAGCGATGGTAAGTATATTTATGGTTTCTACTTCTTACCAAAAATGATATTATGTAGGGTGCATTTATGCAGCAGCCCCAGATAAAACTAACATATTTATTGTGCTCTTCCTCCCCAAATCACTGTTTGTGGCTTTAAGTAGCTGTTTTCAGAGGGCCGGCAGCGAGGGACACTAAGGATTGTTCCCTTTTTTTGCTCGTGGACAGAAAGTGAGAAAATGTGCAAATGCAAAAACATGACCAGTAAATGTTACGTGGCCAGTCGGTCAGATTGGCCCTCACAGATGCAAGGAGCAAAATGACATTTGAGCAGTCGTTTGAAGCAGACCGAGGAGAGCGGTTCAGTGGCAGCACCGAGCATCAGCGCTTAAAGGAAAGGAAGGACTGAAATGCCAGTTTGATAATGAGGGAAGTGGTGTCTTAATCCTTTCTGAGCCAGAGTAGGTTTGAATTTTGTTGTCATTTATTCAACTAGCATGATGTAGCAGTCTTGATAGATCATTATTTTTCAATGCCAGGACAAAGCCTGTGCTACAAAAAGAAACTGCGTGGGCGACCACACCACTGTTTCTCTCCATACAAGTGCAAATTAGGCAAAACACCTTTTTGTTTCCCCCTGTCTCCATAACAACTGCTTTGTTCTTTAAGCTTTTGAAACTGGCTTCCTATGAAAAAAACGGCAACTTGAAAATTCATATCGAGGCGCCCGGCACATGCATATCACTAAAGTTTACAGCGATCACATAAGACTGGAGAAAAATTAATATCTACCCAATTAGGGATGGGTATCGTTTAGGTTTTATCCGATACCGGTGCCAAATCGGTACTTTTGAAATGGTGCCGGTGCTCAAACGGTGCTCAAACCGGTGCTTAAAGAATGGAGAACACAAACTTTGTCCAAAAACCTCTCATGTTTTTTGTGAAAAGATAACAATGTTAGCCTTTTCTGCAGCTATGGGGCATATATGGTATCACTCTTGGCTGGAAGCAGTGCTTAAACAATGGAAAAAACACAAACTTTGTCCTAAACCTCTCATGTTTAACTGTTTCCCACTTTTTCTTTGGTCATTTTAGCCTTTTTGGCCAGGGTGAAGGGAGTATCTACCATCAAACAAGAAGACAGCCGCATGTAGCTATGATGGTGTTTGCTAGTTCACCTTACATGCATTAATGTAATAACGTGGTTAGCCTACTCAACGTAAATTACACACGAACAACATTAAGCTACTCACGCAGAGAAGAACGGCTGCTGCTGCATCATCATCCTCATCATTTCTGCTACACTGGCAGGGCTAGGGGCCAGGACTCTCCTCTTCGGGTTTTTGGGGATGTTGCTAACTCCGGGTCCGATAACAGGCACCACACCCGCAGTAGATGCGCTCGGTGTGAGGTCTCGCAGCAAGCTATCAAATACGGCGCATTTCTGGGCTTTTAAAAAAAACGCTATGCGTCGCCAGGTGTTTCATCAGATTTGAGGTGTTACCTCCTTTGACAGTATCACAGTATCAGCTTAAAGCACTTGTTGCTGCTGAGTTTGCATCTTTTGCTGTGAAGTACAGCCAGACTTTTGACCGCTTCGCCTTGGACATTTTTAATCTGTAGCTCTGCTCTAACAGAACGTACGTACCTGGCCCCGCCTACTATCCTCGGAAACGTAAAATGATTGGCTAGAAGTGTATCACAGCTCAGGAAAAAAAAGCACCGAAATAAAGCACCGAAATGTGCGCTGCTTTTCGGTCTGGTTACTACCGTTTATGTCAGAACCGGTGCCGTCATGGCACCGGACACCGGTACCCATCCCTATACCCAATACTCTGTCAACACCATATATGTGCAAAACAGCAGTTTATTTAGGTTGTGGGGTTGGTTGATACGCTGAGTGGACTCAGTCAATCATGAACGCATAAAAGAACCACCTTCAGCATAGAAGCTGAATCAGAATCAGGTGATACATTATTTTAACTCTGAATGCAGCTTTGTTTCCAATGCTGACCATGTGTGAGTTCAGTGTATTTAAGGATTGAAGATGAGACTTTATTGGGAAATGTGTGCGTTACCACAGCTCAGGCACAGCAGCAGAAGAATACAAAGACTATAACATGTGTACAGTGGTAGCTGAGGTTCTGTGCACATGCACACCCAGTATGTGTTCTGCACACAGGGTTGTGTAAATTTGCATAGCATACATATGTACATGCACACACGCACAATTTCACATACACCATTAACCTCCTAAGACCCGAACTCTTCCACAGCAGCATTTTTATTTCTCTTTGATCTTTGGGCTGATTGGGACCTGATGAATGTAAAAACAAAGAATTACCAGATTTTATTTATTTTTTAAACCCGATTTTTGCTTCTAAGAAAAATAAGAGCCACATATGAGGATCTTTGTTTAAAATTTCTATAGACCAGTAGCAGTATAATGTCCTCGTAAGTGGATATCAGGCCCTTTGGTCTAAATAACCCAAAATGTGATGTCCACATATGTGGACGCCAGGTCCTAGGAGGTTAAACGAAATAGTCTCACTAAATGTACATACATACAAATGCTTTGAAAAACAATCCAGTTTCATCTAAGCACCTCTTGGTGCATCAGCTAACCCTTTAAAAAAGTCCCCACGGGTTCATGTAAGGCCCTTATCTTAGAGAGAATATGTTCAGTCGTCCTTCGACTGTAACCTACCACTTGCCTGTGTGACTGTGTCTGAGAACACGTACTACAGAATATGCGTCACAGTTAAAAATCCTAATAGGTACCCACGTAAACACCTGAGCAGCTATTGGCCATGCAGCCTGGTCCTCAGCCCACTCCACCTTCGTCACCATCGGGGCTGCTAATTTGATGTGGCAGGGAATTGCTGCGTACTTGCCTCGCAGCGACTTGTACCCTATAACCATACACAAAACGATCTGACATGTGGTATTAGATTAAATTACCAAGCAGTGCACTGACAAGGAAAAGGATTTGCTCAACCCCACATCTCCATCTCGCACACACCCTCCCAGACATGCTGGAGACCAAAGAGACGTTCAGCTAGGCGACAGGAGGTGCTGCCTCAGTCTAACTTAGCCATTATGTCTGCAACCGGCTGTTTCTTCTTCTAGATCCTTATAAATATCGTCCTTCACTTTAGTGTTTGCATGACTCCATTCAGGTTTTCTGTTTTATTTTGGATTGAATTTTCAGACTTCTTTGTATATTCAAAGTGGATCAGCAAATGATTTTTAGCTTTTGAGTATCCTTATGAATTTGCACAATATAAATGACACTTAATGCAGAGGTTAAATCTCAAAGAGTCTGACAGCCCAAAGCAGCAACTCCTTGTAGGAATTTCTTCAATAGTAAAGGTCTGTGGCAGTGCTGACACTTTTTTCTTCATATTTGAAATAAAAAACAAACATTTTGATAATTCCCTTTCAAAATAAAATGGATATCTTGTTAAAGTGCATTCAACAGAATTAAAAAAGACCAATGAACCCTATCAGTGCACAAACCCACAGCACATGAATGCAACATTTACAGCTGCACGCTCAGAGCACAGCTTTGTGCTTGTAATTAGGCATGGCTTCAGTTCATATGTTGATATCTAGGCTACAGTTACCCGGACATCATTAATGCGACAACTGACAGTTTTTTGGGGGTTTTTGGTTTGTTTTGTTTTTGGTTGGTTGTGTTTTGGTTGGTTTTGGCAATCCAAAGACAGCGGTGAAGCGTGTTGTCAGTCGGTGAGCAACGAGAGCTGCTTTTCATTGAGTGAAAAGTTCGATTCACATGTGCACGCTGACCCAAACACACTGAGGATGACGACGGCTGCATTCTTAACGTTAAGACGCTGGTGTGTATGGACATCAGTCCAAAACTTTACTGGTCCGTTGGTGCGAAGATCCTGTGCCATGGCTACAAGTTCGAGGATGAACTTCCCCTCGTCAGTGGAAGAACCGCTTCCTTTGCTCTGGCCGATTAGTCCCCTTCTGCTGAAGGGGTCATTCAGCTGTTTGAGTGTGTCGCTCAGAAAGCCGACACTGGCCATGAAGCTGTTGTATGCGATTCAAGTGTGTTTCTGGTTTTTTTGCCTGCTGTTGCAGAGGAAAGTTGCGATCTCCTCTTTGAGGTCACAGAAACGCTCCAGCCTTTGGACACCACCTGACATCATTGTGCAGTAGCAGGTCACGGTGCTCAGCAGACATTTCTGAGAGCAGCATGCGGAATAAGTGGTGCTGGAGGCTCCGCCTTAACCAATCACGCTGTCCGTTTTGAGCTCTGTGCTTACTTACACAACGCCGTCTGATGGACAGTGCAGTGTAAGGTTATCAGCACCAACCACGGTGCTGCCAAACTGCTCACTTCACTGCCATGGGTGGAGCTCCATCCGTCACAAGCATACTTCATATCCAGACCTCTGTCCTCGAAAAAGCTGAAATTTTCTCAAACATTATCTCGCCAGTTGTGTGTCCCGCTAACGGCAGTAAGCCATGAAAAACACGACACAACTGTGCGTTATCAGTTGTGTCTGTGGACTCATCTACTGCTACAGACTTTACATCAGTTTTCTTCAGGTTATCTATCAGCATTTCAAACACGTCTGACGCCACAGTTTTAACCCTGTGAATATTTGAACTGTCCTTAATAGCAGACGTCACGCTCACTTATAAATCGTCATCATTTATCCCCTCATCCACCATGGCCAGCATGCAGCCTTTCACTGTTTCAGAGTCTGACAAACGCTGGATCTTCTTCGCAAACACAGCGGGACGCGCTGTCTGAGCTGCACATGACCTCGCCGTGGTAGTGCACCTCTGGTTGTAGATGCAGGGAAACTCTTTTGCAGGAAGCTGTTTGTCATTGTGGTGCCTTTGTAAGTTGTGATCTTTAGAAACCATCAGCATTGATCTGTGTGTAGTAGATGGTGCACTGTGGGTTGAATATTGCTAGGCTACTAGGTGTGTTGCGTCTGCACTATGCTGTTTCTGCCAGGGCCACAGGCAGACGTTGCTCCTGGGCCACCCTTTGAATGGGTTGCTTGTAGGGGCTTTGCTTTGCATGAACCTTTGAAATGGACTGGTTCTTATATAACGCTTTCTACTGTCAAAGCGCTTTATACAACTCGTGCATCCACGCAATTGTACCCATTCACACAAGCACTTTATCTAAGGTGCTTCTATCTAACATTCACTCGCATTCACGCTCCGATGGACGCATCGGAGAGCAACATGGGGTTAGTATCTTTCCCAAGGATATTTGGCATGTAGACTGGAGGAGCGTGGGATCGAAGATGTGAGTAGGTGATCCGCTCTACCAGCTGAGCTACGGCCTCCCTATATTTGAGGATATAGTTATTCTATAGTTTGGGCTCTCTAATTTTATCCATATAACATTTAATGAGCTAAATATAAATACTTTTGTAGGGATTTGTCTAAGCATGGAAACCTACTCTCATAGCATGTCTTCATTTTACTCTTTTGTAATTTAAAACGTAGTCTTTTATAAAAATAAAAAATCCAATTTATTTGTATGGACTCTTTGTTGCAGGAGGCCTATGATATACACCATTGTGTAATAGATGTCTTATCAAAGTGAGTGTTTTATTCATAGATCAAAGTAAGACTTGTCTGGGTTTCTGTCCTGCAGGTAAAGGAGACGACTTTAAAGCAGTGAAAGCTGCTATTTGAACATATTAACCTTTCATTTGTTCTCTGTGGCAGTGTAGATAAAAGAGGCAGGATTTCTAGAATAGATGGTGAATTGCTCCATTTACATGTATCCAGCTGAGGGTTGTGATGTTCTTTGTTTGTCTTTCCTGCTCAGAGACGAGAAACCGGGAGCTACTTGTTGTCTTAGTCGATGTTAACAAGGTTAGTTTAGACACTGCTGCTCAGCCCTCAGAGCAACTACCTCTGCACAGCAATTAAACTCTGAAATTTACAGAAGATACCTTCTATCAGAAGTCAGAGGAGAAAGCATCCATATATTACTTTTTATTGAACTTTGTTCACCCTGTAATTGTCAAGAATTTTATTGAAATCAACAATTTACATGGATGGATGCTTTATACAGAGAGCTAAGGTTACTTCAGCCCGTACACCAGCATCTCTGCCCTCAAGCGACAGGCTAATTGGCCCATTGATATATGTAATGCATTGCTTGTTTTTAAGTAGAATTTTTGCGACTTAAGCAAGTCTTGTGTTCTGGTCCAGTGACTGACTCGACCTGCCTGCTTCTATACTGAGCAGTGACTTACTGAGGGCGTCAATGTTTTCTCTTGAAAAGTAAAGACGACACAGAAACGATGACGGTGCGTCTGATGCAGTGACTCTGGCTTTCATTACTGCTCCTGTATGTTGTCAGGAAACTGGCCTGCAGACGATGACTGTGGTGTCTCCAGTCTGAGTTGCATTGTTAGGGTAGTACAGGGTTGTGTGGCTTGTACTCATTAAACGAATGAAGTAAATTTACCTGTGTGAAGTGTTTTCTGTTGGCTGTTGTATACCTGGAGCAGAGTGTTTG
This sequence comes from Copadichromis virginalis, assembly GCF_057382275.1. Taxonomy (NCBI): domain Eukaryota; kingdom Metazoa; phylum Chordata; class Actinopteri; order Cichliformes; family Cichlidae; genus Copadichromis; species Copadichromis virginalis. Next base: position 1,032,387 of record NC_140630.1, on the reverse strand, counting down.
ACCAATGCACCCAACTCTATATTTATAGAGCTGAAGTGTAACTGTGAGGCGCGGTATGAAGAAGAAAAGAAAAAAAGCAAAGCAGAAATGAAGCATCGCCAAATATGTTTCCAAACCAAGCCAAACACTAGAACATATGATGAAGCACATCCTGCATTTGGCTTCACCTGCACAAGTGCCGAGGTAGGTCTCCCCGACAGAATTAGCTTCCCCTCCATCGGGAGCAGCGCTGGGCTCTCCAAACCACGGACCAACAGGATCCCACAGTCTTGATTTTTAGTTCACAAACACTTCTTATGACTAACTACTCCTGACATTTTGGAGGTGTTAGCTCCCCATACAGTAAAGTTACTGTGGGATACAAATAATATCAGGCTGATCCTGACAGTTTGTTGTAGGGCTGGCCGATATATCGAGTTTTTAAAAATATCGATATATTTTTATACGAGATATAAGATGTGACAATATCCTTTATATCGATATAGTCTATGTTACGTTATAATTATAGTTGTGGAACCACAAGTTTGCCTCTCTTTCGTCCACTTTTGTCTTTACGCAACGTTACTCGGCCTCGCCCCTCCTTCACTGAACACAGCTCCCCCTCCTCCCCCATCGCTTCACCTGCAGGCAGCGACAAGATGGACACGGCAAATCTCCGTTAACGAGTTACTGCGCATCGCCCCATGCGTGGGGCTGGACGGCGTCAACGTGTTAACGAGCTGACCACGCTAACGAGCTGACCACGCTAACGAGCTGACCACGCTAACGAGCTAAGCATACTAACACCATCTGCACAGCCTGGAATCCTTTCATTCTCTCAAAAGTTGACGGTGTACCTTTTGTATGAATTCTGGTTGTGCTTGATGGCCGCGAACCGGTGTAATGTGGAACACAGCGCTCAGCAATCTGTCAAATGTTTTAGTACAACTTTGCTAAGCTACGGAGCTGCACCGCTCGATGGATTGTCAGAGCATTACGGCTACTAGTGATGGGTCGGTCGCGAACGGAACGGCTCTTAGAGCCGGATCTTTGACGTGAACGACGCGAGCCGGCTCCTTATCGCGAGCCGTGGTTTTTTTTTTTATTTTTCTTTCTCTCGCCGTCTCTCTCCACTTTCTTCCCGCGTCACTCCGCGTGCGAGCCTTGTGCTTTGCGCTGGGCAGAGGGGGGAGGGGCGGTAGTTACACTCAGTAGCACAGGAACAGAGCAGGAGGGAGAGAGAGAGAGCCAGGGACAACAGCGTCACATTAGAAAGGTATAGTAATCATCCACAACTATTTTCAGTTGCAGATGATAAAGGATTCAGAAAGTTTATTCATGCAGGTCCATATGACAGAGAATATGCATGTTCTTTTTGTTTTCACATTTTAATTTATATTTAATTGTGTTGTGGTTTGCAGTGTTTTGTGTTGTTTCACTTTAAATTTGTTTAAAAGGAAAAAGCTGAAAATTTAAATAGTGAAAAGTTGAAATGTGAATAGTTGATTTTTGTATTATATGATTTATTTATTACATTTTATGTGGAGTGAATAAATAAAAGTATAATTATGGTGGCCCCTAGAGACAAAGCACGTACAAACTCCGAAGCGCATAAAAACTCAAAACACGTACAAAACACAACAGAAGTGCTCCAGGATGCTAGGGGGCAGTGTTGAGCTTTTGTTACCTAGTGACTACACAAGCCAGCAAGTACCAACGACCGGATTTGGTGTGTGGTAATAACAGGAAAACGAACTTTTTTTTTATTTTTTATTTGACTATATATGAATGCTTGTGTATAAATACACAAATACACATATGCTTTCATGCTTTCAATTGTGTAATTTACGAGATCTAGGTAGCTCTGTTTTGGAAGTTCAGAGCTACCTACATCACTTATGCTAGAAATGTGTTTTGGAGTTTGTATGTGTTTTGTCTCTAGGGGCCACTGCATATATTTATATATAAACATGTATAAATAAAACCACTTTTTTTTTTTTTTTTTACACATTAGTAATTCCTTTTGTTCTCTAAAAAGAGCCGGAAATCCCATCACTAACGGCTACCGAGGAGCCTCGCGGAGTGATACGCACTGTGCTTCAACGTAATATTAGCGTATTGTGTGTGTATAAGGACCATAAATGGCACCTGTTCAGAGACGTGTTTACGAAGTGGATTTCAAACTCCAGGCTGTCAGTCACGCAGTAGAAGCTGAATTACGTAGAGTAGAAGCTTATTACGCACAGCGTCTTTGTTTACATTTTGACTGTGTAAACAAAGACTGTGTGATTTTTTTTTTTTTTTTTTTTTTTTGATTTTTTTTTTTTTTTATTATGCACCAGGTTCATAGAGCAGTCAGGTCCCCCACATGTAGCATGTAAGTTGGGACATCGTACACTGATGGACACAGCAAAGTGCCTGGGATATTGTGTGGGAATATCTATGGCAAATATGGACTAGAGCAGGGGTGGCAACTCCAGGCCTGAAGGGCCAGTGTCCTGCAGGTTTTAGATCTCACCCTGGGTCACGACACCTAAATAAAATGAGTTCATTACCAGGCGTCTGGAGAACTTCAGGACATGTTGAGGTGATTTAGCCATTCAAATCAGCTGTGTTGGATCAAGGACACATCTAAAACCTGCAGGACCCCGGCCCTCGAGGCCTGGAGTTGGACGCCCCTGGGCTAGAGGTTCCCAAGTTTGACTTCCATGTGAACCATGTTTATAAGACCATGAATCCTTCACATTTTAAATGTGGCTGACTTTGCAGTAAACTTACTCTTATGTTCATATATTCAATTTCTCCTTCTACACTTGGTCACTGTATTTAAATACAAACTAATAGAACAGGTTTAGGAGGGTTTTGTTTTTTAAACAAATGAAACTGCAGATTTATGTCTTGAAAACGAGCTAATATTAGCACTGGGCCTTTGTGCTGCTGTATAATTGGGTGCATATGAGTGACAGTGACTGCGTGTGTGTGTGTGTGTGTGTGTGTGTGTGTGTATTTGCACTTGAGCAGGATGGACTTGTGTTCTCCTGCAAATCTATTGTAGGCATTGGTACAGCAGCTGTATACACACAGCTACAAGGCTGCTCCTCATCACCTACTCTCACCTTTCAGAACCTGAAGTCCCGCCCCCTCCCCGCCGTATGCCAGTGTATCATGCAGCAGATAATAAATAAAACAGTCAGCCACTGTGTTTGCAGAGTTGTTAGTTAATACCTTAGTGATATATAAATGTTGTCTAAATGAAGTGAAATTATTTTATCATTCATAGACACACATTACAACTACCATATTTTCTTATACGTAAGGCGCATTAAACAAGACAGTCAGATAAGTCTAACTTTATTAAACTCATTCTTCTTGCTTCCTCCACTTCTGTACCATTGATTCATTAATGCTGAATTCTCTCACAGCTGCTCTATTCCCATGTTGTTGCAGTATATTAATGACTAACCTCGTATTGTGGATGGATTATCTCAGTTGTTCTCCTGCTGAAGTTTGGTCCGTTTACAGCATCCTGCCATGCGATTACATTTGTCCCTAACCATCAGGAACCCTCACGTTAACTTTTATCGAGTGAAAAGAAGTTACCGTTCATCCTCCAGCTTCACTGTGTTTATGCTAACATAGCTGTGTCGCTAGCAGTCAGGTAGCACATCATTAAATACCAGCTAGCCCAACTTCAGTAACCCTACAAACGTCACTGCTGTTTAGTTTTCTGTCTTCATTTATGTTGGAAGTGATAACAGAGCTGTACGTTTGAATTTTTTCAGAAATCTCTCAGTCAGAACATGGTATGTCATGCTTAGGTGGAAGCTAGCGAGCTAACTCCCTGCTAACTTCTAACTCTGTTAAATGTAATAAATTCAGTTTTCATGGATGCCTGGATGTTAAACTTAATTGTTACACCTGGTAGAGCAGCAACGCTGATCATTTTATTACAGATGAAAGAATTTAGACAGTTTTTAACTCTCAGTGATGCTGCAGTGTTTGTTTGACTTTGGGACCTGAAGCGACAGAGTTTAGGACCCAGATTCCTCTCCGAGGCTCCTGACTACGGTAGCCGTAATGCTCCAACAGTCCATCAAGCGGTGCGGCTTCGTAGCTCACCAAAGTCATATTAAAATATTTTTGAGCACCGTGTAGCACATAAAATCGGTTGAGGTCAGTAAGCACAACCAGAATTCTTTTTTTATTTTATTTTTTTTTTTTATTTATTTATTTTTGCCTGTCCCGTTTGGTTCTTCTGCCATCAGAATTGTTGTCTAAAGGCGAAAAAAGATGCCCAACGGATTTACTTTACCAAATGGACCATCCCAGCCTTGCCGTAATGGTCTATTTGATTCACCTTTTATTGTTTATTTTATTTATTTTTTATTTTCACTTGCTAGATACGGGACAGACTTGAATGAGGAAAAGAAAAGGGAGAAAAGAAGAGGGGGGGGAAAACAGCGGAGAAGAGGGACAGGGATAAAGGGCAAAAAACAAAAACCAACTAAATAAGCAGACAAAAAAATGCATATATCGATCATCTGGATCACCTGTTGAGAAAGAAAAAATAAAACAAGCAGAAGAAAATGAGAGCAATACAATAAACAACATCACGATGATATATGGGAATATAACAGTAAATACAAAATATTAAACATTATTGTGCAGCACATAAGATCGACAGCGCACAGTGTGCTTTGAGGTAGGAGCCTTGTGTTCTGGGGGCCTCTGGATGTCTGGAGTCTTGATCTCCTCCATACCTGCTTCATGCCCTGGAGGACGGAGCTGTGGCCCCCCCACACTCCCTAGCAGATCGTTACATGAAGGAACCTTTTAAAAACAAGCGCGTCCATGCTCACAGGTGTACACATGGGTGATCACACCCACAAACTACACCCTTTTTGGCTCCTACCTCAAAGCACAACCAGACCAGTTTTATAACGTTGTACAGCTGGTAATGTGTTTATTAAAACCTACTCTTCATAAGAGTGTAGAAAACCAAAAGTAAACACGCCTGTATTCATATAAACATCAGTCATTGAATCGTTTTGTAATTCTCATTAGCATGAGCATGACTCACAGTTGCACACTTAGTGCATTTTTGATCATGTGTTATGCAGTAGGTGCCTGTAGGATGTGCTGGGTTAACGTCTTCATTTTGGCCTGCAGCAACCTGTTGACTCTGCAGTGTTATAGTCTTCAACATGGCCAGATCAGATTAAATCTTGAGACACACACTCAATCTTTTTTTAATCATTTCAGAGAACATTACATTAACTTACCTTCATTTCCTGGAGACCAGATCGTGTCCACTACTTACCCTTCTCCACGATTCACTTCGCCGGGAACTAGGGCTGGGCGATATGACCCAAAATTCATATCTCGATATTTTTTAGCTGGATGGCGATATAAGATATATATCTTGATATTTTTTTTTAAAGCCATAAGTTGAGAACAAAAAGAGAGTTCTTAGTCACACTGTGTCCCAGATGTCACACGGGCACTTTTATTTACATACAGCGTAGATGTACATGAAGAAATTACTTAAAAATAAATTATCAGCATTTATTAAATAATCATGGTCCATAAATAAAAGAAAACAATGTTGTTTTTGTGCATAACAAAAAGCTCACAATTGTGCAGTCAAAATGTAAACTAACAGACGCTGAGCATAATAACAAAGAGACAGATTTCACAGCTGCACCACGTCTCTGAACAGGAGCCATTTGTGGTCCTTATACACACACAGTACGGTAATATTACGTTGAAGCACAGTACGTATCACTCCGCGAGGCTCCTCCTCGGTAGCCGTAATCCTCCGACAATCCATCAAGCGGTGCAGCTCCGTAGCTTAGCAAAGTCATATTAAAACATTTTTTGACAGATTGCTGAGCGCTGTGTACCACATAAAATCGGTTCGCGGTCAGTAAGCACAACCAGAATTCATACATAAGGCGCACTGTCGAGTTTTGAGAAAATGAAAGGATTTTAGGCCGTGCAGCTCCTCCGGGCTGCATGTCGTTAGCGCGGTTAGCTCGCTAACACGTTGACGCCGTCCAGCCCCACGCACGGTAACTCGCTAACGGAGATTTTCCGCTTTCATCTTGTCATTGCCTGCAGGTGAAGCTATGGGGGAGGCGGAGTTGTGTTCAGTGAATGAGAGGCGAGGCAGAGTAACGTTGCGTAGAGACAAAAGTGGACGAAAGAGAGGCAAACCTGCGGCTCCACAAGTATAATTATAACATAACATAGACTATATCGATATAAACGATATTGTCACATCTTATATCTCGTATGAAAATATATCGATATTTTTTAAAAACTCGATATATCGCCCAGCCCTACCGGGAACCTCTTTTTCTCCCCAAATGGAACTGTATTGTTCCCAACATATCAGTAATACAACTACACACACAGGAAGCAAGTGGTGATGCTGTTTGTGAGGCAGACGAGAAAGGAAGCCAGTGAGCCCATTAATGAAGCACAATGAAGACTCTCACACTGAGCTGAATTATTCCCAGCCCCATGCATGACTGGAGTCCTGCTCCAGATTTTATCAATGTGCGACACAATGGTGCAGGCAAATACGCACACACTGACAGCTACACGCTAACATGTCGCTCTTTATTCTGTTTAAACACACTGTATGTTGGGTAGATCATTTAGAAACACCAGTTAGTGTAGCTGAGGGGAAGCAGAGTACTTGGAGGACACCCACCCAGGCAGGGGGCCATGCCGACTCCTGCAGTACGTTCTGCTGGTTGGTGCTGGGAAGCATCAGTGCTGACTCTGCTTCCCGCAGTTGTGTGATGAATGAAAATGGAGAGGTTTAAAATGTCAAGCTTACTTATCCCGTATAATGAGAAATTTTAAAATAAGAAACATTTGACATAAAGAGAATGGATCAGTTTTTATAAACAGTATATAATGTGATGTTTGACTTCATGTGCACCTTAACCAACTGTGCAGACTATATAGATCAGATGCTTATTCATGGACAGCACCAACTCACTCACTGCCTTCCAGCAGAACTGTAACAAATCCACAGCAGGGAGATTACAGTCGTTTGTCTCAGTCTGCTCACATCGTGTCAGCCCCCCTTTATTGTTCTCTGTAAACCAGACATGGGTCTCTTCATGTGTTTTCCACCTGCTCTTTCATCCTGGAACATCCAGTTAGGTCACAAAATATCAGCTTTTTTCTACCATCGGTTCTGTACATTACCACAATCAAGTTTCAATAAAACAACTAGGATGGAGTTGAAGTGCAGGCTTTCAGCTTTAATTTAGTGGGTTTAACAAAAAGATTGATTAAAAATGAATGAAGAAGAAAAACTCAGTGCATCATGGGAATCCCCCAGCAGCCTAAGCTTCAGAGATCCAGCCCTAACTATATGCTGTAGCAAAAAGGAAAGTTTTAAACCTGTGGGGGCACCCACTGTGCTCAACAGTGCTCGGTTTAGGTGCCCATCAGGTCTCAAAGATGGGGTCGGATTATTCAAGACGCTGTTTGTGACCGTTTCAAACACAGTAACCTGCTAACTCGGACTCATTGGAAGGAGCTTCAAAAAACAAACTAATTCATTTTTGCAATATTTTTTATTTCTCAGACCTAATTATTTACACTTTCTTCCAAAACAGCGTGTGACTACATTAAACCTCTCTCACACTGCATTACTATACAAAGTTAAACATTTGTAAACGTTTGTGACTTTTAACCACTAGTCGGTCGTAGTCTTAAATGTGCTTTTTTTCCTTCTTTCTCTCTTGCATCAGACGGAGATTATCAAGGGGACATGTGGCAGTGTGGGGATGACGTTCAGGCACGTCACTGCCAGTGAGGGCGATGCAGTGCATGTTTGCATCGAGACAGTTTTGCCCAACTCCCCAGCAGCTTTGGCAGAGCTGCAAAAGGGTGATCGTCTCATTGAAATTGGAGGTCCGAGGTGTTTGTGTTACTTTCTAACATGAAACATTCGTTTCTTTGCACTTCTAATTTGAAACTTGCATGATCTCATTCTTCTTTTCTCGTTAACAGGTGTTAAAGTGACGTCCTCGGTTCAGGTACCAAAACTGTTAAAGCAGGCCGGAGAAAAGGTGTTGGTACTTTACGAGAGACCAGTACGTCATCAGACTCCCTCTTTGGGAAACCCGGCAGCTCTGCAGGAAGGACTTGAAGAAATTGGTTTCATGTCCCAGCAAGCAGGTTATGAGGAAGAGCCAGCCCCCATCAGCACCCTTTCTGACCTGTCTGACAGCAAAGACGTAGACTCTGAGTTTGAAGAGTTGATTGTGGAATCCAAGTCTAGCGGTGGCACTGCTGGGCAAAATAGCAGTGCCACAATTATCAGTGAGACCAAGGAGGATTTCTTACTTACAGTAAACCAAAGCCCCAAAAGGACTGTAGCCAACCTGGCTTCTAAGCCTCTTGGTACTATATCACCCATCCTCAACCGCAAGTTAAACCTGGTGGGTCTCCAGTCACCACTAAAGCCCCAGCCCAAAGAATCACCAAAGCCCTCCCCACAAAAGACCAGTAGTGATCCAGGGGAGGTTCTGCAACGCCCTACTGTCCCTCCCCCACCTCCCCCTTCCCGCCCTCCAGTTCCACCACGACCGCAGATAAGGTTGACGTCGGCATCCTCCGAAACGAGCCTTTTGGAAAGTGTGGATTCTGCAGCTGCTAATGTCACCGCTGCTCCTTCCATTACTAAGACGACCAGTGCTTCAGAAAAGTCTCCAGAAAAGGTTCACCGCGCTGGACCCGGTGAGGACAAGTCTGCCACCGAAAAGGCATGCGTCAAACAAATGGAGGCGAAACAGTCCAGCAAGGCAACGGACATGAGTGAGGAGGTACTTCCATCAACTGTGACCAGCAGCAGCAGCAAGGCCGATCAAGCAAAGGACAAAGCATCGGAGAGCTCCTCCAGTACACGGGACAGTGTAGAGGACCACTCCCTGTGGGAATCCACAGAAACCATGTTTCGTAACCAAACGGCACACTGGTCCAAGGCATCTGTGGTGTTTGAGGTAGAGAGCAACCATAAATACCTTAATGTGGCCCTGTGGTGCAAAGATCCCTTTAAACTGGGCAGTCTGATATGCCTGGGTCATGTGAGCCTCCAGTTGGAGCACATAGCTCTGGAATGTATGGCCACATCTTCAGGAGAGTACCAGAGCACCTTCAGGTTGGGGGCTCCAGAGCCCAGAGCTAACGTCAGTCGCACTGCATTACGCAGTCTCAGCACCCACAAAGGTTTCAATGAGAAGCTGTGTTATGGAGATGTTACTTTAAACTTCTGTTACTTAGCTGAGGGGGAGCTGGACTATCCAGTTGGGCTGGTGGAAAGAGAAACAGAGGGCAGTGTTCAGGAGGAGGACCTGAGGGAGAGGGAACCCGTCCCTGCAGCGCCACGCGAGGACTTGACCTACAGCGCGCTGCAGTTGCAGGAGGTCCGTCATAACTTCCAGGACACACAGTTCCAGAACCCCACCTGGTGTGAGTACTGCAAGAAAAAGGTTTGGACCAAGGCAGCCTCTCAGTGCATGGTCTGCGCCTATGTTTGCCACAAAAAGTGCCAGGAGAAGTGCCTCACTGAAAATCCTTTTTGTGTGGCCACAGCCGAACGCCGTGGAGCTGACCTCGAAGCCAAATCCACCATAAACCGCGCCACCACGGGTCTAACTCGCCACATTATCAACACCAGCTCCCGTCTGCTTAACCTTCGCCAGGTGCCCAAGGCTCGGTTTACCGAACAGGTAGCCGACGTGGTGCCGGGAGCGGTGGAGCCCTCGCCTAAACATACCCCCAACACATCTGACAATGAAAGCAGCGATACTGAAACGTACACCAGTGGTGCCAGCCCCTCAAAGCAGCCAGCTGGAAGCGGTGGGAGCAGTAAACTGGTACGTAAGGAGGGCGGGCTGGACGACAGTGTGTTCATAGCTGTGAAGGAGATAGGTCGCGACCTTTACCGGGGGCTGCCCACAGACGAGCGCTCCCAGAAGTTGGAGTTGATGCTGGACAAACTGCAACAGGAAATTGACCAGGAGCTGGAGCACAATAACACCCTTCTGCTGGAGGAGAGGGAAGCCACAGATGCACGCCGCAAGGCCCTTATCAGCACTGCCCTGGCCAAGTCAGGGGAGAGACTCCAGGCCCTCACCCTGCTCATGATTCACTACCGCGCAGGGATCGAGGACTTGGAGTCGGTGGAAAGCACTTCTCCTTCAGAGCAGCGAGGCTTTAAGGGCAAAGAAGAAGGTCTGGAGGAAGAGGCGCTCCTGGGGACAGAGGTCTACGACAGCGACATGTGCAGCCCCGTAGATGTGCCGCTGCTGGACGACATTACCGAAGAGCAGATCTGTGTGGAGGCTCTGCACTAAAATAAGACTGCATTTAAAATACGGGGATGTGGGCGTCGAGCGTCACCTGTAATTTGTTTGTTTCCTTTTTCATGTCAAAATGAAAATAGTTTCAAGGCCGTTCCTTACAAGGACCGTACGGTAAAGCCGCTATTGATCTACTGATTTCCATGCGTGAGGTTTTTAAAGGGAAGAATGAAAGTTGCACGTGAGTTATCGAACGCCAGCTACACATTGATCCCTTTGGTTTCCTGCGACCTGAGAATGTCACTGTATGCATTTAATGCAGGTTGCTGTCTTACCTTTTATTTTGGAGAACAATTATGAAACATGAAGAGCAACAAGGGTTTGTATTGTTGGCTGAAGGATCCTGCGAGCAGTCCTGATTTTTCTTTTGTAAAATGTTTGAGTTATCACAGCGATCGGTGGGGTTTCACTTCTGCACATGTGTCGTTTATATATTGTTTTCCTCAGTGTTTTGATTGGTTGGTCTGTATTCAGACAATCTGTTGTTTTTATTTTATTGTTCTTTAAATGTCCCTGGGTGCAAGATGATCCCATCGAGTTATGAATATTTCTGTAAATGTTATATTTCGTTGAGAACATTCCTCCGGTGTGCACAGCGGTTCTGTGGCACGTTGTTGGTAAGTGTGAGAGAGACATGATCTCTGAATGTGAGCCGGGAGCCTGTGTGATGTTGAAACCGCTTTAGCACCTGTGTTTTCAATCCACACCTGGTTTGATCCTGATTGTTTGCCTTTAAGTTGTTTCCAAACGAATGTCTGTTCTTTTCCACGTTGTGTCTGTACACAGCTGTTTGGCACCACCCTCCCTCTGTCCTTTAAAATGCTGAGCATTAAGTCTGTTTGACTGTGTCAAAAAACAGCTATAGCTCCCAAAGCGCCATGATCTTCATTCACTGTTTACAGCTGCTGAGAACAAGAAGACATCTGCGTGTTGGGGAAATCTGCCTGTAACCCTGAACACAGTCCTTGTGACATGTCATGTGATGCTATAGAAGGAGATGTACTGTATGAAACGCTCGAATAGAAGAAGCCTTTTGTTGTTAAATAGACTTCATGTGTAAGTTATGAGGAGCTAAAACACTGCAGTGAATGAAGTACAGGAGCAGCAGGTGTAAAGGCAAACCTCGTCACTGTTGTGACTATGAGAATGTCTCATCTTTGCTGACAGCAGTTGGTCTCTGATGTTCACCTGTGACTCGCTCTGTGTCCTTGTGGCTTCTGGTTGAACGTCACTTTGTCAGTGGAGAGCAGGTGTGAATGGGTGAAGTCAGTGAAGCTGACCTATTCAAAAGCCACGAGTGAAGATCTGCATAGACGAGCCTACAATCTGCTCTTCACACTCCAGTGTTACCGACTGAAGATCCAACAAGATCAGAAATGTCCCCGTCTGCTGTGGTTAATCTGTTGCTTATGTGCTGTGGATATTGACACACTGGTTGCTATAGCTGTCTTTTGATCTTTGTGCAATATTTGTTTTATGAAGCGCTGCTGCTGCTTTTCCTCGTCCACTGAACTCACACGCTTCTGCCCCCACTCACAGCCCTCCCCGTGGAAACTCCACAGTGAGTAAAAGCTCCGCCCACTGCTTTGACCACTGCTTTGAGCAGATTGAGATGGTGTGTTTTTTGTGTGTATGTATGACGGATGTTGTTTTTTGAGAAAGCCTCGTGTGATGAAGCTTTATTGTACATACGCTAAATAAACAAAATCACATGAACTCCCATTGGTTCATCGTGTTGTTGCTTCTCTGCTTGAGCGCTAAAAAAACGCTCTTTACTACCAGTTTCATTCACACAGACGTTCAAAACGCTTTTTCTCTGTGCCCAAGTTATTTCGAACCAACACTTATTGATTAATGCGTCAGGAGAAACTCGGGGCTTATGACAGTAACATTGATGCAAGTCTTCACGTGATGACCGGCACACCATCGTTCAGCCTTTGTAGTGAACTCAGCGTCACAAAAAGCTTTATTTTACTATCAAGAAGTTCCACTTGGAAGGCCAAAACCAAAAGTTAGCTATGACACTACTAGCACGGTGTATTCAGATTGAATTTGGAAACGTAGTGGCTTAAAGCCAACACCATATTTCCCACAGAAACCAGGACCATCTATGGATGGGAAAGTTGCTCAGTTGGGCCTGTTTTCATGAGAGGTGCACCTATGACGCTACATGCAAAGACCAGTGTGAATATGTATGATGACAACGTTGTACAGTTTGACTTCTGTGCTAAAATTGCCACACAGTAGGAAAAGTGCATGTATGTATTTATGTGCATCAAAACCTCAGCCTTTACGTTGCTCTAAGTGCTCAGTTTCAGATCGATTGTTCTACTGTTGGCTCAGCGTGAGGTCAAAGAAAGGGAACATATAAGAGGGTGTTTTAGGAAGAGCTAAGCTACATTTACCAATAGGGACCAATGGCAGTGTGAAAGGCTGTTTTAAAGCCGTTCCATTCTCAATATCACTTGTCGAACTTTCCTTTCGATTCTCATCGAGCTCTCGTTGGCTCCACATTGGGAGTGACCACCATTGCCAAAAAGCATTTGTTACTTAATTACTCCCAGGAGCACGTCATTTGTTACACTACTTGTTACATTACTTTTGCATTTCTCTGTAAAATGACCTGAAACACATTCTTACATAATTACCAGTTAACACTATAAACCTGTAGGCTGCAGGCGCACACACTAACACAAATCCCTATCCTAACGAGGACACACGTGTCTGTCTCAGTATTTAGGCATGAACACAAAGCAAAACCTGCACAGACTTTAAAGATTACAACAGTGACTGTGCTTTAGAAACGGAGACTGACTACTCAACACTGCTCTTTGTGTTGAAGTTTGGGCTGTGAATGCTGCAGCCTGCATTCACTTCAGTCTTGGCTAGCTTACCGTTAGCATGCTGTCTGTGCTGATGTCTGCAAAGAGCCAAAGTTGTGTAATACAGTTGTTCATGGCCTTTTTTGCTGTCTGAAAGAGACGTTCCTTCACAGACATACAGAATAAGACTAACCTGTGAAAACACTTTGACAGCAGCTTCTTAATGTGGAAATATTCACAGTTCAAAGAGAAAGCTACTTTGAGCTGTGAATAGTACAAAGCTACGCTGAAAGAGTTCATGGAGACAGAAATAAGGTCCCCTTCTCTACGCTGCAGTAGTTTCCTCTTGAAGTTTTTTAGAAGTTGTTCTTTGAAACCCAAGAAAGTTTTTAAGTTCCAAGTGCAAGCCTTTCATTTACCGTATACGAGTGGCCTGACGCCGTGTCTCAGTACCTTTGCTGTATTCTTTGGTTGCACTAGGTTAACCCCCAAAATAACCAACCCATTAATGTCTTAAACAATTCTTTAAAACCTCTAAAAGGTTTTTCAAATGATCCTTTAAGTTTAGAATTTGAGTTTAAATGTCTTCATTTTGCCTTTAAGTCACATATTTAATTAATTCATTAAAATTTTCATTGAACTGAGTCACAAAGATAACTTGACAGTTTTAAGTGATCGACAGTAAGAAACAGTCTGATTAAACATTTGCAAATGATGCTTGAATGACTGGAAAACAGTCTAATAACAAAGTGCAACGGATTGAACATAGTGTGAAATTAGCAGCGAGGCTGTAGACTCGTTTCCAATCAAATACATCGATAACTTCTCACTTATGGGGCGATCGTGGCTCAAGAGTTGGGAGGTCGCCTTGTAATCGGAAGGTTGCCGGTTCGAGCCCCGGCTTGGACAGTCTCGGTCGTTGTGTCCTTGGGCAAGACACTTCACCCGTTGCCTACTGGTGGTGGTGGTCAGAGGGCCCGGTGGCGCCAGTGTCAGGCAGCCTCGCCTCTGTCAGTGCGCCCCAGGGTGGCTGTGGCTACAATGTAGCTGCCATCACCAGTGTGTGAATGTGTGTGTGAATGTGTGGATGACTGGATATGTAAAGCGCTTTGGGGTCCTTAGGGACTAGTAAAGCGCTATATAAATACAGACCATTTACCATTTACCATCTCTGCTATTTTTTTTAACGCATTAAGGATTTTGTTTTGCTTTACCATTGAAAATGATAATCATCACAGCAGAGACAGCACCGCTGCTAGTGTCATTGAATGATGATCTTTGATAGCGTGTCCCCAGCTCCTCATTGAAGGCTGTGTAGTGTACCATTTAAGGCCATAGCCTCGCCCCCTTCAGAAATTGTGAAACTAATTTGTAAAATAGTTGCACACAGAAATGTAATATTACATAGAAAGCTCTGGTTCACCTACACTGCTGCAAGAACAAGTGTTTCAGGCTTCAGTGAAGAGGGAAAGGAGGTATCGTGTGAGCATCTGCAAAGTAATTGAAGGCCAGTGTTGAGATGGACAGCCTGATTACAGAGTGTCTGCTCCCACATTCCCCCGTCATGACAACCCATCTGCTGTCTTCAAGCGCTCGGCACGACTAATCAACATGAGGATTTCTGGGACCTGTTAAAGTGCTACGTGTTAGCCACACGCATGTTATTTTTGTGTACATTCTGAGGTATCATGTGGATGATATGAAGCCTCAGCTCGACCAACATTTGGTCTGAATGCTCAGTGTTTTAAATTCACCGTCCAGATATTTAGAGGTGTCGTCTTTACGGAGAAAACTGCTTTTGCACAGTATACAACATTTAATAGAGCATATGGTGTTCCCACAAGTATGAAAAACAATCCAGTCAAATACATATAAGACTGACAGAGTGACATATTTTCAATAGATTCTGACCAAAACCACAAAACGTGCACAAAAATACCCAGAAACGACTCGTAGATTGGTCGTTAGAGTTCAGAGAGGAGTGTTGGGCGTGTTGATCCCAGCTCAGTCCAGCGAGGCCCGTTCTGGATAAACAAGTCTAGATGGTTTATATTAATGGTAGTGTTTTACTCTTGCTTAAATCTAGTACAGGTTTTCACAGTTCAGAAAGAGGAAAAAGAAAAAGCATATGGCACAAGATTCAGTACATTATAAACACCATAAACATTACAAGAACCTTTTTAAGAAACAAGGCCATCAAAATGTAACAACTAATTAGTTTGTAGTTTTACAAACATTTTGACAAACAGCGCTATACTACAAAGAAACAAAAAATGATCTGTCATCTATCTTAAGACATAATCTCATGATGGTTCAAAGGTTACGGGGCGGAGCCAAAAACTGCACTGAATCCAGCTTGCATTCAATAATCATTTGCTGCACAAGCTAGTTATCCTGTAGGGTCAGCTACGCTGTCATGATACAGACGTTTCTCTGTCTTTGCTTTCAGTTGGGATGAATTAAGCTTGTAATAGAAGGTCAGTTCAGTTCTGCACTTCTAATATAACATTCACACCATTGCTCCATAGTGTAGTGGTTAACACATCGAGGTTCAAGAGTGTGAGGGGATACCTGCCACTGCCAAGACTGTCTGCGTCAGATCAAACGGTCCATCCGTTGTGCATCAGCAGCTGAAGGTAGCTTATGTTCTTGACCCGGTATAGTACTGTATGATGTGCACGCTGTGTACTCGACACAGCGTGCACATCATACACACTATCGTATGTTTTAAACTTTCTTTCCCTCTGTGAACACGCTCTGATTTACCTCATGTCTAAATAGAGCCGTACAAATAAATTTGACTTGAAGTGACCCTGTGCATGTGTTTTTATTTTCTATCAAGCAATTTAATTAAGGATTCGTTATTATCATTACAAACTCAGATGTTTCTGGGGTCACCTATAAACGAATGATGATTGTGAATGACATCCAGTCACACTGCGTCATTCTGTACCTGATTTAAATGTGGCCACGCCCTCTTGACTCACGCTGTCATTGCCACTGCTACACATGAAGCTTACGATCTTACAATCCTGACTCACGGATGTTTGTATTTGCTAGTTCTTGTTGCAGATGCACTTCATACATACAAGCCAGCAGAATGCAGGAGCACATCGCTGCAATCACAAGTGTTTCTAGGTTAGCAGTATAGCACACAGCTGCTGCCAGCTGCCAACATATCAAAGCCAACAATAAACATGTTCTCCAGTATGCTGACCTAGTCCTCCGCTCTGGTGGAGCTCGTTGTGATTGTACTAAACAGATACAGCTTCTCAACACAGACTTCTTGTCTTTTCCATAACTGATATTTTGACACAGCACAGGAAGCACAGATGTAAGAAACAACATTAATGATGGCTCAGAAAGGCTCAGGGCAAGGTCACCAGGAAACAACCCTACCCCATACTCAACCGCAGCTGGTTACACGCTTCTAACTGTCAATCAAAATGCTGCTGCTTCCACTATTGGCCACAATAAAAATCAGTGCAGAAACTGCATGCTGTTGTGTTGTCCAACAGGATCTGTATGCTTCATCTGGTTCCCTTCAGAAATGAATGAATTAAAGTTTTATTTTAAATCAGTTTCCTTCTGTCTGTTTTGAATTTTTGTTCTAATAAATATATTCCAGTACACATAAAACTCTGCGCCCAACAAAGTCTTGCAATTATGCATTTTTACACTATTTTAGAAAGTGAAGAGCTTACGGTTAAAGTCAGGATTGTGTCAGTGTTTATGAAGTCATCCAGCTCATAGTCCCAGTATGCACTGAGCCATTAGAAGGAGCCCAGACCTGAGTCCAGTTAACATTACAAACCAAACTGTGTCCAAACGGACGTTGGTGCTCTTCGTTTGCCAAAACTATGACATATAACGAGCACTTCTCAGATGCCAGTCAGACTGGAACATTTAAAGCAACAGTAATTAGTCCAAATCTTTTGCTGCAGACACTGATTTATTAATCAGTATGAAACTACACTGGCAGTTTTGAGGCAATAGAAAGCATAAAGGTCCAATGTGTCTTCTTACAACTCTGCTCTTCTGCCTACAGCGAACTGTCCACATATGGACACAGCCTTCATGATGCCATTGTTATTTTCCCGACTCACACGTAGAGGTTTGCTGTTTTGGAGCCATATGGACAAAAGTATTGGAATCCAGGTGTATAAACTCAAACCTCTCCCCTCCAGAGTTAAGAGTCGCTATGGTTACAGCAGCTCAGCCACAGTGTAACAGGTAAAGTTACAGTCGGGGGTCACTGAATGCTACTGTGTAAAAATCAACACTGCTGACTCAGTAACTGGTTTCCATGGCTGAGCACAGTATGCAGGGGTAATGTGTCAGCAACACAGTACTTTTGTCCATATGAGTGAAATCAGTGCTAGCTAGAGTGGTTAGCAAGTTGCATCCATAAACCATATAAACTGTCTAATAGGCTTTGAAGGTAGGGCAGAACCCGGAGATTGGTTTCCGTCAGAGCAGACAAATGCTTCACCAGCAGCATGAACAGGACCTGTGTAGGGTCGCCTTTCATCAAAGCATTCACACAATAATGTGTACATTATTTAAAAAGTACCTCATACGTCTGTTGTGAATGAGGAAAATAGTTGTAAAGACTTTTTGTAACATGTTTATTTCTATTAGTAAGCCGACCATTGCAGACCAGAGCCCCAAGACGGGGTCCACGCTGTTGTGCTAAAGTATGCGTGTGACTAAGCTGTGGTATATGCTGGTAGCACTGGTGTAAACTGGACATGGGCTTTATTCTAATTGACTTTTATCATTGAAGGTTGCAGAGGTTCTAAAAACATGCAGTCTGTGTTCTTGCTAGAAGGATAAACATGTATTGATAATGTGTTTAAGAATACATTCCTCATCTAAGTAACTTCCTGACACAGGTCATCTACAGCAGCGGTGCAGGGGAGGCCTTTCATGGAAATATCAAAAGAAATCGTCTGACAAATCCTCCTGGATTTTGACAAACTCCACTTATCGCACAAATCCCCATTTTTAATACCAAGTTACACACCTAAATCTGACACTAATACCCAGGGCTGTTATGTTAAAACTGAATGTCCAGTTCATGGATAAAGACAGCTCAGCAAACTGCACCTAAAAGGTGTTTTGCTCCCATCGAATAAGGCTGTTGGCTAAACAAAATACGTGCAACACAATGCGCTTGAGACCACAGATAAAGGACAACTTTGGTTTGCTCCAGTACAACTGCTAAGAAGACAGTGAACAGTGACGATTGAATGCAGGACATTCACGTGGAAATATCTTGGCTGTTTCGTTTCATTTGCTGTGATTTTCTTCTATTCCTTCTTTTTGTACAACAAAATAGATCCTCTGAAGGGTTACCCTGCATGGCTGGGGTCCTGTTAATCATAATCGTCATATTCTGGATCCATGTCTTCACCCTGGTAGTATGCCCCCTGAGTAGAGTACGATCTCGTCTTCATTGAACAGTTTGTGTCCATTAAAATCGCCTGAAATGACAGTTGTTGAAAAGTGTTTCAGTGGCTGCTCTTGGTTGTTTTTTTTTAACTGTGCATGATTTTGAAAACTTTCTGACAGAACCTGAATTTTGAAATTCACATATTGTACTCAAGTTGTGTAACATAATCACTGCATTTCTGGTGTTAGCTCAGGAGCATTTCTCTGTATTTATTGCTTGAGTTTGTCCTCGTGCTTTGTCACGTGTTCCCTCATGGTTGTGTGCTTCTCTGATCTGATTTTTCTAGTTTTCTCTCTCAGGTAACAGCATTAAAACTGCTTTTTGAATTCATTCCTGTCTCCCGAATCGTTGGCTCTGCCCTTGGACTACCACACAGCTGTTTTGTGACAAATGTAGGAGCTGGCTGACTGTATTTAGGTGTATTTGGACTCTTACAATTTTCTCTTCTTGTCCTGGTGGGTTCCTCAGAAAGATGCAGAGAGGAGCAAATATTATATCCACTATTCCAATGATGGTCATCAGCCAAGGGAAGCCAATACTTTCAGCAATGGAACCTCCAATAGATGGACCTGCATCAGGAGAAAACGGACCACTTACTGGTTTAGTCTGTTTCTTTGGTGGAGTTCATCACCTTGCAGAGCAGCTAAGCGGTCAGATTTTATGTGGCCTGCCACTTTGTGTCTGAGTTGCTTTCGTCTCCAAATGCTTCCACTTTGTTGTCTGTGAAGGTTCTCAGTCATCCAGGTCATCGTAGTCTAAGGAGCTTGGAAAGAAAAGCGTCTGGACTTCTTTAAGTTGCTTGAAGATGTTTCACCTCTCATCCCAGAAGCTTCTTCAGTTCTAAGGTCAAATGGTGGAGAGTCCCAGATTTAAACCCAGTGGGAGTTTCCCCCCACAGAGGGACAAAAGGACCCCCTGATGATCCTCTAATCACATGAGCCAAGGTGTGAAACTGGGTGTGGCAGACAGTCGCCTTAACGCCCACTCACATCCTGGGCCATCTGACCTCAGGAAATCACATGATAAGGTGGGGTCAGGTTTCACAGCTCACCCGAAACTCTGGCTGATTGGGACCCACACCCAGTTTCACACCTTGGCTCAGGCGATTAGAGGATCATCAGGGGGTCCTTTTGTCCCTCTGTGGGGGGTCACTCCCACTAGGTTTATATCTGGGACTCTCCACCATTTGACCTTAGAACTGAAGAAGCTTCTGGGATGAGAGGTGAAACGTCTTCAAGCAACTTAAAGAAGTCCAGACGCTTTTCTTTCCAAGCTCCTTAGACCTTCCACTTTGTTATAACAGTCGTGCAGAATATTTAGTAGTGAGGAAATTTCACCAGTGGAGCTGTTGCACAGGTGGAACACTATCATGGTACCATGCTTGAATTACTGAGTTCCTGAGAATGACCCATTCTATCACAGATGTTTGTAGAATACCTGTGTCCATCGAAGTGAATGCAACTCCTCAAAACAATGAGCTGATTGGGTGGGTGAGTACGTTTTTTGGAATATGTTATACAATGCTTCCACACTTAAATATGAACAGCTCAAAGAAATCCTAAACATAAATAGCTATGGCATTCATGTCCACGATGTATGCATGAATGCCATGGCAATGACTGTAGCTGTAAATCATTTCCCCTCTGTGTGTCTCTAGCCAAGGATTAGTTCTCCACCATTACACAAGCAAGATGACAAAAGGTTTCCAGGAACTGATACTGCTATTTTAGCCCGAGGTTAAAACATATGGATGTTTTATGGCGTTTGCTCTTGCTTACCTATTGCAAATCCCAGGCAGAAAGCTACATCAGCAATCGCATACACACTTCCATAAACAGACACGTGCCGCAGGTCCACCAAGTAACCCATTATAGGCATCATAGAGGAATCCACCATGCCTGTAACACAATCATAATGCTCTTACCTGATCAAAGTCTGCACACATTCATAGGTGGAATCAGTACACGTAGTAATCTTACCAATGGCAAAACCAACACCAAAGTTAGGAAGAATCAGACCATAGATGTCTCTAGCAAAGGGAACCTAGAACAAACAAATGATCATTTTAATGAATAATATAAAATATATAATAATCAGCAATTTTAAAAACAGTGAAAAAAGACAGTTGCTTTTAGATTTGATCATGGAAACCATTGAGAAGTCAGACTCCCATTAGCAGAACTGGATTTGCAGAGTAATGTGAAACAGGAAATCTGTGTTGTTTATCAGGCACATACAGAGCTGTGACTCTTGCTCCAGCATTTTTTAGCTTTTCTAAATATAAAAAGTCCTTATCTGGTTTAACACACACTTAAGGCACTACATACTGCAGTGAACATTTAATGGGTATAAAGTTACATTTATACCAGCTGGCTTACATGATGCATGCGTTGTTTACATTTAAAGAACAATGTTTCAGGTCCATTTCAAACTTTTTACTCAACAGGGCTCGTAACATTGCCCATAGGTGACCTCTGAAGTTATTCTAGTGATGTAGCTAACTGTCACATACTTACACATATTACACTGATCCCAACCACAACCATTCCAATAAGAGCACAAAGCCATCTGTAAGGGAGACAAGAAGTAATCAGTCACCACACTGAGGAAGATTTCCTTTCATGAGAATATAAAATGTATTTTCCAGGCTAAACAGAACCTCGTCTGTACTTCCTCTTTCTTAAACAGACTCATGTAAGCACAAACCAAACAATATCAAACAATGTCAGAATAATCATTGCAACCTCTAAGCCAGCGGTCTCCAACCTTTTTTGCGCCACGGACCGGTTTATGCCCGACAATATTTTCACGGACCGGCCTTTAAGGTGTCGCGGATAAATACAACAAAATAAAACTAGTACCGAAAAAAAGAAGATTTATTCATAACACAGGTGAAAAGACCCAGGAAAACCGAGTTAACGATAAAAACAATAACAAAATAACGCTGAAAACCGATAAAAACCCTGAAAACTATACATTTCACACCTGAGCCTCAACTCTCGCGGCCCGGTACCAAACGACTCACGGACCGGTACCGGTCCGAGGCCCGGGGGTTGGGGACCGCTGAGCTAAGCAATATCGATGCATGCTCAGTCTTCCATGTAAGGAAATCAGAGAACTTTGTTTTTCTTGGAGGACTCGATCCTTGGGGCAGGCCACAGTGATATGGTGTACACTACCAGTCAGATGTTTGGACATGGTTAATGGTTTGTCTTTATTTTACTACTTTCTACGTTGTAGATCCAAACTGAAGACATCAAATATTCATTAAGCAAGATATATGGAATTATGAATGTCATAATGGTAAATATCTCTAAACATTTCTGAAAGTAGCCACCCACGGCTGCAAACCCTCGACCTGCTCTCAGTGAGCTTCATGATGTAGTCACCAACATGGTTTCACAGGTGAGCCTGTCATTACTGTAAGAACTGAAGGTCAGTCAGTCTGGAAAACTGCTAATGTGTCCCCAAGTGCAGTCGCAAAAACCATCAAGCGCTACAATGAAACTGTCTGACATGAGGACGCCCCGGGAAAGGAAGACCAAGAGTCCCTCTGCTGCTGAGGATGAATCCATCTGAGTCAGCAGCCTCAGAAATCACAGCTCCTCAGATTAGAGCCCAGATAGATGCCACACAGAGCTCCAGTAGCAGGCACGTCTCTACATCAGCTGTTCAGAGGAGACTGTGTGAATCAGGCCTTTATGATCAGCTGCTGAGAAACCAGGACTTTGTTTGGGCCAAGAACCACAGGAATGGACATCAGACCAGTGGAAATCTGAGGAGTCCAAATCTGAGATCTTTGGTTCCGCCTGCTCGGTCTTTGTGTGAAGCAGAAAAGGTGAACAATGGTCTCGATGCACGGTTCCCACTGTGAAGCATGGAGGAGGAAGTGTGATGGTGTGTGTGTGTGTGTGTGTGTGTGTGTGTGGGGGGGGGTTGCTTTGCTGGTGACACAGTTGTGGACTTTTTCAAAAATGAAAGCAGACTGTTTGTTTGGGTACGTCTTTCACCATCTTACAATAGTGTGATTGCAGCTATTCCCCAACACTCTCATGGCATCAATGCTCGTGACATTTTACATGCTAATAGTCACAGCCCATTGTTACTCGTGATGGTAGTTTCAGTCATTATGCAAATGTCCTGTTTATGGGTTTGGGTAAGCTGCTGTCAGCTGAGACTGAAGAGGTCACTTGAATGAGTGATGAAATGTTTTTCCCACTGAAAAAGGTCATTCTACATGTAGATCTGAGCAGTCAACAACAGCTCTGCAACTGATAATGAGAAGGTGGTGGAACATCCCAAAACTAGACTGAAGGAACCTGTTAAAGAGCTGAAGGTAGTTCGATAAAAATCCTGCAGTGCCTGCAAGGTCCCCCTTCTCAAGAAGACACATGTTCAAGCCTGTCTTGAATTTGCATGTGGACATCTAAAAGATGTTCAGAGGAGGCTTGGGAGAAAGTGCTGTGGTCAGATGAAACCAAAACTGAGCCATGGACTGGGAAGCGTTAGATGAGAACCTCATTGCCTCAACCAAAAGGCAAGGATGGGTCGTGGGTCTTTCTTTAAAGAGCATTCTGGCAAAATCACACCTGGTGACCAAGAGATGTCTTACTGCTGTGTTTGGCTACAAGGGTTATGCTTGGAGATCAAGTTTAGATTGAAAAAAAAATCTAATTTCAGGTTTATTTATGTTTCGTCTTAGAGTCTCTAGTCACTGGTTTCAGTGTTATTTACGGTTCTTAGTCTTCCTGTTTCTGCCTCTGTCTTCCATGTTTGCTCTGTCTGCCCTGTCAAGGCTGCATCTCTGTGTTATGTTTCCTGTTTTACTTTGACAGTCCGTGTCCTATGTTATGTTTCCTGTTTTACTTTGAAAACATAATAGTTTTGCCTCTTGTCATGTTTAATTACTCCCAGCTGTGCTCTCCTACTGTGTCCCGTTCCCTCGTTCACCCTGTGTATTAAAGCCCTGTGTCGTCCTCTGTTTGTTACTGCCTGCACCCCCCACCCTGCCTGCGTACCCCCCCCCCCCCCCCCGCCTGCGCACCCCCCACCCTGCCTGCGTGCCCCACGTGACACCCATGACTTTCCCCATGATCCAGGTTTCCATGTGTTGTGTTCCATATCTCAGGTCTTTTAGTTTCTTTTTACTTGTTTCTAGTTTCCTCCCTGTTTAGATCCTGCCCCAGCAGCCATGACAGTTCTATAACTTTTATTTAAAGCATTTCTTGTGTTTTTGTTTTGTGTTTGGTTGAAGAAAAATATAGTCAGTTTGATGTTGATGCCAATTTTGACTAGCTACCCAACAGTGGAAAAGCTTTTCCATGGACTTACATTACATTGTGGAGCTGTTTATGTTTATCGGGCTAATGTGTAACATTAAATTGTGTCGTCAGAGGATCAACATGTTGTAAATGTTCACAAAACTCATTGCGATGCTGCTGAAGGCAACACTGTCCTGTTTAAGCACCACACTTGTAACTATGTAGTGTGAAATATTCAGACTGTGTCCAGAGTAAGATCTACAAACCTCCAATAAAAATCAATATTTTCACTTCCACATAATCTAAAAGTTGTGAATAACAGCCACATGAATGACAGTCATGTCATCAAACCAGTTCTAAGGATTACACAGCTGGGTTGAAAACATTCAAAGAAATCATGTTCATAGTAGAACAGATTGGGGGAAGAAGACAGGCGATCCCTTGGGCAGATATTGTTTTGTTAGTTTTTGAGCAGTCTTCTGTTGAAGGGCAGCGAGGGGCGTGGCTGTAGCTCAGGACGTAGAGCAGGTCTGCATGCCAAGTGTTGGGGGAGAGTTGCTATGTGACGCATCCATTGTAGTATAAATGTGTGATAATGTTTGAAAGCACATATGTGCTTGTGTGAATGGGTGAATACAAAAAAGTGTATTGAGTGTTCAGGTAGAGTAGAAAAGTGGTGTATAACAACCAGTACAAAGTATTCTTGTGAACAGGGAGACAACCCAATAAGAGCATTTTTGGCACATGTGCAGATACCCAGAGGTGGACCTGGTAGCTCCTATGAAGACTCATAAAAAGTACAGTACCTACTAAGTAACATAGCTGTTTTAACAATAAAATTGCAAGATGTGTGCAGTTTTCGGGGTGTATTCTTTGATTGTGCTTTGGCACACTAGTCACCTCTGACATATAATACATGTTAAATATTGTGAAAAAGACTGTTTAAACCTCTTTTAGTGTTGCAACATGAGCTAACCCCAAGAATTCAAGACATGAGCTGCAGTCTTGTTGGGAATAGTTCTCTAATTTCTCAATGTGTACGCCCCTCATGGTACACCATGTGTTTGTTTTCAACTAATCACTGATAATTAAGTCAAAAAACTCAAGAAGGATTAAATGTGTTGGATGCCAAGTAAAGAAAGACTAAAAAAAGTATGTAACACGTAAGATTTTTACGTTTAAAAAAACCCATTATACATAAACATCGCTTGTCTGGCAGTCTCTGTAGTGGTGAAGTTAGTAAACTGAACAGGTGATGTTCCGACTTGGGTTATGGTGAAAACAGTTCTGGTGACTGGCATTAGCAACAGCCTTAAAAGAATATAGCACTCGGGTCATAGACAGATAGATTCCCTGTATCGTCAAGGCTTCAATAAAGCCAGTCTCAGAAACACTCAAAACGCTGAAAACTCATTTAGAGGAGCGGAAACAGATATGACAAAGCCACCAGGAGAGAGAGAGAGAAGGAGATAAAAGTAATTTCCCTTCCTACCTCCCCATTTTGTGTGCAAACGTGCCAAAGATGTTGGTTCCAATAAGGTAGGAGATGGATGCTGGTAAGAAAGCAACGCCTGTGCCAGAAACAGACACACAGAGACATGAGAGGCTGAAGGTGTAGCCAGGATTCCCAGAGATAAGCAGATCTCTATCAATGCCTCATCACTGAGCTGCTGTACATCTTCTATTGTCCGTAATGAAGACCTGTGCTTTCCACCTGCCAGCATCTGACACCCTAATATCCTGTTCCCCCTCATCCTTTTTATCTGACCCAGACTTTATATAAAGCTGGCTGCAGGAAGAAGCTAATAACAGCACAGACTACAGGAAGTCTTGGTATGGAAACTATCTGGCATGATGGCGAAGTGGCACTTTTACATGACATCACTATATATAAAATATAAATGTAGTATATGAATGAAATTAAAGTTTAGTTATGTAGTGCGCAATCACAACAACATTCGCCTCAGGAAGCTTGTGTACAGCTACAGGTAAGGACCCTGATATAGAGACAGCCCTCTATAAGAAAGCCCTTGGCGACAGCAGGAAGGAAGAACTCCCTTTCAGCCGGGGGAGATCTGTAGAAGAACGGCTCTTCTGAAACAGGAAGCAGGTGACCATACATGCATGTGTGCAGATATTTACTGTGAAACAGATGAGTGGTGTTCACACAGCAGTGCAAGGACACTTCTGTCTCTTTTCTCTGCCTCCATGATATTTGTATGAAAATAATACCTAATCATAATCATTGTATACGAGCTGTAAGGACTCTGTAAACAGTGGTTGACTGTGCTGTTACACAAAAATGATCATTCTGTTTGTGTAATTATAATACAACAGACCTAATAGACATTATCACAGACGTGTTAATTACATTTACTTGGGCGAGGATGCTCTACAACAACAGAAGCAGCCCCAGTTTGGGTTGTAATCATAAACTTCACCTGCAACACAAACTCAGCATTTACACCTTCCCAAGCTCAGTGGTACATGTGTGCTGTTAAACTGCATTAGGATGCTCAGCAGTGCCTTTTATAAAGGTGCTGTAACAACGTGTTTTTGTGTGCAGAGCAGAGCTTTGTAAATACCTAGCTGCCATTTCCTGGCACACATGGTCTCCATCATCCAGATTGGCACAGTTGGCTCCATCATGCCAATAGCCATATTTCCAAAACAAATGGCACCTGGGGATGAAGATTGAAGATAAGTGCGGCGTCAATTATCGTCTGTTTTTAACCTGACGTTTTCCCCCAGCTCCGACGTCCACACACCGACGAGCGTACAGCCTGCTTTCTTTCTTCCCATGTTGCCACATAATTGACATGCAGGGAAAAGCTGACATATGACATTTCACAGACACGAGGAGCAAACAAAGGCCTTACAGTGACAGAGGGACCAGGCTGAGTGTGATCCATCACACAGGTCTGCAGAAACAAAACGAGTGGGTGGGGGGATTTTTGGTCAATGCGATGTTTTTTGGGTCCTGAATCCAAAAATGATCTCCCTCCATCATGAAGTTATTATTTTGCAAAACATGAAGAGTTTACATTAAAAAAAAGCACAACAGGAATGAAAATCAATATTTTAGTACAATGAGCTATGCATCATTGTTGTGATTTCTTACCTTTGGCTATGAACAAAATAAACCTGGTTGGATTTGATCGTCTGAGCTCCTCACACCATCAAACCCGCCGCACCCTCCCCCTCATTTCCTCCCATTTTCTATTTGTGTTTCTCTCGAGTCTCGCTCATAGGAATATTACATTAATGTAAGAAATCTTTGTGGGATATGGGTTTTGACTCAAGTACAGGATATCAGATTTCAGTTTAAAAAGGGGAATTGTACGCTTAACTACACTAAAAACATGAGTTTTGCAAGAAAACTGAACCAGATGGAAAATCTATAAGAAACAGTGATTTAACCCCATGCAGCTTTGTGGTTGCAGACCCGTGTTATGAATGGAAATCACCCACGACAGAGTGTAAAAGGAGAGCGGTACAGGCCAACCTCAGAGTTTGGTTGGCAAAGATCATATCTGAGGAAAAGTCCACAGTATACGAAGGACCAGAATGACAATAATCATCTGTCATATTCAGTCTTCCCACAGAAGCTGTGACTGCAGTATGTTTGTGCTTGTGTAACTTGTGCTTTTTGAGGTAAATTAATAAATCAAGGCAAATATATTTCCTGTATATAACTTCTGCTTCTACATGTACCCGGAAAATCTGCCTTTGCTAAAGAAATAACTGCTGCTATAATCAACCCATTTGTGATGTTATTATGACTATTGTAGGAGACTGTCTGACTATCGAGACAGTTATCGTCATAAAGAGCTCTATGCAAAAGGCAAAGCTCACAATTCAACACTGCGAGCTCTAATGCTGCCTGAGGATGAGTGGGCCAGCAAAGATAATCCATGTCAGGGACCGTGGGGGATTCTGAACTCCCTGGATGCCCGAACTGTATAAATGTACGCATGTACCCTTTGTACTACAAACATTACTACATCTCGACAGGGACATTCTTGAGTGCACCTATAAAAGCCAGAGGAAGTGGCACAGCTGTTTACTATGAGCAGCTGCATTTGCAATAAGGTCACAGTGTTTATTTTGGTGGACTGATTGTGCAGCACTCATCTCACAACACAATTTGGAGCCGTATTCTTTTCTGTGTGACCAACAAAGCAACTGCTGGCTCTCTGTTTGGCTGCTGTTTCCTTCTGTTCTCTTCCCAGTGCCATCAAAAACACAATATCTCACTGACATGATGTTTGTCACATCTACTGTGTACTACCACTCCCTTACCTGCTGCTATTATTATATATGGATCCTTCATCAGTGTCAGCAGTGGGGTTCCCTTCTGACTCTGTGAGGAGGAGAGCACAACCACAGAGTGTATGCAGAAAGCTTGGAGAGCCACTGCCAACACAGCTGATCATTTTAGTAAGCACAATCCTGATTCTTTGTTATACAAGTTCACACAGTTTAACTTAATTATATTGATATAGCTCCAAATCCCACCAACACTCATCTCTAGGTGCTTTGTGATGTACGTAATAGTGACTTCAGTTATGCAGTGCAACAGTTAGGACAAACGTTACCAACCACTGTGCCTAAAAAGTCTGTAATCAGACAGAGAATGCTGCAATCATGACAAACACTTAAAAATAAGGTGAATAATATACAAGAATAAATGCAGTGAGCCTAAATAGCTGGCTTCAGTCTGAATAACCAGTCCATAAATTACTACTTGGGCCCAGTGGAACCAGTGGGGTTATTCTGCCTCGCTGCAAGTCTCCGTGGAGCCTTAGTGACATGTCTAAAGATGTCCCTCAACATTTTAGGAGCAGCCCTGTATGAATCCCTGAATGATCCCTGTATGATCCCTGTATGAATCCCTGTATGATCCCTGTATGAATCTCAGTATGATCCCTGTATGATCCCTGTATGATCCCTGTATGATCCCTGTATGAATCTCAGTATGATCCCTGTATGAATCCCTGTATGATCCCAGTATGATCCCTGTATGATCCCAGTATGATCCCAGTATGATCTCAGTATGATCCCAGTATGATCCCTGTATGATCCCAGTATGATCCCTGTATGATCCCAGTATGATCCCAGTATGATCTCAGTATGATCCCAGTATGATCCCTGTATGATCTCAGTATGATCCCAGTATGATCCCAGTATGATCCCTGTATGATCTCAGTATGATCCCAGTATGATCCCTGTATGATCTCAGTATGATCCCAGTATGATCCCTGTATGATCCCTGTATGAATCTCAGTATGATCCCAGTATGATCCTTGTATGATCTCAGTATGATCCCAGTATGATCTCAGTATGATCCCAGTATGATCCCTGTATGATCCCTGTATGATCCCTGTATGATCTCAGTATGATCCCAGTATGATCCCTGTATGATCCCTGTATGAATCTCAGTATGATCCCAGCATGATCCCTGTATGATCTCAGTATGATCCCTGTATGATCCCTGTATGATCTCAGTATGATCCCTGTATGATCCCAGTATGATCCCTGTATGATCCCTGTATGAATCTCAGTATGATCCCAGTATGATCCCTGTATGATCTCAGTATGATCCCAGTATGATCCCTGTATGATCCCAGTATGATCCCTGTATGATCCCTGTATGATCTCAGTATGATCCCTGTATGATCTCAGTATGATCCCTGTATGATCTCAGTATGATCCCTGTATGATCTCAGTATGATCCCAGCATGATCCCTGTATGATCTCAGTATGATCCCTGTATGATCTCAGTATGATCCCTGTATGATCCCTGTATGATCCCAGTATGATCCCTGTATGATCCCTGTATGATCCCAGTATGATCCCAGTATTATCCCTGTATGATCTCAGTATGATCCCAGTATGATCCCTGTATGATCCCTGTATGATCTCAGTATGATCCCTGTATGATCCCTGTATGATCTCAGTATGATCCCTGTATGATCCCAGTATGATCCCTGTATGATCTCAGTATGATCCCTGTATGATCTCAGTATGATCTCAGTATGATCCCAGTATGATCTCAGTATGATCCCTGTATGATCCCAGTATGATCCCAGTATGATCTCAGTATGATCCCTGTATGATCCCTGTATGATCCCAGTATGATCTCAGTATGATCCCTGTATGATCTCAGTATGATCCCTGTATGATCCCTGTATGATCTCAGTATGATCCCAGTATGATCCCTGTATGATCCCTGTATGATCCCAGTATGATCCCAGTATGATCCCTGTATGGATGCATGCAAGTCTTTTTCCTTTCTTTGTGGTTCCAGGATTGAGCCACATGTTTCCCTTTCTCGACCTCTGCAGTGAGGGAAACTGCATTTCTTTTGTGTTTCCTTTTTTGTCATCAGGAAAAGCTTAAATTGTAATTTCATAGACATATGATGACATAAGAGATCGTTACCATCCATTGTGGCTAAAGGTGGAAGTGGACATGAGGCTCCTGGACATTCTTTACAGTAAAAGAAGGTTTCATAAATATAATTAAAATAACGTATTCTGATTATGGCCCTGGTGTATGCACACAGTCTGAACATGGATGTCCACAGGGTGGAGCAGGTGTTATGTTGCGTGTCTCGCAGCTTCTCTGTTCTCACTCCATGCTGTGTATTTACTGAAATAGCCTTTAGCATGTTCTGCAGCTGTAAAGGTCGTCTTAATGAAGGCAGATCATTTACAGGAAATGAGTTATCAAAGTAGGGACACTCACCTCTGGTGTCACCTTGGTGGGCTGAAGAATAAAAAGCTGCAGAGCTGTGAAGACAGTGGATTGATGTAAATCGCTATCAGAGATTAGCAGGCACGACTTAGTTTGGATACAAAGAAGCAACACAACTGTACCTCCATCAAACAGAGCCAAGAATGCCAAAATAAGGAAAGGAGCTGTTTTCCCAACAAACTCATACATCACACTGCCAAATGGGGGTCCAACTGTGAAGAAAAGGCTGAATGGTGAGTAATGGACAAATCCACAGTGCACTCAGGATGCCACAAAGCTCAGGCTGTGTCTGCTTATTTCTTTATTTCCTGTGTAGAAATGACAGCTTCTCTGTTGTCATCAATTATTTATGCATCAGTAGAAGCTGCAGCATACAATGTTCAGCCTGGACAGTTCATCAGTTCACATGTGAATGCAACACTGTAGCAATTGTCAGACAAAGCAGACTTTATATGTGTTTTTATTGTGCTGTCATTTATTTGGAGTTTTATGTAAAGATCCGGTGAATATTTCAGATTTGGTGTCTTTACAGAGTAACTGAAAAGCTACACACACATACCTAACACTCCTAATGCCAAACCTCCCAAGGCAATGCCAATGGCATGACCTCTCTCCTCATCATCTGTGTACACACTGGCGAGCATTCCCATCCCTGAAAAACACACAGTTGTATGGCAGAAAAAGATCAGAACGTGTTTGTTTCAGCAGGAGCGCTGCAGGCCAATGTGTGCGACATGCAACACACAGGCCATTGTACTGTTGCTCTATAAGCGCAGGAAACAACAGCTGCTCAGTGAAACTGCATGGCTCACAATAGAGTTGTTGGGCACAGATCTGTTGGAGCGCTGAGCGCACATCAGATTATAACTCCATCATTTGTTTTATGTCATCTTCCAGTTTAATCTAGTTTATTATCAAGTCAATGATGATCTGTTCTCACACCCAAACAAGATGTTGCAGATATGCTTCAGGCCTTCAAACAGACAGTTTCCTATAAGTCCACATTGGGACGATGATCTTAAATAGAGGGGCTCTACACAATGAATGAATGTTAATGCATTCACATATACAGAACAGTGAATATTTAAAGACTGATGAGGAGATCATACCCGCCACAGATGAGCAGGACGAACCCACGCCTTGAAGCGATCTGGCCACAAACAGCAGAGCGTAGCTCGATGAGAAGGCAAACACTTCACAACAGGACAACAACACAAACAAAGAACCATCAGACATGATGCAAAACTGCTGCTTCTCATCGTGAACATTTGTTTGCTGGAACTTACTGATAGTAGAGATGAACATTATACAGAAGCCAGCAAATATGGGAAGCTGGTATCCTATCCTGAAGGGCCACAGAGGATAAAAGGCAGACATTAGAAATGTCCAACGTGAGTCTTTATCTTTAGCTTAGAAAAGAGACATTTATAACAATATCAGTGGAAGATGATTCGGTCACAGCTGCAGAAATTCATGAGAATAAAGAAAGAAAGCATTGGATTGATGGACAGTTATTAAATGAGTGAGAGTGTGGTCCAAAAGAGCACGTAGCACAATAATGTAATATCATTAATAAACTTGATAGATAGCAAAGGATTTGACAAACCCTAAGCTACTTTTGCATGTGGCGTTCTCTTTTAAATGTTAGCCTGTTAACCAGAACAGTGGAGGAAGATTAGAAGGCTGAAAGCTGCCATCCGCATCAAAACAAAATCATAGCTTAGATACCTGACATGCTTGACTGGCCTTGTATTGTCCTCCGTCAGCAGAGAAGGTGACTAAGAAGCCGTAATAGGACCACATTCTTTGCTTCAATTACAGCATATGTGGGTGTCTGTATGAGACACTAAATGTTGCCTTTCAGGTGGAGTTACGCTTTTCCCTCCGCCCTCAACGTCTAATTCACCGTTTGGAAAATGTTCTCTCGCCATCAGCAGGATTTCAAATCATTCAGGACCGTTCAAATGTGTTTTTCACCAACACGATAAAATCTTACATGTCTCAGGTCATGTGTTTTATTCCAGTTTTATTCAGGTTCAGTTTAGTCACACGCCGCGGTGGACTCTCACGTCGACAGCCGATGGATGGTTGAGCCATGGACATTTATGAAAAGTTGTCTAATTTTAATGAAATAGTAGCAACAGCTAATCTAACCCCATCAGTTGCTCTGTAACCATGCGACAGAAATCTGGTTGAAGGCTGAAAACCAGGACCAGGACCAGGCTGGACTGTAAATAAAGTAAAACTAGGACTTTACTCTGTAGAGGCTACACGACCGGATTTATCTTATCTGAAATCATAAATGAATTCTGCAGCTTTTCCTCAAGGGAGCTAGTAAAACGCCAGTTAGCGCAGCAGACTGTTGCACTAACAGGTGTAAACTGAGTTTGAGTTTTAGGCACAGTCACCTCATGTTTCACCAAGCAGCTAATAGTGCAGTGATGATAATCTTTGCTTCTCACACTTGTGTTCTAAGATGTAAGCTTAACACTAGAGTTTGGTTCCTTCATCATGTATAACATCTGCAGCCGTGGAAGCTGGAGCTCAACCATGGCACTGACTGCCCTTTACATTAATATCTTTCTCCCACAATATAAAAAATGTCATCTTAAAAGAATTTATTTTAACTCTTCAAGAATCCAAAAGATATTTTAAAAACTGGATTTTTAATGTAGTTCAAGGGAAGTGAGTGACTCACTGTGGAGCACCCATGTATGAACAATCAGACACACACGTGCAGGAACGTTTAATCAGGAATTCTGCTCTATTTAGTTCAGTCGGACAGCTGTAGCTGACACTGCACCATCGAAGACACATCGACCTCACGCGTTCACCATGTTTTCCTACTAAGAACTTCAAATGGGAGTCTGTTCCTTCTCTCGTTTTAGATTAGACCATAAGTGGAATTCTACATTGTCCTCTCTTGACACAAATTTGAACCAAAATGTTGCCTCAAGCAAGCAGGAAGCCTCTACAGTCTGACAGGAAGCCAGTGCTACTGTCATCCTGTCGTCCTGTCCTTTGTCAGTCTGTCTTCACTCATCATTTCCTTTCACTGGGCTGGTTTCAGTCATTATGCAAATGTCCTGTTTATAAGGTTGGAAACCTGCAGTCAGCTGAGACTGAAGACGTCACCTGGTGATGATGAAACGTTTCTCCCACAAAACTCTGCGTCCAGATGAACAGAGTCAACTTTTGGAGATTTACTTACCTGGATGATTGAGCATCAAGACGTTTGCTTTGGTTATTTTCTGTCTTTTTTAAAAATGTTTTTTGCAACATGTTATACAATCTCTATGTTCTGTTACTCTTTTTGTTGCTTTCGCTCTTTTCTTGAATCTTCACAGAATTACCTCAGTAAGCTTATGTGATTCTGATACACATGCATTTAAATCCATCGTCATGCTGTTTCCCTGAGTATTGTTTGTCATTTAAATGAAAGATAGAAAAAACGTTTGACCTGACAGAATACACATAGATTGTACTTTAAGATGACAAACATGTAGGATCTAATTTAACTGTGCAAGAGATGCAAGAACTTTGAGTATGTTTTGAATGAATATTTGGCACGCTTCTACAAAAGTGACAAGAGGCGTAATGCCTCCTAAATCTAAGGTGATCAGCTCAATGACTACCGTATACATTGACAAAGAAACACAGAGTAATTACAAAGACCTACCTGTTTGTGATTGGCCCTACAAACGGGTTGGTAATCAGCTGCACGGTGGCCTTGGAAGCAAACAGCATTCCTACTTTGACATTTTCATTAATCAGCTTGTTGGTGGAGCGGGGGCAGTCGGTTGAGTTTGGTGGGAGCTGTGTACCAGTAGGGGTCAGAGGGAGCAGGTCAGTAGTCCTAGCTGTGGTGTTGAACCCAGACAACCTAACAGTGTTATCGTATAAGGACACAATGCTTTGGAAGGAAGCTGGAGAATCCTGCTTCGGTGCCGTGTTGTTCTTAAGCACGTCTGTCGACTCATCCAGAGTGTACAGGTAGCTGGGAATGATGGGAACTGGTGGGTATAAAGAGGAGAGACAGAACCAATATACTGAAATCTGACATGAAAGGCAGACTGATGCTAATCCAGACTTCATTGCAACATCTGACAGCAGAGCAGAAAGTTAAGAGTGATTTCTGTAGGAACTGCACAAACCTCAAACTGGCAGTGCTTCGGCTGACACCCTCGAGAGTTTGTTTTTTTACATTTGGAAAAACGCTCCAAATATGAACACATGGAACCACTTTTACATTTCCAAACAAAGCAGCTCCTGTGCAAAGCAATAATCCTGCTTTCTAGCAAGGGGAAATCCTGTGGTTGCAAAGAGACACTGGATAGAGAAGACGGTCTCCGAATGATTTGATCTGAGTAACAGTTTCCTGATGTGTAAACTATGGTCCCCATTAAAATAGAAACGAATGATAAAGCAGATTATACTATTACTGCGTGATTGAGAAGCTGCCAGCCAGCTCGTGTATTCACAGTGGTGCAAGCTAACCCATCCATCTTTTGTATACAGTCCATGTTTGAACTGCAACTAGTAGAACAGATTGGCAGATGCAAATTAGCCATTAAAACCATACAAACCAAGAGCTGTCATACTCAGAGCACTAAATATTTACACATGAATTGATCAGGATCAACAACATCCTGCATGCTGTGCACAAGCTGGCCTGGTGTCACCTTCTTTCTGCTCTCCTCTCTTTCACTCACCGTGCATTCATGCCGCTCTTAAATGTCATTAACTTTGTGTCTCCGCTCTCCTGCGGGCTCTGCTTTGTTCCTCTATATCTTACTGTGGGTTGTAGCTCTGACGCTGCACATTCTGGTGATCAGTCTCTGGTTTATCAGCTCCACCAATCATCAGTGCATTTATTGTTGCATTGTTAATTTTTCCTTCCTCGTCCTGTTAAAAATATACTTTGGCTTGGAGTAAACTGGGTGTGTCCATTTACACACATTTATTGTTTTTACACACATTCGTAAACATGTTTATTTATTTCTTATCTGTATGTATTTTGCTTTGGTGACTGTTCTTTATAAACTGGACCTCGTATTTAAATAGTTTTGACTCTGACCTGTTGTATCTTGTTTTGTCTGCTATGATGTTATTTGATTGTAATGCTGTATGGCATTAGCCAGGTCACCCGTGCAAAAGAGATGTTACTCTAACGGACTTCCTGGTTAAATAAAGATTAAATTAAATTAAAATGACAGACCAAAAATCGAGCTTTGCTATTAAATTCATAAAACGTGAAAATGTGCTCATGGAGGCTTTTATCCATTCTCCCTGCACTTATGGAAAACTGCAGGTCTGTGCACAGCAGAGATGTGTGATGAATATGTTATAATTAACATTTAATGCAGCCAAACTATCAGTAACATTCTGCCATGTTGCAAAGAAAGTAATTATAAATAGATAATTTCATACATGTTTTTATTTGTTTGTAAAACAGCCCTGAAGGGAATCTAAATCTGTTCTTTTAGGAAGAGCAGGTCGTGCATAAGAAGCACAGGAAGAGATGTGTTTCCTCCTACAGTGTAACTGACATTAAATCCGATCTTTCTGTGTGTTTTTCTAATGGAGAGCAGTCGGACGTCCGTACATGTCAAACCAAACTGTGAAGTTAAACATGTGCTATCAGCGTCTACATGGCTCTACCGTTCAAACGCCGTCATTTAATTGGATGAGGCAGATTTAGGTAGATATTAAAATGAAGTGCACAAGAAGCGCCTCTTTGAGACGTCTGACTGACAAACCTGACTACCTGTTGCACACAGAGAGAGAGCGGAGCAGGAAACTTTACAGAGAAGGTGAGAAAAGCACCTACCGACCACCGTCAGCAGCATGTTGTCCAGAAGCAGAGCGACAAAAACAATGAAGAGAATCAGTTTCCTCGATTGTCTCTCCTCTCTGAGCCATTTGAGCAAATTAAACTGCCGGAGTGCGTCTAATCCCCCCATGGCGCAAGTCCCCGAAAGCGCAATACAATCGAAAAGGTAAGTACTCCTGGAAAGAGACACGGCAATGATGGGTCAGCAAGTTAAAATAAATATCAGCTTTTTAAAACTGACGATAAGTTAGTAAAAGAGAAAGTGAGCGCTGAAATCTTACCTTAGACGTGTAAGGACGAGCTGGAGAGGCAAGAGATGGGAGGAGATGATGAGGTCTTTCTACTGACTGGACCCGCTATTGACGTCACACCCCTTTATGTGTAGATACCTGATAATACACTTTAAACAAAAGACACGAGGACGCAAACGGGACAAAGGCTACAGCTGGGCTTCAGGTCACTCATCGTACACACTGACTACTGTTCTGGCTCCTGAGCTAAGTAACTACAACACTGCATGCATGTGTAATGGTGACAACAGCCGGAACATTAATGGTGTCACAGGTTTGCTTTCAGCGCACTTTATATGGCAGCATGTTACAACACCCTAATGTCAAGGTGCTGCTTCATAAGATAAAGACCCTGCTTTATAAGATAAGATAAGATAAGATAAGATAAGATAAGATAAGATAAGATAACCTTTATTAGTCCCACACGTGGGAAATTTGTTTTGTCACAGCAGGAAGTGGACAGTGCAAAAGTTATGAGGCAAAAATTAGAATACAATAAGAATAAATACAGTACACAGCTGTACAGAATAGAATAAAATAAAATACTATATACAGTAGAATAAAATAAAATAAATATACAATAAGATAAAAATAGAATACAAATACAAATACTATATACAACTGAGTAAAAATACAACGATGACAGAAAGGATTATTGCACTTAGTATTATTGCACATGTATGGATGTGTGTGCTTGTTCAGTTAAAGTCTTTGTTGTGGAGTCTGACAGCAGTGGGGAGGAAAGACCTGCGAAATCTCTCCGTCCCACACCGTGGGTGCCGCAGTCTCCCACTGAAGGAGCTGCTCAGTGCTGTCACAGTCTGCTGCATGGGGTGGGAGATGTTGTCCAACAGGGATGACAGCTTAGCCGCCGTTCTCCTGTCACTCACCACCTCCACTGGGTCCAGAGGGCATCCTAGAACAGAGCTGGCCCTTCGGATCACCCTGTTCAGTCTCTTCCTGTCCTCAGCAGAGATGCTGCCGCCCCAGCAGACCACGCCATAAAAGATAGCAGACAGGCAGCCCGTTTCTGTGACTAGTTGTGGGCGGCGACGTAAGCAGACACCTTAATTCATGCAAGCACGTTTTTTCGTAGCTACTGTTCACTCACATTTAGAATTGGTTAGCATCTTGCCCACAGACATGCAAACCAAACCTGCTGGTTAGCAGGTGACCTGCTCCTGATGCACAGCCATAGATCCAGCCCTGAGGTGATACACAGCCCGACACTAACTTTGTGTAACCTGCCTCTCCACTGCCAGCTGCTTCTTAGTTTATGTTGTAACTAATGAGCAAAACATGTAATAATGCATTAAACATGTAAAACACGCCAAACTGGACAAAACAGAGTTTGTTAACAAATTCGATCATGTGGAAAATGCTTTTGCTGAACACAGCACTAACTTTAGCATCATACAAGCACAGATGGTGAACGAGTCCATATTGTCAGTGTTGCTATCAGGCACAGTTTATTGAAGTGAATATTCACACATCATGAACATTCTTGACTCATTTTACAGCTCGTGAAATGTAACATTGCATCTTTATTTGTGCTGCTTAATGTTCAGGCTGTTGGAGGACTTCCTGTGATGCACTGAGCATGTTCACAACATTCATTTTTTACTAACCATGCCTGTATATGTCTCTGTAGCACACTTTGTCTACACCCTCCTGTAGTTTGTGTTTTGTCCTCTTTCTGCTTCTTTCTTCTCTTTTATTTTCTGTTTCCCTCCTTTGCTCTCTTCATGTTGAAAGACAGACTTCATCACCACCGTCCGAGTTCTTGCTCAGACGGGATTATCTAATGTTTGGGGTTCTGTCTCATTTCTAATATTATAGGGTGCTACAAAATATAGCACCTGGAGCAATAGAACAAACTGAAACCAGTCCACCCATTTTCTGGAGTTGGTCCCAGCTGTAATCAATCACAGGGCGAGCACGGAGGCAGACAACAATGCACCTTCATATTCACACCTACAGATTAACCTAGAAAACTGGCACCAGACCACGACCGCTCCACCTTACCACTGCAAAGAGATGCAAATATTTACAAAGTTTTCTGTATTGCTCATGAGCAGCCACACTACGCGCTCTGCAACATGTTCTCTAACATGTGTCCTTTATTTTTCTACG
This sequence comes from Copadichromis virginalis, assembly GCF_057382275.1. Taxonomy (NCBI): domain Eukaryota; kingdom Metazoa; phylum Chordata; class Actinopteri; order Cichliformes; family Cichlidae; genus Copadichromis; species Copadichromis virginalis. The sequence goes on along the minus strand of NC_140630.1, from coordinate 993,464 downwards.
CATTTCTCTTGTTTTGTATTTTGATTGTGTTTATTTCTCCTGTTTAATATTTGTTCCTGCTCTCTATTTATATTTTATTCCATGCATGCACAGACAATCTCATTGCACATGCACAATGACAATAAAGAGCTATTCTATTCTATTCTATTCTATTCTAAGACAGTACAATAAAGTGTATGATCCTAGTATTGTGTCATTTTGTGTCCTCTTGCTGTGGTGACTGCACTCACTGGTTGCAGCCAGATTTCAGCCAAATTCAGTTAAATGTTCGTCAGCACCATGAGCCCAACACTTATCATGAGTTTATTTGAGGATTGCTGCTTCAAACAAAGTCATGAAGCAAAGATAAAACAGCTGCTCAGTACTGTGGGATATTTAAACCTGGTACAGCTAAGCTTAAATATTATAACAGTCTAAGTTTAAAGTTAATACTGCAGATTTGGTAATGTTAGAACGATGTTGTCTATACTTCTTTATTGTAAGTATAGTGGTAGGTAGAGATGTGCTGTTAAAACATTCACTAGTAACCCAGCTAGTAGTGCTAAAACTGGTTTAGTGCTTTAGGCTTGACGTGTTCTCTCTGTGCCACCTGCTGGACAAAACACGTTACTGCATGAATGTATGAATTCAGTTCTAATGAAGAAATGCTTGACAGACCATCCTAAACAAATATATATAACTTTTTAAAACTGTGTGAACATTCGGTTAAACGTGCTGAGAAAGAAAAACGTGCGTGAATGAGACAATAAAGTGCTTTAAGTGCTCAAAATGAGAAAAACACTACATAAATACTATACCTTACCATGATGCTACGTGAATCTGTTTCATTTGTTTATTTCTTCAGTATTTCAGTAAATGTGAGGATGGATGACACACTGCTGCAGACCACGGGTACAAATAAACTAACCTGTTCCTGAAGCACAGCGGGAGAAAGGATTATTTGATACCTTGCTGCTGTAAGTTTGCTCACTTACAAAGACATCAACAGTTTATCATTTGTATGGTAGTTTCATTTTAATAGAGAGAGAAGAATATCAACCAAAAATCCAGAAAAACAAACACATTGCATAAAAGTTAAATAAATAAATTGATTTGCATGTTACTGAGTGAAATATTTGAGCACCTACAGCCTCGCCGATGGTTAGCAATTTCTTTCATTCCAACCTCTCCACCAACAAGGCCAAGAGGTTCTGCCAAAAGACATCCGGACAAGACTGTAGACGTGTATAAGGCAGGTGAGAAGGTGACAACTGTTGTTGTGATTCTTCTTTTTATATGTTTGACATGCATCTCTGTTCCCTCAGCCAGAACACTGACGATGGGTGGGTCTTCCAGCAGGACAATGACCTGAAACATACCACTAAGGCAACAAAGGTATGGCTAAAAAAGAAGCTGATTAAGGTCATGGAGTGGCTTAGCCAGTCCCCAGTCCAATTCCCTAAATCCCAATCACATTAATAACTTATGTGTAGCTAATTGATGTATAAGGCAACCACAACAACATGGAAAACTTGTGATTCACTGTCTCTACGTAGAAACAAATGTTTAGCCTCATTATTACAGCTGTGAAAATGTAAACCTCCTTCAGCGCGCAATCGTGAAGGGCACATGCAACTTTTTCCTTTACTCATGCTTGTAAGAAAAAAGGCATGCAGCTCCTACTGGCTCCTGATATGGGCCTGTTTCAAAGCCAAGAGTGAGGCAGAGACTCTCTCGGTGACCTAATCCTTTTCGCTGTTCTTAAAGGTTTCCACGTTTCCTCTGCTGATGAACTTGACACATTGGCGGTAACAGCTTACAATTCGTGTTTGGCTCAATTTAAAAGCCATGGACATGATAGCCATGCCGACAATGATGAACAGCGAGGTAAGCATGAAGAACTTGGGGTGCTTGGGTATAATATCACCAAAACCAATGGTAGTGAGGGTGATGAAGCAAAAGTAATAGGGATCAAAGTGTTTAAAATCAATTTCCCATATTGGCAGAATCAAGCCGCCAAAGCAAATGTAGGCAAAGACGATGAAAAGAATGAGCACGAAGGGGACATTCAGTGTTTCCATTTCATCTCCTAATCCTGTGAAATCCCACAAGGCATATCCTTTGGGTGGTGGTGGCAGACGATCAAGCTCTGGGCAGGACAGCCTCCTGAGCAGTGGACCCTCCCTCAGTAAATTCTCTCTGGCAAGAATCTTTTCAAAAATCTCTTTGTTGTTTTGAAGCTGGATGGACTTGTGCCGTACATCTGCCTGGCTGCGGAGCACCTGTTGGATGTCGAGGGGCTCGCGGATCACAACGTCACGGCTGAAGACAAAAGTACCATCCTCCAGGACCTGGCGGCTCGAGTCTCTCTCCTCAGTCTTCCATGGAGACCAGGTGCGGGAGAAGAGGTTTTTGGAAAGGGTGTGAGCATGGATGTAGGCTCTAGACATCACCATAGCAAGGAAGTCTCCAACATCGAGGATGACCAGAATCATAAGAGGGATGCCCACCATGGCATAGAAGACACACGCCACCTTACCAGGCAGGGTGACGGGATAGATCTCCCCATAACCTGAAACAACAGACATTTTAAAGCTGTAATTAAACTGTTAATTATAGGACTGGCTTTTGGTAACGTTTGTGTAGGAAAAATGTGATCATGACCCTTCTAGACAACGTTCTTGTTATACTTGAAAACAGCACAGCTCCTGTGATCACCATGAAAACCTGCGCTGGGAAAAAGCATCAAAGCTCCTGATCAACAAACTCTGACATGAAGAAACTTTGTAGCTGCTCCATCCACCACTGTGTGTTTTACACATGTGCAGTGACCAACAACATGCAGATGAACTGTTAGCTTAGTCTGAAGCATGTTTTAATTATACAGCTTGATGAAGGCTGACGTACATGGGGTCTACAGGGGCACCAGATGTACTAGTCTGTGCTTATTTCAAGGTTTTCATAACATTTTCACATTGAAAGTGAAATCATATAAAATACTGTCTTACTTAAATTGCAGTAACATTTAAAAATATGAACATAAAAGTTTTTTCACAAGCCAGTAAAAATGTACATCATAACATCTTGTTTTTAACAGACACTTTGCATCAAAGCACAGGACAAACTTCACACTCATTCACACTCAAACACTCAGAGTAAAGATTCATTTTTATTGCATATTTATCTGATTTTATTTGACTTTGACTCTACTTGAGAGTATTTATATATTTTTGCATTTAAGAAAATGTTTTCTTTAAAAAATAACATTTAATATGGTAAGTAAATGCAAAAGGTTTCTTTTTTTGTTTTTGACAAATGAAATGGACGAAGCAAAAAACACTGAAATTTCTCAAATGGAAACCAATGAGCACCTGTGTTCTTCCTCTTTTGGATATTTATTATTGCTCCTGAATAAGACAAAAGTGTTTATGTCTGATTACTCAATTAATGATGGAAAATAGATGAATCAATTACTAAAAAAATCAATAGCTGCTGGCCTAATAACAACCTATAATTGAATGTTGAGAGCAATATAAATACATAGTGAGTAAAAAAGTTAATTGAAGAAGAAACACTCAATGCATCACAGGAATTCCCAGCAGTAACTAAGGGAGGATTCAGGGTCACCTGGTCCAGCCCTAACTATATGCTTTAGCAAAAAGGAAAGTTTGAAGCCTAATCTTGAAAGTAGAGATAGTGTCTGTCTCCTGAATCCAAACTGGAAGCTGGTTCCACAGAAGAGGAGCCTGAAAACTGAAGGCTCTGCCTCCCATTCTACTTTTAAATACTCTAGGAACAACAAGTAGGCCTGCAGAGCGAGAGCGAAGTGCTCTAATAGGGTGATATGGTACTACAAGGTCATTAAGATAAGATGGGGCCTGATTATTTAAGACCTTGTATGTGAGGAGCAGGATTTTGAATTCTGGATTTAACAGGAAGCCAAAGCGGGAGAAATCTGCTCTCTCTTTCTAGTCCCTGTCAGGACTCTTGCTGCAGCATTTTGGATTAACTGAAGGCTTTTCAGGGAGTTTTTAGGACTTCCTGATAATAATGAATTACAGTCGTCCAGCCTGGAAGTAATAAATGCATGAACTAGTTTTTCAGCGTCACTCTGAGACAGGATATTTCTAATTTTAGAGATGTTGCACAAATGGAAGAAAGCAGTCTTACATATTTGTTTAATATGTGCGTTGAAGGACATGTCCTGGTCAAAAATGACTCCAAGGTTCCTCATAGTGTTACTGGAGGCCAAGGTAATGCCATCCAGAGTAAGAATCTGCTTAGATACCATATTTCTAAGCTTTTCAGGGCCGAGTACAATAACCTCAGTTTGATCTGAATTAAGAAGCAGAAAGTTAGCGGCCATCCAGGTCTTTATGTCTTTAAGACCTTCCTGCAGTTTAACTCATTGGTGTGTGTCATCTGGCTTCATGGACAGATAGAGCTGGGTGTCATCTGCATAGCAGTGTAAATGTATGCTATGTCTTCTAATGATGCTGCCTAAGGGAAGCATGTATAATGTAAACAGAATTGGTCCTAGCACTGAACCCTGTGGAACTCCATAATTAACCTCAGTGTGTGAAGAGGACTCTCCATTTACATGCACAAACTGGAGTCTATTATGCTTATCTCTTCAACACCAGATAGTGGGAGGTATCTCTCAGGGAGGAAGTGAAGTTTTTGTCCTTAAAAGCTGATGTGCAGGAAAGAGGAAAAATGGGAAAGGATAAGGATTTGAGAAGTTTGACAAAGAGCAAACTGTGATTGTTAGACAACAGGATACAAGGAAGGAAAAGTGGTGAACCTGCTGTAGTCATGGCTAGCTGAGGACGGCAGAAGCAGAATGAACACACACCACCTACAACAATGATCGTTGAGGTAGACCATGTGTACTCTTTCATGGAAACAGTGTTCCCTAATGGCTGGCACCTTTTTCAGAAGGATATTGCACCCTACCACTAAGCAAAAAGGGTTCAGGATTGGTGTGAGAAACACAACAAGGAGTTTGAGGTGTTGACTTTGCCTCCAAATTCCTAGGATCCTGATCCAATCAAGCGCCTGTGGCATGTGCACAGCCAAGAAGTCTGATTCTCACCTTGCAACTTACAGGACTTAAGGATCTGTTACCAACATTTTTCATGTACCCGCTTTAGGCTTGCGGGTGAATGTTTCTGTAAAGGTTTCTAGTGACTGTCTTTGAAACTCAGCTCTAGTCATTTACTAGTGTCTTGGCAGTTGTTCTGGGGTCTTTCTGGGACAGATCTCACATCAGTTATTGGCATGATGCTTTCTGAAGTGACTGCTCAAACCCTTCATGACGTTTTTATACTGTGTGTAAACTGAAACATAACCCAGTGTAACATAGTTAAATAGAGTCGAAGTTAAATCCCGCTAAATGGGACATTGGCGCCACCTACTGTCGAAAAAGTCACCCTGCAATATTCACAAAGGGCAAGGGATTCTGGGTAATCCTCAGAATAATGGAGGATTCCTGCGAGGTAAGGAATGCGCAAATGTCGTGGGGAGGAAAAATCATATCGCAGGCTGTTAAAGTAATACAGTCTGACCCGATTATTTTTGTTGTTTATACATCATTTGTTGCGGGTCATTTCTCCAGTCTTTATGTTGAACTGAGTGCACGTTTATGTGAGATTTCTTTATTGTGAGGAGAGGAAACAAAATGGGAGCATAGTTAGCTAACTCTGTTGTTGCTTTCCCGTTTAGATTTTGTGCTGATTGCCCACGACATTAAAAAGAGAGCATTCTAACCATTGCCTTTTTGTTGTGAATGCAGGTATGTGACTGTGCCACACTGTTTAGAGAATTTACATTGTTCCATGTACAGCTTTAAAATATATTTCTATATTCCTTTCATTTGGGAAATTTAACATGCAATGTTAATGGTGTTGAAGTTTTTCTATTTTGGTTGTATAAATTTACCACTATACGATCACACTGCAAGTGGAAATGTAATCCTCAGAATAATGGAGGATTCCTGCGAGACCAGAGAAGACACTACACAGAGGTCACATTGGTGCCGTGACTCGTTCGTGACGCTGCTGAATCGGGCTGGTGTCTTCTCATCACAGCATCATCGTGGAGCATCAGCTGCCTTATTGTTTAGTCTGTTGGGTAACGGAATCAAACTTTGGGGACTGTTGGACATACTTTTATATTGGCTTTGTATATTGCCATATTGTATTAAGTCCACCTTAGCTCTATTAATATTCTGCTAGATATGGATCTAAGTGACTCTGATGACACCCCAAATGTGACTCCCCTTGTTGTGGGTAGGGGCAGAGGGTTCACAACTGTTCCTTTTTCACTGGGTGACTGTCGGGTGGGGCATAGAGCAGCAGATAGTTCTTGTGAGCTGGTGGCTGAGTCGCAGTCAGTACAGTGCACTAAGTCATCTACCTCAGACCCCCCAATAACTGATGTGAGTCTAGTCGACCAAATGAGCGACATTGTGCAGCAAATTGGGCAACGCCTGGCTGATAGCATTCTGTCACACCTGACTACGCCACACACTTCGAGCCCTGCATCTGCTACATATACATGTCCTGAGGTGGCGCATGAAACAACAGATCTCCCCTCCAGCCGCTCACTAGATCTCTCTCAAGTCCAGCTGGTGGCTCCACGACAGGTTAAAGACCCACCTGTGTTTCGGGGGGAGAGTTCAGACTCATTGTCTGTTGATGAGTGGCAGGAAGCCATGCAGAGTTACATAAAGAAGAGTGCCATTCTTCCAGAAAACCAAGCTGAGGAGATTTTGATGCATCTGAGAGGCAGGGCAAAAGATGTTGTGAAATTTGGTGTGAGGAATAGTGGAATTGATGTCCAGCATAATCCACAAGCTATCTACAGACTTCTGCACAAACATTTTAGTTCCACCCAGTGCTCGTCTGTGCCCCTGGCTGACTTTTATTCCACCCTGCCGAAGGACCGGGAGGATCCATATGAGTACTGGCTGAGGCTGAACAAGGCTGCTGATGTTGTTGGCAACTGTCTTAACCCTTGTATGGTGTTCGGGTCTGTGAGACCCGTGTTCAGTTTTTTTCAAAAGAAAAATTAAACAATTAATTATTTTTTCACGTGTAAATGTGTTGTGTCTTTCCACTCACTCCACTTGATTATAACTGATTTATTTATAACATTTTATATAAAAGAAAAACGAGAAGCACATTAATTCATAAATGTGATCTAACAAAGGTAAAGGGAAAAAATTAACCATGTTTGCTGTTCATATGTCTTGTAATTGGGATGAAGTAAACATCTGTTGAGTAATTTAACATAAAATTGTTTGATAGTGTTAATTTGGAAAGCCAAAACTCTAGCGGGTCCACCAGACCCATGAACACTGGCTGAGTAACAAAAATACGAACACCACACAAGGGTTAAGGAGCAGGGGAAATCTTTTGAGAACTCTGGTGTGGAGGTTGCACGCATGTTCATCAGACACTGCCCCTGCAGAGACTTGGCTCTTATTTTTAGAACCAAAACATGTGATAAATGGTCAGCTCGTGAAGTTCAGGAGGTACTGGATGAGTAAGGGGTTCCAGTCTCCTCCACAGACGGGTAACTGTGTCTATGTGAATAAGGCAGAGGTTAGCACAAATGGTACTCCTTGTTTGGCTGACCATGAGCAGAGGCCAGCTGTGAGTCAGGATGGCTCTGCTATTGAGAGGTTGATCAGCATGCTAGAGAAGGTGCTGCTTCAAGGCCCAGGCTATGCTCGAGCTAATGCCAGGCGACAGAGTGCCCGACTGCCGAGAATACCGGGCTTAGATGACACACCATGTTCCATCTGCAGAGATAGCTCCCACTCCACACTCACGCACTGTCGGGAAAACAGATTGTGCTTCCTGTGTCACCTACCTGGTCATTCGAGACGTAACTGCCCAGAGGGCAAGTGTACTCCTTCCAGTGGTCATCAGGGAAACTGAACGATCTGCGTGGAGGGGAGGACAGCGCAGATCCAGCAAGTAAGCCTCCCATCTTGGATGTGACTGATATTAATGATTATGACACTTTGTATTCCACTTACAGTGGCATTGTCCCGCCAAATAAAACACTGATTGCACAGGGCTTGCATAGGCTCTCAAACACTGATAGTTTACTCTACTCTGCAGTGACTACTAGTGGTGGACAAGTTCTTAAAGCATTAGTGGACAGTGGATCTATGGCGTGCACCATAAGTGAGACAGTTGATGAGAACCTTTCACAATCGATACCTGATATTGAGAGACGTTCAGCTGAAGACGTTGTCATTGTTGGTTGTGGGGGTCACCTCATTACGCCTTCTGCTATGTATGATCTTACAGTGTCAATATATGGCTTTAAGGTGGTGATTCCTGTTCTGGTGGTTCCGGGCCAGGCTGATGACATGATTCTGGGCAGCAATGCGATAAAGTGGCTTATTTCACAGTTAAAAATGACTGTTGGTACCCAGGATGATGCTTTTCCTCATTTGGCAACTTTGCTGTCCTATTCTGATGACTGTGGTGGCAGAGCAATGCCTCCAAGTTTTGGCACTGCAAAGCTTAAGAGACGCGTCACCTTGCAGCCCTTGTCTGAACATTTAGTGTGGGCTAAGCTGCCTGCTCCTGATGCCTCAGCGGTGGGAAGTGCTGTCATTATTGAACCCACTCAGTCTCGATCCAAACCTGCACAGATCCTAGTGGGGCGAGTTGTCACTTCCTTGTTTGGGGATGGTTGGGTCCCTGTTAAAGTGGTGAATCCCTCCGACAAGCCCCTCACTCTCAGGAGAAATGCTAAGGTTGCTGATGTGTCCCCCTGTCTTTCTGTGCAGGACTTACCTGAACCTGTTCAAATTCAATCCAGTTCACAATACACACAGAACTCGTCGCCCGCACTGAGATCAGAAGCGGAGATGTCACAGCGCTTGTGTGATTTGGGCCTGCAGGACCTGGACCTCTCGTCCTGTGAAGTTTCCCCAGAATGGAGAGATAGGCTGCTGCGACTCATTGAGCAGTATGAGTCTATCTTTTCAAGGCACAAAATGGACTGCGGTGAGGCTGCTGACTTTGTCCACAGAATCCGCCTGGTGGACGACAAGCCCTTCAGACTGCCATACAGACGGGTCCCACCATGCCATAACGAGAAGCTTCGCACTGCCCTAGATGAGATGGAGGAGTCAGGGATAATCCGTAAGTCCCAGAGTGAATTCTCATCACCCCTTGTCTTAGTTGTTAAGCCAAATGGTGACCTGCGCATATGCAATGACTTTAGATGGTTAAATGCAAGAACAGTTAAAGATGCACATCCATTGCCTCATCAGTCAGACGCCCTCGCAGCACTTGGTGGGAATGTTTTTTTTTCTACAATGGATCTCACATCGGGGTTTTACAATGTCAGACTCCACGAGGACGACAAAAAATACACGGCATTCTCCTCCCCATTTGGCCTTCATGAATATAACAGGATGCCTCAAGGCCTGACAAATAGTCCTGCTACTTTTATGCGAATGATGATGTCCATTTTTGGTGATGAGAACTTCACAAGTTTGTTGTGTTATCTGGATGACCTTATGGTCTATGCCCCATCCGAACAGGTGGCTCTTGAACGTCTGCAGATGGTTTTCTCACGACTTTCTGCCAACAACCTGAAGCTCGCACCAAAGAAATGCCACTTTCTTCAGCGGTCTGTGAAGTTCCTGGGACACATCATATGTGGTGAGGGTGTGAAAACAGACCCAAGTAAAGTGCAGGCTATAGACAATGTGGAGGAAGCAGACCTGATGGAGTCTGACGGGGTGACACCATGTGCAAGGAAAATCAGATCCTTCCTGGGGATGGTTCTCTACTACCATCATTTTATCGAGCGGTGCTCTGCAAAAGCTAAGCCACTGTTTGATCTTGTGGCTGAACCAGCTGCGCTACGCAAGAGAGGTAGAGGCTGTAAGCCTAAATTTAAAAGGGGCCACGTGAAGCTGTCTCCGGCTGACTGGACTGATGAGTGCAGGGAAGCATTCAAGGCCCTAAAACATGAACTTGTGCATAGTGTCACATTAGCCCATCCAGATTTTACTGCGCCCTTTCTCCTTGCAGTTGATGCTTCCTTTGACGGCCTTGGAGCTGTCCTCTCACAGTTGCCCCCTGATGGTAGCATCGCCAGACCAGTGGCATTCGCCAGTAAGACCCTGTCACACTCTCAGCTAAACTATCCAGCGCATCGTTTGGAGTTTCTTGCTCTGAAATGGGCAGTCTGTGACAAGTTTAGCCATTGGCTGAAAGGGAGCCACTTCACAGTGTGGACGGACAATAACCCGCTGACATACATCTTAACCAAGCCTAGGTTAGATGCATGTGAGCAACGATGGGTTTCAAAGCTTGCAGCATACAGTTTTGAACTGAAGTATGTCCCTGGCACCAAAAATGTTGTCGCGGATGCATTGAGTAGAGAGCCATTTGTCCAGTCGTGCATAGGCCACAGGCTAGTCACTGAACCTTATGCTGCCCTATTGAACCAAATGCACGGTCTGGTGGATGGGACTGTGCAGGATATGTTTCGGTGTGCTGCAAACTGCCAGTTGGTTGTGGATCAGTCTGAGGAAGGAGCTACAAGTATCCTAGCTAACCCTCAAGGTTCTCTCTCGTCACAGGATGTTTCTGCTGCGTTGGCTGCGCATGACACTGGTGGTATCAGCCATGTGAGAGGTGTGGGATCAGATATCCCTCAGGTCCCAACTATTGCCCGTCCTGCCTGTACGCCGAGAAGTGAACTCGCTAACCTGCAGGAACAAGATGAGGTTTTGGGCAGAGTTTCCTTTTATGTCCGGCGTCACAAGAGGCCCACCAGGCATGAACGTGCTAGCGAGTCCCGTGGTGTAATGAAATTACTCAGACATTGGTCCAGACTCTTGATTAAAGATGGTATGTTGTATAAGGTGAAGAAAGACAGGAACATGAACGTGACGATTTACCAGTTTGTTGTCCCAGACACTCTGAAGACTGAAGTTCTCCGAGGCATCCATGATACGGCGGGTCATCAGGGCCAAGTCCGCACCCTGTCTCTTGCAAGGCAGAGATTCTTTTGGACAGGGATGGAGCGTGACATCATCAATCATGTGAAAGGCTGTTTTCGTTGTGTGGTTGGGAAAACCCCAGAGCCGAATGACCGTGCCACACTGGACAGCATTTGTACCACTGAACCGATGGAGCTAGTCTGCATCGACTTCTGGACTGCTGAACAGACTGACAAAAAGTGCATTGATGTTTTGGTTGTCACAGACCATTTTTCCAAATTAGCGCATGCATTCCCTTGTAAGAATCAGTCTGCCAAGCAGGTTGCTCGCCGCCTGTGGAATGACTTTTTCTGTGTGTACGGCTTTCCCAGACGTATACACTCTGATCAAGGAGCCAACTTTGAGAGTCAACTCATTAAGGAGCTCCTGGACATGGCTGGCATCCAGAAATCACACACCACTCCTTACCACCCAATGGGGAATGGTATTGTCGAGCGATACAACAGGACTTTGGGAAACATGATACGGGCTTTGCCCCCTCAATCCAAAGCCAGGTGGCCGCAAATGCTTCAGATGTTGACATTCTGCTACAATTGCACTGAACATGAAACAACAGGTTTCGCACCTTTTTTTCTCGTATTTGGGAGAATTCCTCGTCTGCCTGTTGATGTTGTTTTCCAGCATGTTCTCCCTGATGGTGCCGTTGTTGACCACGGTGAATTTGTCGCCCATTTGAAGCGTGACCTGTCTGAGGCTGCCCGCATTGCCAGGCAGAACAGCCGTATTGCCCAGGCTCGCCAGGCGAAGAATTATGACCGCAAGGCTAAGGGTGCGCCCCTCTCAGTCGGTGACAGAGTCTTGCTTGCTAATGGTGGTGAGAGAGGAAAGAGGAAGATCGCTGACAAATGGGAATCCACAGTTTTTGAGGTGGTGTCTGTGAAACCTGACATCAATGTGTACCACATCAGAGACCCTGTGACTCTCAGGGAAAAAGTTGCTCACCGAAACCTACTACTTCCTGTGAGTTTCATTCCTGCAGGAAACGAGTGCATACCAGTGTCAACCTGCCCCTCTGTTGCGGATAGTGGACAAGGTGAACCAGAACTTCCAGGTGATGTGCAGGATGGTGAGACGAAGACGGTTCGCTGGCTCATGCAGATGGACCAAGCAAGTGACAGGGACTCTGCGGTTGGTCAACCTGGTTGTTCTCTTGGTGCGGCTTTCAGCGTCCCAACCTCTGAGGCAGAATCGACTGTGGCCCCGCCTGCTGGGTGTGACCCGTTGGTTTCCCGGTTGCCCTCCCCTGCCCCCTCTATTGAATCTGTTGTGTCCTGGAGTGCCTCCTCGCAGCTTCTGGCGGGAGATGCTGCACATGTCCTTTCCCCTGATCTTGTGACTGACACACGACTGAGTACAGAGGACCGTGTAGTGCGTACACAGCCACCACCTCTTTGTACTAGATCAGGTAGACCTGTGAAACCTCCAACACGTCTCATTTGTGAGATCAATGAACAACAGGTTGATGATTCAGTGTCGACAGTTGACTCCTTGTTTTCATTTGTGCGAAATATGTTTTCAGGATAGATTACTAGCCGTTTTGCAAATGTGCTGTTACTCAGAACGTTTTGGGTAATACCTGCGTGGAGCAATGTTCACATCATGGGAGGTGTATACGGCATCTTTCATATCTGGGTTGGCAGGGGAATTGGCCGCTCTCTTGCTTGCCTTATTCCATATGGAAAGTTTTTTTTAACTGACTTGAACTATATTGTGCTCCCACGGTCACACTGTTATGTTTTATGCATTGGAAGTTTCTGTTTTTCTGTTGTCATGCCCCAATTTAGCAGGATTTAAGGGGGGTGTGTGTAACATAGTTAAATAGAGTCGAAGTTAAATCCCGCTAAATGGGACATTGGCGCCACCTACTGTCGAAAAAGTCACCCTGCAATATTCACAAAGGGCAAGGGATTCTGGGTAATCCTCAGAATAATGGAGGATTCCTGCGAGGTAAGGAATGCGCAAATGTCGTGGGGAGGAAAAATCATATCGCAGGCTGTTAAAGTAATACAGTCTGACCCGATTATTTTTGTTGTTTATACATCATTTGTTGCGGGTCATTTCTCCAGTCTTTATGTTGAACTGAGTGCACGTTTATGTGAGATTTCTTTATTGTGAGGAGAGGAAACAAAATGGGAGCATAGTTAGCTAACTCTGTTGTTGCTTTCCCGTTTAGATTTTGTGCTGATTGCCCACGACATTAAAAAGAGAGCATTCTAACCATTGCCTTTTTGTTGTGAATGCAGGTATGTGACTGTGCCACACTGTTTAGAGAATTTACATTGTTCCATGTACAGCTTTAAAATATATTTCTATATTCCTTTCATTTGGGAAATTTAACATGCAATGTTAATGGTGTTGAAGTTTTTCTATTTTGGTTGTATAAATTTACCACTATACGATCACACTGCAAGTGGAAATGTAATCCTCAGAATAATGGAGGATTCCTGCGAGATTTTGTGCTGATTGCCCACGACATTAAAAAGAGAGCATTCTAACCATTGCCTTTTTGTTGTGAATGCAGACCAGAGAAGACACTACACAGAGGTCACACCAGCTCCCTATCATAATACACTTTGATTTGACAAGCTTTGAGCTCAGCAAAGTTAAAGCACATTACTGGTTTGTGTTATGGCAGCTTTTCAGGGGGGCTAATAATTTTGACCCTGGTAATTTTTTTCCTGAAATAATTCCGGTATTGTGTGAGAATGGAAATAATTTATGTTTTTAAAAGAGAACTAGTATGTTGGTCTGTTCAAAAAAGCCCTTGAGAAATTTTTGACAAATTGCACTCTTGCTGTGAGCCTTGAACGAAGTCTTCAGCTTACAAGACAACACAGCAGACAATGTTCCTCTGAACCTCTACAACTTCTAATAAGCTTTTTTGCGGTTATGTAAAAGGCCTTCTCCTCTGGACGCGCCTCGCCTTTGGAGAGTTGTGGGCTTCCTGTAGCTGCTAAGCCATTAGCAATTAGATCTCTTTACCACTTGTGATGTGTTTGACAGTAACACTAATGTATCTACACAAGGCTCTTACACATCAAATCAGGTCAGTTCCAGCTAAGAATGGTTTACTCAGCACTTACAATATAACCATAACAAATTCATCAATAATTATTCATCATAACGATAAATTATGAATAAGGAATAGCAACAGAATCAGCTGTGGAAATCATGGAAATTTGTACATTTCTGACAGCATCCATCCATCTAGCCTTTATCCTCTGCTGATCCCACTCAGGCTGAGAGGTGCTGGAGCCTATCCCAGCTGATCACCAGTCCATCACAGGGAGACACAGACAACAGTTCACATTCACACCAATGGGCAGTTTGGAGTGAACTTAACCCCACTCACTGCCTCATAGCAGGAAGGTCCCGGTTTCAACGCCGCCATCTGGGTGGGCCCTTCCTTTGTATCTTCTCCCTGTGTCCATGCGAGTTCTGCGTGGGTTAGTTAGAGGGGTTCCTAATGTATATGTTCAGTATGTAAATTTTGAGTTAGAGCATTCAAATTTGAAATGATTGACTTATTAGAGCAATACAGTTTGACGTTAACACTCCCTTAAATATAAACATAGAAGCCAAGGAGTCAGGAGTAAACATCCTCTTTAGGTCTGTAGTTGGGCACTGGGGTGGCGGAGGAGTGGGAGCACTACAGGCAGCGATACAGTAACACTGACATGTCAGAGGGACAGAATGGAAACTACAGGTAACTGAAAACTGTGTCTGGTATCTGACATGACGACAGTAAAATACACAGTGTTAGCACTGCTATCTCACAGCAGGTTATTCCTGGGCTTAAACCTGGGTAAGGTGAAGCTCAAGATTCTGGTCACATTGGAAAAAATGCCAGGGTTGATGCTGCCTATGTCAGCCCAAGTCTTACAAAAGATATCGTTAATCTCAAGATCGTCAATTCCAGGTCAAAAAAGGCTTAAAAAATGAAAACAAAGTGGTTTGCTGAACTCGCTCACAGAGTTCGATCCATTTCTCATAATTAACATATCAAATTTTAGTTATCTTTAAAAATATTATCTATATTTCGTGAGTATATACTGACATTAACTCCTGATAATCAAAAACCAACGCAAGTCAACATCTTTAGACTCCCGTGGAAAAATGGCCAACACAAATTCACACATTTAGCCTTAGCTGAACTTGGCATGCCACTCTTATCAATCAAAGATGATCAGTTCTGGCTCTTACAAAAACAAATAACAAACAACAAACAAACAAAACTTTGCAGTAGACAAAACCCCCACATGTAGGCGTCAAACTAGAGAATCAACCAGACAGTGGGCGATATCACAGTTGTCTGTGCATGATGGACAGAGCAGCACTCTGCAGCTGACTTCTAACTGAGAGCATGCAGACATTCACATCGGGAAACATTTTTAATGTGTTCTGATGTAAAACGATGGCTGACTGACTAGTTTACCTCAGTCACGTGTGGTGGTAAACACAGCTTGATTCCATTTGGGATGTGTAGCTGCTGCATGATTGGCGGGCTGTTTCGCGTTGTCAACATGATATGTTTCGTAGCTCCCCTCCCGGACATCAAGTGCAGTAGGCTTCTGATTAGTTTTAGAAAGTGCCTTTGCAAAGTGTACCAAGAGAAGAGTCAGTGATCTTTGTGGCACTGGTCCCAAGCACACTTACAGAGCCTCAGATATCCCAACAATCCAAATCCCAGCGACCATCTGATCATTAGACATCGATAAAGAAAGACATGATTTGTTCTTGGATGTTTGCTTGTTGGACTGATTTTTTATATGTGACTGTATTAAATTAGTTGAAACTATGCTCAGTGAGTAACATAATTTCAAGTACTGACAGCACTGTAACACCTTCAAAGAAGGGGGCTTATAAATTCTGAATGTACATTTTTGGAGGTGCATGTAGTCTGTGCTGTGGAGGACATGACATTTAAAGTCTGTCAGCATCCAATACATTTGGTCATTTGACTGAAGTAACTCTCGCTCGGATGGAGGGATGCTGTGTTTGAGGAGAGGCATCATTTCCGTGAAGCCTGAACAAAGCCCAGAGTCATACAATCATTAATTAACCAGGCTATCTGTTGCTGTGGTTACTAATGTTTAGAGAGGTCACTCGCTTTATGAGGAAACATCTATGCACACAATGATTATATTATAATCACTACTGCAGACAGTGACTGGGGAGAAATAACAAATCTACTATCAAATACATTCTGACCTTAGTAAACACACGAGACCCTAAAACAACGTGTTCTATACATATATATATATATATATATATATATATATATATATATATATATACATATATATATTTAAAATGTACCTTACATGGGAAGTACGTTTAGTGCCTGACAATGTCAATACTGCAATATCAGCACACAGTCATTAGCACAAAAGTGCATCAAGCCACAAGTAAGGCAGACCGCAGCAAATGAAGACTGACCAGAGAAGAGTAACAAGTCAATAATGCTCAGTATCACAGGCTTGGTTTTAAAGGCCTTATTAGTGCTGCATCACGATGCCACACTAGCAAAGGTAAACAAATTTAGAATGTGTAAAAATGTTTTCTTTAAAACAAGACAAAACACACATGTGATATTGCTATTAGAAATTACAATAAGAAGTCATTTTCTATGGTAGTTTCACCTTAAAGGAGAAAGAGAGAGAATGTCAACTAAATATCTGAGCAGCTGGGGTAGAAGGGCCTCGGTCAGGGTCATGTGCAAAGCAACCCTGGAGCTCTGTCAGAGTCACCATTGGGTTCTCTTGACCAAGGAACTCTTTGACCAAGGCGTTGGAGTTTGCCAAAATGGACCTGAATGACTCTCAGACCATAAGAAACAACATTCATTGATTCAGTGAAACAAAGACTGAACTTTTTGGCCTCTTTGGATGAATGGATGGATGGATGGATGGATGGATGGATGGATGCGTGGATGGATGGATGGATGGATGCGTGGATGGATGGATGGACGGATGGATGGATGCGTGGATGGATGGATGGACGGATGGATGCGTGGATGGATGGATGGATGATGGATGGACGGACGGATGGATGCGTGGATGGATGGATGGATGCGTGGATGGATGGATGGATGGATGGATGGACGGATGGATGGATGCGTGGATGGATGGATGGATGATGGATGGACGGATGGATGGATGCGTGGATGGATGCATGGATGGATGGATGGATGGATGGATGGATGGAAGGATGGATGCGTGGATGGATGGATGGATGGACGGATGGATGGATGCGTGAATGGATGGATGGATGGATGGACAAACGGATGCGTGGATGGATGGATGGATGGATGGATGGACGGATGGATAGACGGATGGATGGACGAATGGATGGATGGATGGATGGATGCGTGGATGGATGGATGCGTGGATGGATGGATGGATGGACGGACGGATGCGTGGATGGATGGATGGATGCGTGGATGGATGGATGGACGGATGGATGGATGCGTGGATGGATGGATGGATGATGGATGGACGGATGGATGGATGCGTGGATGGATGGATGGATGGAAGGATGGATGCGTGGATGGATGGATGGATGGACGGATGCGTGAATGGATGGATGGATGGATGGACGAACGGATGCGTGGATGGATGGATGGATGGACGGATGGATAGACGGATGGATGGACGGATGGATGGATGGATGGATGCGTGGATGGATGGATGCGTGGATGGATGGATGGATGGACGGACGGATGCGTGGATGGATGGATGGATGGATGGATGGACGGATGGATAAACGGATGGATGCGTGGATGGATGGTCTGGATTGGGAGGGAGACTGGATGAAACTCACCACATGTGTCCCCCTGTGGTAAACTGAGTTTTTGGACATGAGTTCGACAGACACAGCTGTCTAGATATGATCCCATAGCTGACAGTGCATGTCAGAGCACAGACAAAGCCATGATGTGCAAAGAATTGTCTGTAGAGCTCTGACACAGAAAATTCCAGGCCAAGCTGAACAATCCAGGTAGAACAACCTTAGCTAGGGAGGAGAACCTGGCGGTCACTCCGACAGAGCTTCAGTATTGCTCTGTAGAGAGAAGAAAACTTTCCAGAAATTCTCTGGTCTGATGAAACAAATATTGTATTCTTTGGACTGAATGCCAGGCATCATGGCTAGAGGAAACCGGGCACTGCTCATCACCTCCCCAATAAGCAAAGTGATGGCACCATCATGCTATGGGAAGGAACTGGGAGACCAACATGTAGCCACACATCTGAAAGCATATTGATTTGCTCTCCTGATATTTAGACTGTAGTATTGATATTTTAACCTTTCTTTGAATGCAGCAGTGTGTAGAGACAACCTTGAGGATAACGTGCTCCAGAGTGATTTGGACCTGGGAGTAAAGTTTCATCTTGCAGTTATTTTAAAGCTACCTAACAACTCCTGTGTTGGCTATCTTGGGTCTGCGTCTTTGCTTAGTGCCATTATTTACTGACAGAACATCAGCAAAAGTTGTAACCATGAATGGCATCAGCAATTTGCCTGTTTAAGAGAGTTTAGAAAGTGTGTGTTTTCCTATGAAGCATCATTTTTGAATAACAATACAAACTAGAAAAAATTTGCGTTTCCTGCGAAAATGCTGTGTGGATGCCGTAACGCTGAAGCTGTCTGCTGAAAATAGCTGAAAAAGATTAAAAGTTGCAAAAAGTGTATGGCGGTAAAGAAACTGAAAATTATGCTGAAAAAAGGTGAAGAAGCAGTAATTTTTGCTGAAAGGTGGTGAAAAGTCAAAAGCTCTACTGAAAAGGGGTAAAGAAGCTAAAATTTGTACTGAAAAGAGGTGAAAAGAAATTGTGCCATGAGCAGGATTCAAACCTGGCCCTACTGGTCTCAAGGTGGCTACTCAACTCACTGAGCCAAAGTCATTATCAAAACCAAAAAGATGGAGAGACTGACAATTGTGCTGAAATGAGCAGAAGATGCTGAGAATTGCGCTGATAAGAGGTGAAAAGACTGAAAATTCTGCTTAAGAGAGGTCAATCAGCAGAATTTCTGCAGAAAAAAGGTAAAGATGCAAAACGTTGTGCTGAAAAGAGGTGAATCAGCAGAATTTCTGCTGAAAATAGTTTTTTTTCTGAAAACAACAAAAAGAAAAGCTGTGAGAGGTAAGTGACGGAAGTGATGTTGTAGGTGACGTCAGACGCCGGAGATTTTGGCGGAGAAAAAGCAAATGGTAGCATAGAGTTTAACAAAGGTTTTCCAAGCTTCAGTATTTCCAAATATACTAATCAATTGTCATATAACTAACAACATCTGTTTTATCATCTCTAACACCCTGGAGGACAACGGGGAGAGTTTAGACGCTCTCCAAGATTACATCGACCGCTGTTTTCAAGATTTAGTAATGCATAAGGCCCAGAGTGCATCTTCCCCGGCCAAAATCGAGACGCCGTCATCGAAGAGAAGTCGCCAGGCAGACTCCCCCGGTACAACATCGCCTGCCGGCAAAGACATCGCAGAAATCCTGGAGTCCATCGACAAGCGATTGTCCAGTTTCGATGCGAGGCTGTCCCTGGTGGAGATTTTACACCGGGAATTTAAATCTCTGAGAGAATCCCTGGAATTCAGCCAGCGGCAGGTGGAAACGCTTGCCGCTGAAAATGCCACGCTACGGGAGTCGGTTAAATCTCTCACCGATAACGTGACCCAGCTAAACATTGAAAATAAAAAAATAAAAGAGTCCGTTATCGATTTACAAGCCCGTAGCATGAGAGATAATCTTGTGTTTTCTGGTATTCCAGAAACTGCCGGAGAGGACGCAGAGGCAACGGTGAAAAGCTTCATTAAAATCCACCTGAAGCTGCCGGAGGACACCGTAAAGAACATCGACTTCGATAGAGTACATCGCTTGGGGGGCGCGCGGTCGCGGACCGCGAGACCACGGCCTATTGTGGCCAAATTCAGTCAATTCAAACAGAAGGAACAGGTGAAGAGTCGCGGCAGAGAGCTGAAAGGAACGGACTTCAGCGTGAACGACCAGTTCCCCAAAGAGATCCTGGAACGACGCAAGGTCCTGTTCCCAGTTCGACGTAGCTTTATCCAGAAAGGCTCCCGTGCTGTCATCGCTGTGGACCGGCTCTACGTGGACGGACAGCTGTACCGCGACCCCGGCACCACACCGTGGTTATACTGACTGCACTCCAGATAAGAACCCGCTACACTCTTTTCTTATTCATTCACACTTTCTCCTTTAAAATGTGTTTAACCTAGTAATATCAGTAGGATGTCATAGCAGATATAACACCGTCACCCTCCGTCATTGCTTTAATTGGAATGTTTCCGTTTCGTTTCCTTTTTTTTGTTGTCGCTCACAGTTCATGTGGTTTCTTTCTTTCTCTTGTCTTTCACTGCTGTGGTCACCTACTTCCCCACTCACCTACAAACAACACCCTCTATTTCTCCATATTTTCACAACACGATCACGCAAACACATCAGCTCAACAGCAGCACATTCACAACAGCCTCACAGCACGCACAGACTTGCAGGACACATAAGCAAGCCACGCTTGTTCATATTAGTGAATATTCACACACATAGTCAGACTTATGGAGTCTCTCACCACACTTCTTTTTCTCTTTCTATTTACAAACAAGGGATGTTTCCATATTCTCTCCACCTGTCTAAACAAAACACCCAGCATACATCATTAAACATACACGCACAATTAAGGGCATGCTGAGGTTTGTCACATGGAATGTAAATGGAGCTGGCACCAGAGGAAAGAGGTTAAAAATATTTAACCAGCTTAAAAAACTACAGGCAGATGTTATTTTATTACAAGAAACTCACAAACCTGTCACAGGTTTAAATGAACTTAAAACACCTGAGTTTCCTAACGTGTTTGCAGCCGGTTATAATTCTAGACAACGGGGAGTAGCAATTTTAATACATAAAAATGTTAATTTTACAGTACTCGATACAGTTATAGATCCAGAGGGTAGATTTCTAATTATTAAACTATCAATATTGAACAAAAAACTATGTATTGTTAGTATATATGGTCCAAATGTTGATGAACCCTCATTCTTCCACGGTTTTTTTAGTGCACTCTCTGAACACCTTGATTGCACACTCATTCTTGGCGGTGACCTCAACCTTGGACTAAATGAAGAAATGGATAGGCTCAACACAACAGGAACTCAGCGTAATTGGCAGTCCACAAATATAATCAAACAGTATATGAACGACTTTGGTCTTTGCGATGCATGGCGCTCTCTTCACCCCACCAGTAAGGAATATACTTTTTTCTCGCATGTTCATCACTCTTACTCTCGTCTGGATTATTTTTTGGTCAGCAGCTCACTGCTGTGTGACATTTCAGACACTGAGATTCATCCTATAGCTGTCAGCGATCATGCTCCTGTATCTTTAACACTAATGCACAAGAATAATACTACGCCAAGTAAAAACTGGAGATTTAATATATCACTACTTAAAGATGAAGACTTTATTAAATACTTTAAAAAGGAATGGACTTCATATTTAGACTTTAATGACACTCCCGGAATATCTGCTTCTGTTCTATGGGAAGCAGGGAAAGCTGTGATGAGAGGTAAAATAATTTCTTTCTCATCACACAAAAAGAAAGAAGAAAACAAAAATATTCAGGAATTAGAAAAAAACATCAAATCACTAGAAGAAGCCTACGCGTCCCACCAAGATCAGGAAACATTGAACAAAATATGCAAAACAAAACTAGAATTAAATGAAACTATTAATAAAAAAACACAATTCCTTATACAAAGACTTCGCTTGCAGAATTTTGAACACAGTAACAAATCAGGTCGATTTCTAGCTAACCAGCTAAAAATAAATAAAGAAAAAACAACTATATGTGCTGCTAAAGATTTATCGGGGAACACAATATATGATCCTGGAAGAATAAACAACATTTTTAGGGATTTCTATGAAACTTTATACTCACCACAAATAAACCCATCTAAAAATGAAATTGATCTGTTTCTTGACAACGTAACTCTTCCAAAATTACTAGACAGTCAAGCAATGGAATTGGATTCGCCACTGACGCCAAGTGAACTCCAGGAAGCCCTGATAAGTATGCCCAATAATAAGGCCCCAGGTCCAGACGGCTTCCCTGCAGAATTCTACAAAGAATTCTGGACAATTTTGGCACCAGTATTCCACAGCATGTTGCAGGAAATCGAGGAAAAGGGCAGACTACCACCAAATATGAATTCTGCCAACATTAGTCTCCTGCTAAAACCAGGCAAAGACCCTTTATTTCCCTCAAGCTATCGTCCAATTTCTCTTTTAAATGTAGACCTTAAAATAATCTGCAAAGCTCTCTCAAAGAGATTAGAGAAAATGACCCCCCTCTTAATTCATCCTGACCAAACTGGTTTCATAAAAGGTCGGCACTCCTCAACAAACACTCGTAGATTACTTAATTTAATAGACTACTCATACGATAAAAACATCGAAGCCATAATATTATCTCTAGATGCAGAAAAAGCATTTGACAGAGTTAATTGGAAATTTTTATTCGCGACTTTACACAAATTTGGTTTTGGAAACTCTTTCATAAACTGGATAAGAATATTATACAATTCCCCAACGGCTCGTATCAGAACAAATGACCAGACATCCTCCAGCTTCTGTCTCCTGAGGGGCACCAGACAGGGATGCCCACTCTCCCCCTCACTTTTTGCAATTTTTATCGAACCTCTAGCAGCAGCATTTAGACAGGCTACAACAATTAAGGGCATAAAATGTAAGAACATAGAACATAAAATCAGTCTCTATGCGGATGATGTGTTGCTTTTTCTGCAAAACACACAAACCAACCTCTCTGAGGTAATTACTTTAATAAACTGGTTTTCAAGAGTTTCAGATTATTCAATTAACTGGCCAAAATCTACAGTTCTCCCCATTAACTGCTCCTTCCATAATTCTTCCTCTGCCCCACTGCAATCCGGAAATATTAAATATTTAGGTATTAATATCTCTCCTAAGCTTTCAGACTTAACTAAACTAAACCACATCCCACTTCTAAAGAAAGTAGAAGGCGATCTGACTAGATGGAAATCTTTACCCATATCACTCATGGGAAGGGTCGCCACTATAAAAATGATGATCTTGCCAAAAATAAATTACTTATTTTTGATGATCCCTAACAAACCATCACAAGATTGGTTCAGATCTCTGGATTCATATATTTCCAAATTCCTTTGGAAAGATAAACCCCCGCGTATTAGCTTAAAAACGCTACAAAGAACCAAGGATAGAGGAGGATTAGATCTGCCTAATTTTCACCAATACTTCTTAGCCAACAGGCTTCAGTTCATCTCAGAATGGTTAAAACATACCTTCTTAGTTGAGCCCTGGCTAGATGTTGAACAGGCACTATGCAAGGATCTAGAGATTTCAGACCTACCATTTATTAGCTCAAACATCAAAAGACATGAATGCTTTAAAAGTATCAACATCAGCTTTTCTCTAACAGCATGGTGGGAGTTTCTAAAAATAACGGAGTCTTCATTAATCCCATGCAAACGTACACCTATCTGGAATAACCCTGACATATTACAAAACAATAATATGATTAATTTCCCAGAATGGAGTTGTAAAGGAATTAAATACTTAGAACATATATTAGAGGGAACAGAATTTATTCCATTTGACAGACTAGTTGAACAATATGGGATCAACAAGACAAGGTTTTTAGAATATCAACAAATTAAATCCATAGTAAAAAAGAAATTTAACCTCAGTCAAGTTGAATTACAAACACCACTAAGTGCGGCACATTTTCTTACTCTTAAATCCCCCAAATTATTATCTAAAATATACAGAACACTTTCTAAATTAGATGAATCAATATCCCTTCCTACTGCAAAGTGGGAAGCAGATTTATCAGTCAACCTAGACCAAAACTTCTGGTCTCAGATTTGCTTAAAAACTTTTAAATTAATTAAAAATCCCAGTCTGCAATTAATACAATACAAAATACTTCATAGAGTGCACTATACAGGTCATCGGATGTTCAAGATGGGCTTTACATCTTCCAACAACTGCTCACACTGTCAAGGCAATACACCAGACAATTACATCCACGCTCTTTGGTTCTGTCCACCAGTGCAAAAGTTTTGGCGCGAGATATGTGAAGACTTATCAAAATGTCTGAAATGTAACATTCCAACCTCCCCCTTAGTGTGTTTGTTGGGCAGCTTAGATAATGTCACTTCAGAAAAGAATATAGCCCATATGATCTTCACTGCCCTATGCATAGCCAAGAAAACAGTCCTCATGAACTGGAAAAATAAAAATAATCTTAATTCTAACCAATATAGAAATTATCTATTAGATTACATTAGTCTTGATACAGCCTCTGCCACCACATCAGATCAATTGCTCTGGGCCCCTTTTATCAGCTCCATCACCTAGTGGGGGTGGGGGGTCATAGTTTGGTCCCGCCTTCACTGTTGTGATTGGTGAGGGGGTAGGGACAGGCTTAGGGCGTCGGGGGGTTCCCCGGAGGCATCTTCCTTGGGGGGCCCAACCCGGGGTAGCGGTCACGTCCGGTTAGGGGCTCTGTTGGCTCTCAGGTGACTGTTTCCTCGCGGCTGCGTGCAGCGGGGCTAGGGGAGGGTCTGTGCTGACGGACGTGGGTTACTGACCTGGCAACCTGGCTGCCCCTGGGTGGGTCCGGGATGGGCGTGAGGTTCTGGGGGTGCTCCGTCTCTGGGCGGGGGCCCGGGCCGGGCCTCGGGGGCTCGGGTCCTGGTTGGTGTGTTGCCGGGGTTGTGGGCGGGTGGGTGCATGGGGGCCCGGCCCTGGAGCAGGGTGCCGCCGGTGCATCGAGCCGCCTGGGGGGCTCTTCAACTGGTGGGGGGGATGGTCACATCTGGCAGGAGCTTTCTTCTCTCAGGAACTCTCTGCAGGAGGGGGAGATACAGGAGAGGTGGAGGAAGATCTCAGCCTGGGCGTTTACCGTCTTATGTAGTCTGGAAGATGTGTGGTTGGTGGGGTGGGTGCAGTTTTCTCTGTGGTGGGGTTGGGTGGACTGTCCAGGGCTCTGTGGAGCCGGGGGGCGCTACTGCACTGGGCCCCGGTCTGATGGGCCTGGGCCCCCCTTCCCTGGCGGGTCGCAGAGGGTGGGAGTGCCTACTGGGGTCAGCGGGGGAGCTGGCCCCAGGGAGGGGTTACCTGCCCCTCCCTTCCTTCCCTCCCCATCTCCAGCTGCCTCCCTCTTCCCGCTCCTCCACAACCACCCACACATGCAGGGCCTTGGAGTGGGGGTATGTCACCAGGGTGCAGAGGAGGCTACCCCCCCCCCTGTCCCCTTCTGGCTGCCTCTGCCTCAATTTTATCCCACAACTTAGACATTCACATTATTCACACTCTCATTACACATACATATAGGATCTTGGGGGTGGGCACAATCACGGAGTCCAAATCACCATCAGGGTGTATACCTCACCCCTGACGTCGTTGCCCACCTCTCAATTTTAAATACACTTAGTCATTGAGGGTTAGCAGGAGGGACTATGCGCTTACCTGCTGCTCCTTGGCAGGTAGCTCCATGCCCTCCTGGGTTTTAATTGCACCTTAGAACACATATGCATCAACACTACAATGAGCGGGTGGAGGGAGGTTTGGAGTCTTCTCCCACCCCCATTCTCTGCGGCCTGCTGGAGCGGGAGGGCTAGTAGGAGGAGTTGGCCGTCCGACTGCGGTCTGGGGTGTGGGGCCTCCCTGCTGCTGCGGAGTCGGGGTGGTCTGCCTCTCCCCACCGCAGGGAAAAGGGTGACACCACCTGGGTCTGGGTGCAATTCCCCCCTCCAGGGGCAAGGGTACCTAGACCCGGTTTGTAGAGTACGCTTGGGGAGTGTGATTGTGTGTACAGCGTCTCTTTATGTCTGTCTCCACGTTGGTTGAGTGTGGAGTGAGTGCATATGAGAGCATGAGGGTGGGAATGGATGTTTGTGTCTGTGTGTGCCTGTATGTCTGTGTCTATATGTCAGGTTGGGTATCAGACGCCACCTCTCTGGGGACACCTCAGGCCCTCCAAGGTTTGGAGGCCTATCTCCACCCACCACCACTTCCCCTGCCGGTGGCGGACTCCCTCAGGTGTCGGTGTGTTGGTGGTTCTTTGTGTCTGGGGGTGGGCGTCCAGGTACACACCGGCTCACTCCTTGGCGGCCGCTTGTCGGGGCCTGGGGCCTGGGGCTCGCTCGGGCCCCTTTGGAGGTGGGGTGCCCCCGGCCTCTCGGCCTAGGGCTCGGTCACTCAGGCGCAGCTGGGGGCCGGCGGAGCTCACGGGCGCGTCACTGCAACTCCCCCTGGCTTCTGCTCCGCGGCTGCTGAGTGAGCCCTCATCTGGGACTCTCCTCAGCTCTTACTGGAACAGTGGCGCGGCTGCCCCTCTGTTGGTCTTCCATGGTCTCTTGTGTTCTGGGGGCCTCTGGATGTCTGGAGTTTTGATCTCCTCCATACCCGCTTCACACCCTGGAGGACGGGGCTGTGGCCCCCCCACACTCCCTAGCAGATCATTACATGGAGAAACCTTTGGAATGCAAGCATGCTGATCCACACAGGTATGCACACATGGGTATTCACAGACGCGGACTAAAGCTTTCTTGGCTGCTGCCTCAAAGCACACTGTGCGCTGTCTATCTTGCGTGCTGCACAATATCGTTTATTACTTAGTAAATACTGATATCTATGACTAGCTAGTTTATTGTGATGGTGCTTTGTTTTCTCTATTATTATGTTGCTCTTTGTTGTTTGCTGTCGCCTCTGTTTGTTTGTTTGTTTGTTTGTTTGTTTTTTCTCCATACAGGTGACCCAGGAGTTTTTTTTTTTTTGGTTTTTTTTTTGTGTCTCTCTTCCCCCCCCTTCTCACCGTCTCTTCTCCCCTTGGGTTTTCTTTCTTTCTCTCCCCCTCTCTCTCTCATTCATTCCCCCTGTCCTATTTATTAAAAAAAAAAAAAAAAAAAAATGACAAAGGATGAACTAAAGCTCTGCCATCACGTAATGTCGCATACTGCTGTTTCTGATGTCATTTAAAAAAAAAAAAAAAAAAAAACCGGGCACTGCTCATCACCTCCCCAATAAGCAAAGTGATGGCACCATCATGCTATGGGAAGGAACTGGGAGACCAACATGTAGCCACACATCTGAAAGCATATTGATTTGCTCTCCTGATATTTAGACTGTAGTATTGATATTTTAACCTTTCTTTGAATGCAGCAGTGTGTAGAGACAACCTTGAGGATAACGTGCTCCAGAGTGATTTGGACCTGGGAGTAAAGTTTCATCTTGCAGTTATTTTAAAGCTACCTAACAACTCCTGTGTTGGCTATCTTGGGTCTGCGTCTTTGCTTAGTGCCATTATTTACTGACAGAACATCAGCAAAAGTTGTAACCATGAATGGCATCAGCAATTTGCCTGTTTAAGAGAGTTTAGAAAGTGTGTGTTTTCCTATGAAGCATCATTTTTGAATAACAATACAAACTAGAAAAAATTTGCGTTTCCTGCGAAAATGCTGTGTGGATGCCGTAACGCTGAAGCTGTCTGCTGAAAATAGCTGAAAAAGATTAAAAGTTGCAAAAAGTGTATGGCGGTAAAGAAACTGAAAATTATGCTGAAAAAAGGTGAAGAAGCAGTAATTTTTGCTGAAAGGTGGTGAAAAGTCAAAAGCTCTACTGAAAAGGGGTAAAGAAGCTAAAATTTGTACTGAAAAGAGGTGAAAAGAAATTGTGCCATGAGCAGGATTCAAACCTGGCCCTACTGGTCTCAAGGTGGCTACTCAACTCACTGAGCCAAAGTCATTATCAAAACCAAAAAGATGGAGAGACTGACAATTGTGCTGAAATGAGCAGAAGATGCTGAGAATTGCGCTGATAAGAGGTGAAAAGACTGAAAATTCTGCTTAAGAGAGGTCAATCAGCAGAATTTCTGCAGAAAAAAGGTAAAGATGCAAAACGTTGTGCTGAAAAGAGGTGAATCAGCAGAATTTCTGCTGAAAATAGTTTTTTTTCTGAAAACAACAAAAAGAAAAGCTGTGAGAGGTAAGTGACGGAAGTGATGTTGTAGGTGACGTCAGACGCCGGAGATTTTGGCGGAGAAAAAGCAAATGGTAGCATAGAGTTTAACAAAGGTTTTCCAAGCTTCAGTATTTCCAAATATACTAATCAATTGTCATATAACTAACAACATCTGTTTTATCATCTCTAACACCCTGGAGGACAACGGGGAGAGTTTAGACGCTCTCCAAGATTACATCGACCGCTGTTTTCAAGATTTAGTAATGCATAAGGCCCAGAGTGCATCTTCCCCGGCCAAAATCGAGACGCCGTCATCGAAGAGAAGTCGCCAGGCAGACTCCCCCGGTACAACATCGCCTGCCGGCAAAGACATCGCAGAAATCCTGGAGTCCATCGACAAGCGATTGTCCAGTTTCGATGCGAGGCTGTCCCTGGTGGAGATTTTACACCGGGAATTTAAATCTCTGAGAGAATCCCTGGAATTCAGCCAGCGGCAGGTGGAAACGCTTGCCGCTGAAAATGCCACGCTACGGGAGTCGGTTAAATCTCTCACCGATAACGTGACCCAGCTAAACATTGAAAATAAAAAAATAAAAGAGTCCGTTATCGATTTACAAGCCCGTAGCATGAGAGATAATCTTGTGTTTTCTGGTATTCCAGAAACTGCCGGAGAGGACGCAGAGGCAATGGTGAAAAGCTTCATTAAAATCCACCTGAAGCTGCCGGAGGACACCGTAAAGAACATCGACTTCGATAGAGTACATCGCTTGGGGGGCGCGCGGTCGCGGACCGCGAGACCACGGCCTATTGTGGCCAAATTCAGTCAATTCAAACAGAAGGAACAGGTGAAGAGTCGCGGCAGAGAGCTGAAAGGAACGGACTTCAGCGTGAACGACCAGTTCCCCAAAGAGATCCTGGAACGACGCAAGGTCCTGTTCCCAGTTCGACGTAGCTTTATCCAGAAAGGCTCCCGTGCTGTCATCGCTGTGGACCGGCTCTACGTGGACGGACAGCTGTACCGCGACCCCGGCACCACACCGTGGTTATACTGACTGCACTCCAGATAAGAACCCGCTACACTCTTTTCTTATTCATTCACACTTTCTCCTTTAAAATGTGTTTAACCTAGTAATATCAGTAGGATGTCATAGCAGATATAACACCGTCACCCTCCGTCATTGCTTTAATTGGAATGTTTCCGTTTCGTTTCCTTTTTTTTGTTGTCGCTCACAGTTCATGTGGTTTCTTTCTTTCTCTTGTCTTTCACTGCTGTGGTCACCTACTTCCCCACTCACCTACAAACAACACCCTCTATTTCTCCATATTTTCACAACACGATCACGCAAACACATCAGCTCAACAGCAGCACATTCACAACAGCCTCACAGCACGCACAGACTTGCAGGACACATAAGCAAGCCACGCTTGTTCATATTAGTGAATATTCACACACATAGTCAGACTTATGGAGTCTCTCACCACACTTCTTTTTCTCTTTCTATTTACAAACAAGGGATGTTTCCATATTCTCTCCACCTGTCTAAACAAAACACCCAGCATACATCATTAAACATACACGCACAATTAAGGGCATGCTGAGGTTTGTCACATGGAATGTAAATGGAGCTGGCACCAGAGGAAAGAGGTTAAAAATATTTAACCAGCTTAAAAAACTACAGGCAGATGTTATTTTATTACAAGAAACTCACAAACCTGTCACAGGTTTAAATGAACTTAAAACACCTGAGTTTCCTAACGTGTTTGCAGCCGGTTATAATTCTAGACAACGGGGAGTAGCAATTTTAATACATAAAAATGTTAATTTTACAGTACTCGATACAGTTATAGATCCAGAGGGTAGATTTCTAATTATTAAACTATCAATATTGAACAAAAAACTATGTATTGTTAGTATATATGGTCCAAATGTTGATGAACCCTCATTCTTCCACGGTTTTTTTAGTGCACTCTCTGAACACCTTGATTGCACACTCATTCTTGGCGGTGACCTCAACCTTGGACTAAATGAAGAAATGGATAGGCTCAACACAACAGGAACTCAGCGTAATTGGCAGTCCACAAATATAATCAAACAGTATATGAACGACTTTGGTCTTTGCGATGCATGGCGCTCTCTTCACCCCACCAGTAAGGAATATACTTTTTTCTCGCATGTTCATCACTCTTACTCTCGTCTGGATTATTTTTTGGTCAGCAGCTCACTGCTGTGTGACATTTCAGACACTGAGATTCATCCTATAGCTGTCAGCGATCATGCTCCTGTATCTTTAACACTAATGCACAAGAATAATACTACGCCAAGTAAAAACTGGAGATTTAATATATCACTACTTAAAGATGAAGACTTTATTAAATACTTTAAAAAGGAATGGACTTCATATTTAGACTTTAATGACACTCCCGGAATATCTGCTTCTGTTCTATGGGAAGCAGGGAAAGCTGTGATGAGAGGTAAAATAATTTCTTTCTCATCACACAAAAAGAAAGAAGAAAACAAAAATATTCAGGAATTAGAAAAAAACATCAAATCACTAGAAGAAGCCTACGCGTCCCACCAAGATCAGGAAACATTGAACAAAATATGCAAAACAAAACTAGAATTAAATGAAACTATTAATAAAAAAACACAATTCCTTATACAAAGACTTCGCTTGCAGAATTTTGAACACAGTAACAAATCAGGTCGATTTCTAGCTAACCAGCTAAAAATAAATAAAGAAAAAACAACTATATGTGCTGCTAAAGATTTATCGGGGAACACAATATATGATCCTGGAAGAATAAACAACATTTTTAGGGATTTCTATGAAACTTTATACTCACCACAAATAAACCCATCTAAAAATGAAATTGATCTGTTTCTTGACAACGTAACTCTTCCAAAATTACTAGACAGTCAAGCAATGGAATTGGATTCGCCACTGACGCCAAGTGAACTCCAGGAAGCCCTGATAAGTATGCCCAATAATAAGGCCCCAGGTCCAGACGGCTTCCCTGCAGAATTCTACAAAGAATTCTGGACAATTTTGGCACCAGTATTCCACAGCATGTTGCAGGAAATCGAGGAAAAGGGCAGACTACCACCAAATATGAATTCTGCCAACATTAGTCTCCTGCTAAAACCAGGCAAAGACCCTTTATTTCCCTCAAGCTATCGTCCAATTTCTCTTTTAAATGTAGACCTTAAAATAATCTGCAAAGCTCTCTCAAAGAGATTAGAGAAAATGACCCCCCTCTTAATTCATCCTGACCAAACTGGTTTCATAAAAGGTCGGCACTCCTCAACAAACACTCGTAGATTACTTAATTTAATAGACTACTCATACGATAAAAACATCGAAGCCATAATATTATCTCTAGATGCAGAAAAAGCATTTGACAGAGTTAATTGGAAATTTTTATTCGCGACTTTACACAAATTTGGTTTTGGAAACTCTTTCATAAACTGGATAAGAATATTATACAATTCCCCAACGGCTCGTATCAGAACAAATGACCAGACATCCTCCAGCTTCTGTCTCCTGAGGGGCACCAGACAGGGATGCCCACTCTCCCCCTCACTTTTTGCAATTTTTATCGAACCTCTAGCAGCAGCATTTAGACAGGCTACAACAATTAAGGGCATAAAATGTAAGAACATAGAACATAAAATCAGTCTCTATGCGGATGATGTGTTGCTTTTTCTGCAAAACACACAAACCAACCTCTCTGAGGTAATTACTTTAATAAACTGGTTTTCAAGAGTTTCAGATTATTCAATTAACTGGCCAAAATCTACAGTTCTCCCCATTAACTGCTCCTTCCATAATTCTTCCTCTGCCCCACTGCAATCCGGAAATATTAAATATTTAGGTATTAATATCTCTCCTAAGCTTTCAGACTTAACTAAACTAAACCACATCCCACTTCTAAAGAAAGTAGAAGGCGATCTGACTAGATGGAAATCTTTACCCATATCACTCATGGGAAGGGTCGCCACTATAAAAATGATGATCTTGCCAAAAATAAATTACTTATTTTTGATGATCCCTAACAAACCATCACAAGATTGGTTCAGATCTCTGGATTCATATATTTCCAAATTCCTTTGGAAAGATAAACCCCCGCGTATTAGCTTAAAAACGCTACAAAGAACCAAGGATAGAGGAGGATTAGATCTGCCTAATTTTCACCAATACTTCTTAGCCAACAGGCTTCAGTTCATCTCAGAATGGTTAAAACATACCTTCTTAGTTGAGCCCTGGCTAGATGTTGAACAGGCACTATGCAAGGATCTAGAGATTTCAGACCTACCATTTATTAGCTCAAACATCAAAAGACATGAATGCTTTAAAAGTATCAACATCAGCTTTTCTCTAACAGCATGGTGGGAGTTTCTAAAAATAACGGAGTCTTCATTAATCCCATGCAAACGTACACCTATCTGGAATAACCCTGACATATTACAAAACAATAATATGATTAATTTCCCAGAATGGAGTTGTAAAGGAATTAAATACTTAGAACATATATTAGAGGGAACAGAATTTATTCCATTTGACAGACTAGTTGAACAATATGGGATCAACAAGACAAGGTTTTTAGAATATCAACAAATTAAATCCATAGTAAAAAAGAAATTTAACCTCAGTCAAGTTGAATTACAAACACCACTAAGTGCGGCACATTTTCTTACTCTTAAATCCCCCAAATTATTATCTAAAATATACAGAACACTTTCTAAATTAGATGAATCAATATCCCTTCCTACTGCAAAGTGGGAAGCAGATTTATCAGTCAACCTAGACCAAAACTTCTGGTCTCAGATTTGCTTAAAAACTTTTAAATTAATTAAAAATCCCAGTCTGCAATTAATACAATACAAAATACTTCATAGAGTGCACTATACAGGTCATCGGATGTTCAAGATGGGCTTTACATCTTCCAACAACTGCTCACACTGTCAAGGCAATACACCAGACAATTACATCCACGCTCTTTGGTTCTGTCCACCAGTGCAAAAGTTTTGGCGCGAGATATGTGAAGACTTATCAAAATTTCTGAAATGTAACATTCCAACCTCCCCCTTAGTGTGTTTGTTGGGCAGCTTAGATAATGTCACTTCAGAAAAGAATATAGCCCATATGATCTTCACTGCCCTATGCATAGCCAAGAAAACAGTCCTCATGAACTGGAAAAATAAAAATAATCTTAATTCTAACCAATATAGAAATTATCTATTAGATTACATTAGTCTTGATACAGCCTCTGCCACCACATCAGATCAATTGCTCTGGGCCCCTTTTATCAGCTCCATCACCTAGTGGGGGTGGGGGGTCATAGTTTGGTCCCGCCTTCACTGTTGTGATTGGTGAGGGGGTAGGGACAGGCTTAGGGCGTCGGGGGGTTCCCCGGAGGCATCTTCCTTGGGGGGCCCAACCCGGGGTAGCGGTCACGTCCGGTTAGGGGCTCTGTTGGCTCTCAGGTGACTGTTTCCTCGCGGCTGCGTGCAGCGGGGCTAGGGGAGGGTCTGTGCTGACGGACGTGGGTTACTGACCTGGCAACCTGGCTGCCCCTGGGTGGGTCCGGGATGGGCATGAGGTTCTGGGGGTGCTCCGTCTCTGGGCGGGGGCCCGGGCCGGGCCTCGGGGGCTCGGGTCCTGGTTGGTGTGTTGCCGGGGTTGTGGGCGGGTGGGTGCATGGGGGCCCGGCCCTGGAGCAGGGTGCCGCCGGTGCATCGAGCCGCCTGGGGGGCTCTTCAACTGGTGGGGGGGATGGTCACATCTGGCAGGAGCTTTCTTCTCTCAGGAACTCTCTGCAGGAGGGGGAGATACAGGAGAGGTGGAGGAAGATCTCAGCCTGGGCGTTTACCGTCTTATGTAGTCTGGAAGATGTGTGGTTGGTGGGGTGGGTGCAGTTTTCTCTGTGGTGGGGTTGGGTGGACTGTCCAGGGCTCTGTGGAGCCGGGGGGCGCTACTGCACTGGGCCCCGGTCTGATGGGCCTGGGCCCCCCTTCCCTGGCGGGTCGCAGAGGGTGGGAGTGCCTACTGGGGTCAGCGGGGGAGCTGGCCCCAGGGAGGGGTTACCTGCCCCTCCCTTCCTTCCCTCCCCATCTCCAGCTGCCTCCCTCTTCCCGCTCCTCCACAACCACCCACACATGCAGGGCCTTGGAGTGGGGGTATGTCACCAGGGTGCAGAGGAGGCTACCCCCCCCCCCTGTCCCCTTCTGGCTGCCTCTGCCTCAATTTTATCCCACAACTTAGACATTCACATTATTCACACTCTCATTACACATACATATAGGATCTTGGGGGTGGGCACAATCACGGAGTCCAAATCACCATCAGGGTGTATACCTCACCCCTGACGTCGTTGCCCACCTCTCAATTTTAAATACACTTAGTCATTGAGGGTTAGCAGGAGGGACTATGCGCTTACCTGCTGCTCCTTGGCAGGTAGCTCCATGCCCTCCTGGGTTTTAATTGCACCTTAGAACACATATGCATCAACACTACAATGAGCGGGTGGAGGGAGGTTTGGAGTCTTCTCCCACCCCCATTCTCTGCGGCCTGCTGGAGCGGGAGGGCTAGTAGGAGGAGTTGGCCGTCCGACTGCGGTCTGGGGTGTGGGGCCTCCCTGCTGCTGCGGAGTCGGGGTGGTCTGCCTCTCCCCACCGCAGGGAAAAGGGTGACACCACCTGGGTCTGGGTGCAATTCCCCCCTCCAGGGGCAAGGGTACCTAGACCCGGTTTGTAGAGTACGCTTGGGGAGTGTGATTGTGTGTACAGCGTCTCTTTATGTCTGTCTCCACGTTGGTTGAGTGTGGAGTGAGTGCATATGAGAGCATGAGGGTGGGAATGGATGTTTGTGTCTGTGTGTGCCTGTATGTCTGTGTCTATATGTCAGGTTGGGTATCAGACGCCACCTCTCTGGGGACACCTCAGGCCCTCCAAGGTTTGGAGGCCTATCTCCACCCACCACCACTTCCCCTGCCGGTGGCGGACTCCCTCAGGTGTCGGTGTGTTGGTGGTTCTTTGTGTCTGGGGGTGGGCGTCCAGGTACACACCGGCTCACTCCTTGGCGGCCGCTTGTCGGGGCCTGGGGCCTGGGGCTCGCTCGGGCCCCTTTGGAGGTGGGGTGCCCCCGGCCTCTCGGCCTAGGGCTCGGTCACTCAGGCGCAGCTGGGGGCCGGCGGAGCTCACGGGCGCGTCACTGCAACTCCCCCTGGCTTCTGCTCCGCGGCTGCTGAGTGAGCCCTCATCTGGGACTCTCCTCAGCTCTTACTGGAACAGTGGCGCGGCTGCCCCTCTGTTGGTCTTCCATGGTCTCTTGTGTTCTGGGGGCCTCTGGATGTCTGGAGTTTTGATCTCCTCCATACCCGCTTCACACCCTGGAGGACGGGGCTGTGGCCCCCCCACACTCCCTAGCAGATCATTACATGGAGAAACCTTTGGAATGCAAGCATGCTGATCCACACAGGTATGCACACATGGGTATTCACAGACGCGGACTAAAGCTTTCTTGGCTGCTGCCTCAAAGCACACTGTGCGCTGTCTATCTTGCGTGCTGCACAATATCGTTTATTACTTAGTAAATACTGATATCTATGACTAGCTAGTTTATTGTGATGGTGCTTTGTTTTCTCTATTATTATGTTGCTCTTTGTTGTTTGCTGTCGCCTCTGTTTGTTTGTTTGTTTGTTTGTTTGTTTTTTCTCCATACAGGTGACCCAGGAGTTTTTTTTTTTTTGGTTTTTTTTTTGTGTCTCTCTTCCCCCCCCTTCTCACCGTCTCTTCTCCCCTTGGGTTTTCTTTCTTTCTCTCCCCCTCTCTCTCTCATTCATTCCCCCTGTCCTATTTATTAAAAAAAAAAAAAAAAAAAAATGACAAAGGATGAACTAAAGCTCTGCCATCACGTAATGTCGCATACTGCTGTTTCTGATGTCATTTAAAAAAAAAAAAAAAAAAAAAAAAAAAAAACCAAAAACCGGGCACTGCTCATCACCTCCCCAATAAGCAAAGTGATGGCACCATCATGCTATGGGAAGGAACTGGGAGACCAACATGTAGCCACACATCTGAAAGCATATTGATTTGCTCTCCTGATATTTAGACTGTAGTATTGATATTTTAACCTTTCTTTGAATGCAGCAGTGTGTAGAGACAACCTTGAGGATAACGTGCTCCAGAGTGATTTGGACCTGGGAGTAAAGTTTCATCTTGCAGTTATTTTAAAGCTACCTAACAACTCCTGTGTTGGCTATCTTGGGTCTGCGTCTTTGCTTAGTGCCATTATTTACTGACAGAACATCAGCAAAAGTTGTAACCATGAATGGCATCAGCAATTTGCCTGTTTAAGAGAGTTTAGAAAGTGTGTGTTTTCCTATGAAGCATCATTTTTGAATAACAATACAAACTAGAAAAAATTTGCGTTTCCTGCGAAAATGCTGTGTGGATGCCGTAACGCTGAAGCTGTCTGCTGAAAATAGCTGAAAAAGATTAAAAGTTGCAAAAAGTGTATGGCGGTAAAGAAACTGAAAATTATGCTGAAAAAAGGTGAAGAAGCAGTAATTTTTGCTGAAAGGTGGTGAAAAGTCAAAAGCTCTACTGAAAAGGGGTAAAGAAGCTAAAATTTGTACTGAAAAGAGGTGAAAAGAAATTGTGCCATGAGCAGGATTCAAACCTGGCCCTACTGGTCTCAAGGTGGCTACTCAACTCACTGAGCCAAAGTCATTATCAAAACCAAAAAGATGGAGAGACTGACAATTGTGCTGAAATGAGCAGAAGATGCTGAGAATTGCGCTGATAAGAGGTGAAAAGACTGAAAATTCTGCTTAAGAGAGGTCAATCAGCAGAATTTCTGCAGAAAAAAGGTAAAGATGCAAAACGTTGTGCTGAAAAGAGGTGAATCAGCAGAATTTCTGCTGAAAATAGTTTTTTTTCTGAAAACAACAAAAAGAAAAGCTGGGATTTGTGCTGAAAAGGGGTGAAAAAACTGAAAATTTTGCTGAAAAGGGGTGAAGAAGCTAAAATATGTGTTGAAAAGACTTAAAATTTTTTAACTGTTAACTGAAAAAATTGTTGCCATAAGCGAGAGTTGAACCCGGGCCTCTCGCTCTGAGAATGGCTGCTCATCTCACTGAGCTAAAAAACAGCTCAACCCGGCAAGCAAAATTAGTGACCA
Source organism: Copadichromis virginalis (assembly GCF_057382275.1). Lineage (NCBI taxonomy): Eukaryota > Metazoa > Chordata > Actinopteri > Cichliformes > Cichlidae > Copadichromis > Copadichromis virginalis. Next base: position 956,206 of record NC_140630.1, on the reverse strand, counting down.
CATTGATAATGTGTTCCATTCATTTCAATGGTCAAAAGTCACAGCACACATTAGCAGAAATAGCAGAATTTTTTAAAGTTTGAACATAGTATTTGTACTAAAACATAGTCTTTCTTCTAAATCATAATATTTGAACTAATTGATATTATTTCTGCCAAATCACAGGATTTCTGGTAAATCACAGTGTTTGTGCCAAATCACAGCATTTGTACGAAATCATAGCATTTGCGACAAATCATAGTATTTAGCTAAATCTGTGCTAAAACATAGTATTTCTGCTAAAACTTAGTATTTATACTAAATAATATTTTTTCTGCCAAATGTCCATGTGCTGAAACATAGAAAATTCTGCCAAATCATAATATTTGAACCAAATCATACAATTTGTGCTAAAACATTATTTATGATTTAGCAGAAACACTGGGACTTGGTAGAAATACTATGATTTACATGCAATACATTGACTTAGGAGAAATACTATAATCAAGCAAAAAGTACTACAGCATAGCAGAAATTCTATCATTGAGCAAAATTACTAAGATTTGGCAGAAATACTATGTTTTTTGATTTGATTTGATTTTATATACCTTTATTAGTCCCACAAGGGGAAATTTCATAAGGCTGCCGACCTACTGCACGCAATGGCGGCGCCATCTTACCCTCCGACCATAGATACATTACAGAAAACATCACATGGGGAAGACAGGTCAGAGAGGTATAACAATGGAAAATGCACCACATGAGGAAAGATAAGGAGAAAAAACTCCCCCCAGACTGAGCTCCAACAGGGAGATCAGTTTGAGAACATATCCTATGATTTGGCTCAAATACTATGACTTAGCAGTAATACTATGTTTTGGTACAAATGCTATGCTTTGGCTCAAATACTAGGATTCGGCAGACACTATGATTTAGCAGAAATAATATGATTTGGCAGAAATACTAAACTTTGGCACAAATACTATAATTGAGTACAAGTACTATAAGATAACAGAAATATCATGATTTAGCAGAAATACTATGTTTTTGCAGAAACACTGTAATCTCGCTCAAATACTATGAAATAACAGTAATACTATGATTTGGCAGAAATACTACATTTTAGTACAAATACTATGACAAAGCAGAAGTACTATGATTTAGTAGTAATATAATAACATAACAGTCATACTTCGATTTTGCAGACATGCTGTGTTTTTGCACAAATACTATGATTTGGCACAAATGCTATGATTTAGCAGAAATACTATGATTGGGTACAAATACTGTGATTTGGCAATAATACTGCGTTTTAGCATAACTACTGAGATTTGATTGAAATACTATGATTTAGAGAAATACTATGACTTTGTACAAATACGATGCTTTGGCACAAATACCATGATTTGGTTCGAATACTATGATTTGAAACAAATACTATGATTTGGCAGAAATACTATGCCTTAGTAGTAATACTATAACATAACAGATATTGGTTGTGCAGACATTCTATGTTTTTACACAAATACTATAATATGGCAGAAATACTATGTTTTAGCACAAATACCATGATTTGGTATAAATACTATGATTTGACAAATATACTATATTCAGCACATATACTACAACATAACAGAAATTTTACGACTTAGTACTAATACTATAACATAACAGAAAAATATTATTTGCCACAAGTACTGTGATTTAGTACAAATACTACGAATTGGCAGAATCAGAATCAGAATCAGAAAGGGTTTTATTGCCAAATGTTGAGCAGGTTTACAACATTAGGAAATTGCTGCGGTGCTTCAGTGCAAACATAATGTCATAAATTGCGCTTAAATAGACATGAAAATAAAAATAAGAATAAGAATTAAAAGTGCTACGTAGAAAGATATATACATGAGTGCAGGTGGTGATCAGTGCCAAAACATGGCTATGATTTGGTAAAAATACTATGATTTGGCACATATACTATATTCAGCAGATACACTATGACATAACAGAAATTCTACGACTTAGTAGTAATACTATAACATAACATAACAGAAATATTAAGTGGGCACAAATACTATCATTTGGCAAAAATACCATGATTTGGCACAAATACAATGATATGACAGAAATACTATGATTGGGTACAAATACTATGTATTTGTATACTATGAAAGTATGAGGAGGTCGTTAAGTTTCAAAGACAAGCAAGTTTTAGCAGAATTGTGGAAGTTTTCCATTCATTTCAATGGGACAAAAAAAGGAAAAAAGTGTAATATTTTAAAAAGTATAATAGTAATAAACACCAAAAGTCATAGCACCCATCTCCAGAAAAACCAGAACAGTTTAGAGTTTGAACGGTGAAAATCGGCTGAAAACTGAGGAAGTAGCTAAGTGCCAAAAAACGTACGGAAGCAACTAGATTATAGTGGAATAAAGAATAAAGAGAAACAGGAACTCAATAGTGTGGATGCCTGTGAGGCATCCACACAACTAGATGTGAAGTGGTGCTTTTTTCAAAATAAGCTATCACCCAGTACATAGCACAAGCTAAACTTCCTCACAGACACTTTAAACAGTCAGTCAGTCCCCTTTTTAGGAGACGAATCACCTAAATGTCTGAATGCAAAGCCACATTTGGAGTATTACAACCTGCGCCCTCACAGTCAGGCAATAATTTCACAGTCCTGCCTTTGATACAACAGGACACTTGATTGTCTGTGTAAATATGACTTTTTGCCCAGCTAAATAATCCACAGTTATATATGTTGCTGTGGTTTACTGTATATCTTGACGGCTCTGTCTTATGAAACCTCATATTTGAAAAACTTACATACATTTGAACGGTTTCATATTGAAGGCTACACCCAATATGAAAATATTGGGTGTAGCCTCAGATATTTTTGTTGGTTTTGTGCCACTTCAGTTGAGTTTTAGCTGATTATTCTTCTGGTAGTAGCAAGACTGACATATGTTAGAGTTTTACTCTTTGACAAGAAGACGGAATACTTTATATCTTTGACCCACTCTCTTCTTCGGATTTGCATAAAACTTAAATAAAAAAGCACATAATCGTTTAGTGATTAGTACGGCATCATAACGGACTTACCAACAGTTGTGAAAACAGTGCAACAGAAGAACATAGAGCCGAAAAAATCCCATCTATCAGGTCTCTGGAACCATATGGGCTGGAACTCGTTCTGCATTTTCTCCGTCACTCCCTCCACTATTTGTTCAGTGGCGGTGCTATTAGCTGAGAAAGAGAGACGAGAAAATCCCAGTGCAGAGCAAATCAGTGATGCTACTGATACAATGATAATATAAAGTCTGTTTAATTACCAAACCCATAATTAAGTTCATCAAAGACACGTTTGATCTGCTACAAACAGAGTTTTGTGAGCGCTCACCGGTGAGGTTTTGTACGGTCTCTACCATTTGGCACAGAAACTTGTGGTACTCCTCCTGGACAGCGGACGGTGTGTTTCCCTCGATGTGTTGGAAAATAAGCGCACCCAGCGCTGCGTATGCCACCAAAGAGGAGCACAGCAAAAGGTGCGGAACGAACCTCCAAAAGCGCGCCGCGCACTTCTTGGACTCATTCTTTACACTTATTGTTCTCTTCGCTTTCACTGACATCTTCGTCCCCGCAGCGCCTGCAGTCCGTGAGGAGAGCGCCTGTAGTTCCGTTAACTGCTGACTGCGTCGGTCTGTCTCTCTTCTGCCAAGTGCAGAGAACCGCGAGTCCGTCGCGGGGCCGCGCACAGCCAAAGCGGAAATGATTTGACTTTAATTAGTGCACGTGGTTAAAAATAAATAAATAAAAAGTTACGCCCTTGATGATCTTCAGTTGAACTTTTCCGAACAAGTTTCTGTTCCTGATCAGAGATCAAATTCACTCCCAAAAACACACCCAGCAGCCCAGACAGGGTGGCCCACATATTAACCCGCATCTCTACATAAAATCACATTTACACAGTTCTTTCATCTTTAACTTGTATTTTATTTTGAATATCTTTACAAATAAACCTTTACAAGAGCCATTCTTCCACTTTCTTCAGGACCCTATCCCGGTGGGTACAATCTAGACAGATCACCTGTCACAGGACACAGAGAGACAGACAACCATCCTCTCATATTCATACCTGTACAATCACAAATTACTGCATATCTTTGGCCTGTGGGAGAAGGGCATCAGAAAGGCAAGAGGTGGCTCCCAGGAGCAGAGTCATAACACTGAGGTTCAAACAAAAACTATTAGATTTACTGGGCAAACTGTAACAAAATGATGAGACTCGATGGGTGTGGATTTACATGACATGTCTGAAAGAGGAAGGACATCAGATTTGACTACACAAAGTAGCTGAAATTGAAACCAACTAAAAAACCAAATGTGCAAACATGGGGCGCGAGGTGGGGTGGGGGGCAAACTGGAATGTGAGATGACTGTGGAGAGCAGGTGAGCGGGGAGCAGAGAGCTGCCACGTGACGCTCTTCTGAGAATCTGACTCTGCGGCTGCCTGTGCTCTCACCGGCGGTGCATCCAGCATAGTGGACAAAACCTCTTGGTCTTCTGCTTTCTGAGTGGCTGTCCTCCACTCCTGTTCCCTCCACCCGCTTCACCTACAAGTGTGAGTTCTGCAACACATTCACCACACAACAACGTCAAAGCGCACATATTCCTGAGTTTATGACTTGAGAAGGCACAGATGGTCTAATCACACCTGTGGTTGTGAGCTGTAAATAAATCAATGAGTGCATTTTAAATTACAGTTTGCAGCTTAAGTATATTTGTGAAAGTATCCTTAGAAATTAGATACTTACAGAAAACTTACAAATTTGTCAAGGAATCAAATAATTATATTCTGCACTGTAAGTTATTGTGACAGATCTCTTTTTTAAACTTAGCCGTTCGGGGGTGTCTGTAGCTTGGGAGGCAGAGCAGGTCATCTACTGATGGTTGATGGTTCGATCCCTGGCTGCTCTAGTCCAAATATCCTTGGGAAAGATAATGGCACCCGTCCATGAGTGTGAATGCTTGGTAGAAAGCACTTACAGCAACCGAACACTTGAGGATAGAAAGCAGCGCTGGCACAGACGGTGGGTGAAGGTGAACACAAACGTCTCCTCAGGTAAAAGCTCTAAAATTTACTGCGTAAGTTAAGTTGCGTCAAGTTACGTACCCACCACTGTTTGAATGAAACAGTGTGCGTTTCATACATGCAACACTCACCCTTACTTATGCTGAAATAGGCCAATGCTGCTGACGGCTTCCCATGATGCACTTTGTGTTTTTAATACATTCCTCTCTTTTCACTCTCCGTGTATTTATACACACCTTTTCATTTAGTTACTATTAATCTGTACCACAGCAGAGCGCCGTCTTTGTCCCGTCTCCTCCCTCGGCTGCTCCGCCCTGAGCCAGGTTCTGCTGCTGGGTTCTGCTGCTGGGTTCTGCTGCTGGGTTCTTGTGGTGTGCTGTTCCTACTTGTTGTCCCTGGTTGTTCACTGATTGCTGAGGTTTTCTTTGAGTTCTTGGAGGATCTTTACCCTACAATATATCACTCTTTGTTATGATTTGATGCTATAAAAATAAAATGTAATTGAGCAGCTATGGTGGAGTGGGATTTTGTTTTAGCAACAAACTCAATGGGCACATTTTCAGAAACTGTACTATGTTGTCTGTCCTTCATTTTGGCGGTTCTGTTTCCTGTTTTGAGCGTATCCACCCCCGAGTGTCCCAGACCGGAGAAAATGTGATAAAAAGTGAAAATGAACGTATTACCCTGAACATCTTGCCCTGTGAGGGTCTTTGGTGGATGTTAAGTAAAAGCACTGTCCTTTGCAGGTGATCACTGATTAGAGCGACTGCACCTATGTTGATGTCGACACTATTCATGTTCCCATTTCAGGAATCAAGACATTTATTGTGTTTCCAAGTGTTGAAGTAGTGTGAGAAGGAACAATATAACGTAGTGGGGGTCCCTGTGAGGCAGTATTATAACAAGCTGAAGAAGTAGCAACTGAAACAGTGATAAAATGTAAAATACAAGAATGTGTCTGAGATAATTAAGAAATAACACATTTTTAAGGTGAAGGGCCTTGATACGTATGAGGATGAATATAAACTCATGTTAAAGGTTCGAAGCACAAACATCAGATGTGAGGTTTGGATGTTTGGTCTCCTTCCTCCGTGGAGCTCAGCTCCCCCTTTGTACTGCGTTGTTGTATTATTAACGTCACTGTAAATAACCACACTGAACTTTGAGTCCAACCTGCCTCGCTGGCTGTGACAGGATCATCTAACAACATAATGGACTCACCAGCTCTCAGTGGTTAGGTGTGACCTTGGCTCATAAGAAACGCTGCTGGACGTGCCGATGCTTCGCTACAACACCGGAGAACTCGGCGCAATCGCTCAGTAGATCGCAGAAGTCAAAGGTATGATTAGCCTCCTGCTTCTGCTGCGATTCCTTCTGCTCAGGTCACACAGCCACCTCCTCCTGACACTTTTCAGCGTGGAACGACCTCGCCTCCCCTGAGGTCCTCACAGGTGAGTTGGATGAATGTGCTGGATTCCTCACCCAGTGTTCCCCAGTTCTCAAACCAAAAGAGAACATCTGAATCAGACTGGTGACTGTTTCAGGACAGAGCACTGAAATGAGCCCAGCCGGGGTTAATCTCCAAACTCAGCAGTGTTTTAGATGAAAGCTTAAATCCTGATGCAGCTACTCATCACATTTTCACCACAAAACAAGGTAAACAGAGTGTGGCTGACGTCTCTCTTTATTGTTGGGTTGCAGCTGATGGTGGCAGGAAAAGGCACTCCAAAGAGTTTTCTATAACTCGATTGATTAAAGAATAGATTAGCTGCATAAGCGTGGCACACATCACGGGATTGTCTCATTCACATGTGCGTTACAGTAGTTGGAGAGACGAATTAAAGGGCTTTCTAAGTCCTTACAAGTAAGACCTCCAGAAAAGACTCACAGCTCACAGATCCAAACCTCTCTCTCTCTCTGACAACCACCCTGAAGAAATCAGTTTGCATCTGTTTGAAGCGCTGATCACTCTTTTCTTCCTTGGCCACCCCTGGTTAAGACGCCATCTAGCCAGTGCTGACATTTTGGATCACATGCTGTTACCAGCATTGCCTGTCTCACGTATCTTTCCTCTGATTGTCCGTCACAATTTCCAGTTTCGCCTGACCTCTCTTCTATATGACATGTTTATCTGCCTGAAGTTATTCGAAAAGACTCAGCAATGTCTCTCCTGCCTCGTAGACCCTGCGTCTGTACCGTTGACCTCCTTCCCAGTACACCACCACCCACCAGTTGAACAGTTTGCTAAAATCAGAACCGGATACCCTGGAAAAATACATCACAGACGACAAGAACCGAACAGCAGGCGGGTGCTCTCGCTCTCCTCTGTCTGTCTTCGTTGTTGTTGCCTGCTCTAGTGGGCAGAACTCATCCTGGGTTCCCGTATCTGGCTTCACACCTGGAATAGTCACCCACCTTTGGCTGATGATCTCATTAAGGACCACTGGCTAGTCACTCTTTGCTGGATCGTTGAGAAAAAGCCACAGATTCCTGGTTTCCCTTCCTCAGTGTGTGGAGATCCCACCCAGAGCTGAGAGGGCGTGTGTTTGTGTCACGGTTCTGGGTCAGTTTGACCCAGTATTTTGAGTTATGTTTTGGTTTATTTTTGAATGATTGTTCTTTATGTTTCTCTGGTGCTTTGTTGGGTTTTATGATGAATCTGCCTTTCAAGTTACTTTGGTGTGTTTGTTTCCTTATTCTCTTAGTGCTTGTGATGATGATGATGATGATGTTCTATGTTCCAGCTTATTCTGGTTTATTCTTAGTTCTGCCCGTGTTAAGTCTGTGTTTCTTAGTCTGCATCCTTGTGTCTTATTTCCTGTTTTATTGTGAAAGTCTATGTCTTATGTTAGTGTGTGCCGCTTTGCTCCCCCTGTCTCGTTAACCCTGATCTCTCCCAGCTGTGTCTCCCTCCTGTTGCCCATTCCCTGATTACCTCCCTGTGTATATTAGCCCTGTGTTTTCCTGTGCTCAGTGTCGTGTCGTACCTTCAACTAGCTGTGTGTTCTGTGTCTATGTTCCTAGTGTTTAGTCTCCTGCTCCAGTTTTGTATTTCTTTTCCAGTGTCTCAGTCCTTGGTTCCTCTGTTCAGACTTTTGTTTGTCTTTTGGTGAGTTTAGTTTGTACGAGGTTTTCCCAGCAATAAAGCTGCGCTTTAAGTTTCACTTCCGTGTCTGAGTTCTGCATTTTGGGTCCACCACTCCTGCCTGCCACACAGCGATTCATGACAGTTTGTGGATTATCTGATATTTGGATTCCCTTCCTCCCTGGACCCCCGTTTGCACTTGTCTTGTTGCATCATTAACATCACTGTAAGTAAACAGATTCTACTTTGACGTTCCAAGATCTGAATCAGAGTCCAACCTGCTATATTAATTAAAAAGTACAATAAATCAGAAACATTAATTTAATGGATAAAGAATCCAAAGTTCAGCATTTTAGGCAACGTTTTTCGGGAAGTATGAGCTGCCACTAAAGCAGTTGTGCCCCTTTAATCTCTTCAACCGAATGATCCAGCCCTCAGCTCTACAGACAACAGATGCTGTGGGATTTCTATATTTAGTGACCCATGTGAGAACCAACTGTGTCACAATCAGACACCAGCTGTGGCCTCTTTCTGTGATAGTCTGTCAAACACAGTAAACACTACTTTGACTTAATTTGAGCGAATCACAATCAGGTATCAGATATTCATTCCTATAAGTAATCAAAATCAGAATACTTTATTATTCCCTAAGGAAATTGTGTGGGCTGCCGTTAATAAACAGTAATACATACAAACTGGACTATTTATCAATACAATATGTTAAGAAATGAGGAATAGCACAATACATGCAATATATACAAGTCACCGTGTCATAAATATTCAGGGTTGACAGATGCGATTATAAAAACATATCAAGAAATTGACAGCAACATTACAGAGTAGAAAAGAGCGCGTGTCAAAGGCTGTAACTGTTGCAGTGTTTACAGTGTGTTAGATGTACAGGGAGATGGCCACAGGCAGGAATGACTTCCTGTGTCGGTCAGTGGTGCTTTTTGGTCATCTCAGCCTCTCACTGAACGTACTGGGAGTAGCCAGCATGAGCTATAATAATGACACAATATATGAATAAAGGTCATTTGTAATTTAGGCTTCATTTCTTTCTTTGTTTGCTTTAACACTACATGGGAGTTGGGTCAAAGCTACTTTATGCAAACCCTCACAGCTTCAGCCACACCACTGCCTCGGTTCATCAGTACTTTACATTCATTATATTTAAAAAGAAAAATCACACTTCTGAGCCACAGCTCAGGATTTATTTCATACACAATTATTATATTGGGAGGTGGTCAGATACATTTGTTAAGAACTAGTTGGAGCGGATGGTGGTTGCACAAAGCACCTGACCTTCATGCAGGGGTCAAACACATCTGTGGTTTAGGGAATGCAAATGATTCAGTGAAGGTGAGGATTTAGGGGTTATGCTCCAGATGTAATGTTTGGGAACACAGTTGGTGGTCTTATGTTGTTGTTCCACTGAACATCAATCACAGTAACATTGTAAAAGTGTAAAATGATTACATGATAGCCATGGCAGGTCCACGGAGAAACCAAATGCTAACTATAGCTAGGATCTATTTTAGCCAAGAGGATCTATTGAATCTTGATTTTAAACATCTTTAGATTCGAGTTGTTTAAGTACAGTCGGAGAGATTGTAACTAAGAAAAAGGTATCATGTGCTAGTAAGCCATGTGAAAACTTGGTCACAATGACTGGCTACAGAATGCTAGTGGTGTACGGTAACACAAAGACAATATTCAATTCATTAAAAAACATTTATGAACTTTAACCAGGAATGTGCGTCATTTCCAGGGAAACACTAAAGGATAAGTGATCATGATGAGGGCTCTGTGTTGACTGCTGCTGGGCTCAGAGAGCATTAGGGCTGCTACATAATTCATTTATTACTCATTTATTTTCAGTTTTCATGTTTCAGCATGCTCAACTATGTATCTGACCAATCTGACAGAACGATGTGTGTGTGTGTGTGTGTGTGTGTGTGTGTGTGTGTGTGTGTGTGTGTGAGTGAGTGAGAGAGAGACAGAGAGACATTACAATAATAATAAACCCTTGGTAGACATAATGATACCAGACTTTTGCACATGTGCTGCCATCGAGAGTCTCTGTCAGTGAGTCGCCTTCGCTGTAGATGGAAATGACTCAGGGTTCTAACACCGAGGTGACTTAGGCCCATTTGACAATAAAGTAACATTACATGTATATGTTCACTTTTCATGTCAACAAATGTTCAAAAACTGCTCGTTTATATATAAATGACTGAAAGGTGTTTGTTAAAGGGGAATGTTAAACTCCCATGTCTTTATTATCATCTTGTATCTCTTGTGATTATTATTTGTAATGATCCCCAAAGGTAGCTTTGATCTTGGAAGAGGATGATGATATCCGTAGTTTATCTTGGCTGGACAGTTTTAGTTAATGCAATAATTACCATAATTGGTGTGCGACTGGCAAGCTGCAGCACCGGGGACGTCCCAGGAGTGTTGGCTCCTCTCTATATGTGCTCAGACAGCCCTACTATCTGCTTAGGATCAGTGTAATAAACATTTGACTGGGATCTGACAGGTTAAAAAAACACCAGTCAGAATGCCATGGCTTCTGCTCATTACAACACTGAATAGTCACAACATACCGAAGTATGCAAACACTGAAGCAGAAGCGCACTGTCGGGCGTCAGACTCCACATCGTACACGAAGCTTTTAAAGGCAAGCGAAGTCAGCTGTGTTTGTGTTAATGTGACTTATTTCGAGGTAAACTTGGAGACATCCTCAGCAATCCTAAATCACTGGTGAGTATGTTTATAGTGAGGCTAATCTTAAGAGAGCGTGCTCTGTGTCTCAGCATGAGCCATGTACTGATCTAAGAGTTCACGGCACATTATGAGTGCAGAGGGTCACTGAAGATCACCGGCACCATATCTTCATGGTTAATACAGAGTTTCCAAGTCATCCTTCTGGCAAACAACATGATGATTTCATTCTCTCACCTGCCAAATAAGGAGAAGGAGAGAAGCCAGTCGTTCATCAAAAAATAAAAAGATTTAAAAAAAGATTTTAAAAAGCCTGCTATGCTGGCATCAGCCATTTCAACACTGACACTGGTCCATAGGAACTCAAATACTGTTCCTGGATTTGCCAGTTGCCAGACATGCAAGTCTGCAGTAAGTTATTTCACATTATCTGGACTCAAATGCAGGACACAGGGAGGAAGTTACACAGGATTTATTGACAGAAAAACTCCAGGCAGCTGGAAGCAGGGAGTGAGGGTGGGACAGAGGACTGGAGGGGACCGGCAACCGCTGGGACACGTGAAAATCCTCAAATCAGAATCAGAATCAGAAAGGGGTTTATTGCCAAATGTTGAGCAGGTTTACAACATTAGGAAATTGCTGCGGTGCTTCAGTGCAAACATGGTGTCATAAATAGCACTTAAATAGACATGAAAAAAACATAAAAGTAGGGATAAGAATTAAAAGTGCTACATGGGAAGATATGTGCATGAGATATACATGAGATATATACATGAGAATAAGAATTAAGAGTGCTACGTTGAAAGATATATACATGAGTGCAGGTGGTGATCAGTGCCAAACATGGAATGATGCAGTGACACAGCGTAGGGTCATGTGTTAGTGGCGGGGACAATCATGTGGTTATTGTTCATGTGTCCAACAGCAGAGGGGAAGAAACTGTTCTTATGGTGAGAGGTTCTGGTGCGAATGGACCGGAGCCTCCTGCCTGAGGGGAGCAGGTCAAACAGACTGTGTCCAGGGTGAGAAGGGTCAGCTGAGATCCGAGCTGCACGCCCCAGTGTCCTGGAGGTGTACAGGTCCTGCAGAGATGGGAGTCTGCAGCCAATCACCTTCTCAGCAGAGCGCACAACACGCTGCAGTCTCTGTTTGTCCCTGATAGTGGCTCCAGCGTACCACACGGTGATGGAGGAGGTGAGGATGGACTCGATGATTGCAGTGTAGAACTGCATCATCGTCCGTGTTGGCAGGTTGAATTTCTTCAGCTGCCTCAGGAAGTACATCCTCTGCTGGGCTTTCTTGATGACGGAGGTGATGGTGGGCTCCCACTTCAGGTCCTGGGTGATGGTGGTACCCAGGAAGCGGAATGAGTCCACAGAGGTGATGGGTGTGTCAGTCAGGATGATGGGGGGGAGTGGGGCTGTGTGCTTCCTGAATTCCACAATAATCTCCACTGTCTTCTGGGCATTCAGCACCAGGTTGTTGTGGCTGCACCAGGACACCAGACGTTCAACCTCCCTCCTGTAGGCAGACTCGTCCCCGTCCGAGATGAGCCCAATAACGGTGGTGTCATCTGCAAACTTGATTAGCTTGACAGACTGGTGGGTGGAGGTGCAGCAGTTGGTGTACAGGGAGAAGAGCAGAGGAGAAAGAACACAGCCCTGAGGGGAGCCGGTGCTGATGGTCCGGGAGTCCGAGACATTCAAATGTCATTAAATGAGCATCCACAGGATTAATCATGGAGTGAATTTCAAAATAAACAATACAGTTTGGAGAAAACCTCTTAGACCCAGTATTTAATTGGATATTTCTAGTGGACATCCAGATATTTTGACCAGGATGGTAAGTGGATTTGGGAAAAGGTAATAAATCTGTTGAGTCAAATCATTGGTGATGTGATTCCACCTCATCCTAAAATATGTATTTTAAATATATACCCAAATAATTTTGTACCTGCTGCAAACAATAGAGCTCTGTTAACGACTGGACTTTTGGAAGCCAAGCGCTGTGTTGCTATGTGCTGGAAAAATCAAAAAATATGTGGACTATCTCAGCGGCTTAATAGACTGACATCTGTACTATCTATGGAGAAAATAACTTGTGCATTAAGAAATAAACTGGACAAGTTTTGGGCTCTATGGTCAAAATTCTACAACTTTCTGGAGAACTGCAGCGTGCACACTGTGGACTTAACAGCCTGAATCTCTAACTTGATTTGTATATCTGTCCTTCCCTTCTGTTATGCTTTGCTTTGTTTTTGTTTCTATTACTATGTTGTTTCTGTTGTTGTTGTGGTATTTTTTTTTAATTTTTAAATTTATTTTATTATTATTATTATTATTATTATTTTCTAATGTTCATGGTGCACCATGTAAAACCGGTTAAAACCAATAAAAAATGTTTAAAAAAAAAAAAGGATGGTAAGTGGAAGGTGGAAATCAGCACTGGTCAGCCAGACGCTGGATCTCTTCCAGTGTCCTCTGCCTCCAGCTCCTGATTCGTCTCCCTGTTTACCCATTAATCTCAGGGTGAAAACCAGAAGACAGACTGATTTATACTTAAGAGGTGGAACAAAATTCTTTCCATACCTTAGATGTAAATTCTGGTCCTTGGTCAGAGACGCTGTCCAGAGTTACCCTGTGGAGGCGGAATACGTGGCCTATGAGGAGTTGCTTGGGCTCCAGGGCAGTGGGTATTTTTATTTTAAATCTAAGCCTCTGGAGGTGAATGAAGGGCAGCAGGAGTGCACAGGCTGAGGAGGTGAAGCACCAGAGAGTAGAGGAATGCAGGCTGTGGGGCTTGGAAAGGACTCAACAGTGGGTCAGCAGGTAGGTGGGTGATGAGCAAGCAGGGTGACACTGGAGACACTGGAGTCTGAGGAACAGGAACCATGGTTGGTACAGTGATGATCACACAGAACCAATCAGGCTACAAAGTTGTTCTCGGTTAGAAACTGCCACTGTTTATGCTTGTTGTAATGTTGGCTGCAAAAGTAAATCTATAAATTAATAGGAGGTTTTTCACTTCAACAGGTCCAGTGATGGTGGAAGATGGGTTGATTTCCAGTAATGAGATAAAACAAGAAGGATAAAGAAACCTGTAAAACAAAATGTTTCTGTGAAATGTGCTTTAAGCTGTGGAAAATCTCTCTTTAAACTGTGACTGGAAAGTAGAAATAAAGGTGTAGAAGTGTGTGTCATGTGTATAGTGTAGTAACAAAATCCAGTGTTGGTTTGAAGTAACTATGTAGTAGACTATCAATAAAAGCTGCACCTGTAACCAGGGGGTTAAGTGGGATCTGTGGGTTCTGAGGTTTGCTTTGAAGATGTAGCACATTTATTGTAACACATTCATTACACCACCGGGTATCAAACATAAGGCTCATGGACCAGAAATGGCTTGGCAGAGACTGCTGGACAGATTGGGGAAGGCAATGAAGTGTGCAACCTTGGAAAATTATGAACAGTAAGAACCACGGTGTTACCTGAGGAGGGTGGCAGGCTGTTGACAATATCCACTGCTACCACGTCACAACGGTGGGGCGCCTCTGTCAGTGCGCCCCAGGGTGGCTGTGGCTACATTGTAGCTTGCCATCACCAGTGTGTGAATGTGTGTGTGAATGGGTGGATGACAGGTTGTGTAAAGCGCTTTGGGGTCCTTAGGGACTAGAAAAGCGCTATACAAATACAGGCCATTTACCATTTACCAAAAGTGAACTGGTAGGGCTCTGACAAGCCCAGCGGATATAAAGCCTCATTTCGAGCACAAACAGGGCATGTATTAATATACTCGTGCACATCTTTGTTCATAGACGGCCAGTAGAAGTATGTTTTGTGGAGGGTAGTAACGCTATTACACCCAGGGTGAAACAAGTTTGCAAACCTGGATTATAAGTGATGGTGAAGTTGAATTTACTGAAAAACAACCCGCCTGGTTTGATGAGAGCTCAGAAACTCGTGACTGTTTGGATGTATGAAAGATTTTTGTGATCTGTGAAAGAGTGAAAGGTTGTTCACTCCCCTGCAGACAGTTCCTCCACTCCTCCAAGGCCAAATTTGCAGTGTTAAGCTGCTTACAACTACAACTCTATGATTACAACCTCTCAAATCAGTGAATACAAGTGTTCCACTGCGCCCTTCAAGTCCCAAATACACATATTGTGCGCACCTCCAAAAAAGTTGATTCTGCTCATCTGGACGTAGAACTTTCAGTGGGAGACACGTTTATCCAACCTTATAAACAGTACATGTGCATAATGACTGCAAATACTAGAGCCACTGATGAACAATGGGCTGGGAGGTCAGTTCCTTGATCATTAACATGCAAACTGTCATGACCATTGATCAGCAACCACTGATCAATAACCATGAGTCCCATTGACAGAGAGTTGGGGAATGGCTTCAATCACAGCATTGTAAGGTGGTGACAGATGGACCCTTAGGCCCCTCCTCCATTCAGAGATGGTCTTTCGAGGTGGTGGCTCTTCTGTGTTGTGCCATCCTCTTCGCCAGAGGTTGTTTGGTTTCCCCGATGTATAAATTCTGCCAGTCCTCCTGCACTTAACAGCGTACACTATGTTACTCTGTTTGTGTCGGGGACCTGATCCTTGGGGTGGACCAGTTTATGGCGCAGCGTGTTTTGGGGTTTAAAAGCCACAGAGACCTGGTGTTTAGAGAAAATGCGTCTCAGCTGCTCCGATACTCCTGACACGTACGGGATCACTACAGGTTTTCTCTTATGCAGCGGTTGTCCTTCTCTCCTTTATTGGCTGGAGCTTTCTTTACTGTACTTTCATGCTGATTTACAGATGTTTATTGTGCTAAAAGGAAACCATACCAAGTTCATAAAAAGACTTGTATAACAAATCCCAGAACAACACCAGATAAAGGCTTTAAGAGCATAACTGACAGACATTTAACTGGCATTTAAAAAACAAACAAACTAACAACCATGCACGACGACTTCCACAGTAAACTTTAACTACCAAAACTGGATTATTGTTTTTGTTCAGTTTGTTATTCATATCTTATATTATAAGTAGAAAAAAAAAGTGTTTCTAAGAGTGATTCCTTTTTTTGTTCAGTTTGAGGACATAAATGCAGAAACCTGAAAAGTGCTTCTGGAGAGTCCAGCGTTGTGTCAGAGCATAAGAACTTCAACTACACTGTTAACCAATATAATAACACATTTAAGGCATTTCTGCAAATTATGATATATCTAAATATCTAAAGATCTTCAGTTATTTAGATTCAGAAGCAACATAGAGTTATAAATTGACCGCTGCAGCACACCTGCACCAGGGCAAACCTCCGCCTACCCCACTCCTGCTATACAGCTTCTGTCGGTTGAGTGTAGGTAGCTTCGTGTGGTGAAGGAAAAGTCAGAGGGTGCCAGGATCCACCATCAGCTAGTAGGCCCAGCCAGCAGACCACAACCAGGCTCCACCATCAGCTAGTAGGCCCAGCCAGCAGACCACAACCAGGCTCCACCATCAGCTAGTAGGCCCAGCCAGCAGACCACAACCAGGCTCCACCATCAGCCAGCAGGCTACAACCAGGATCCACCATCAGCCAGCAGGCCACAGACAGGAGCCTGCCCAGCCAGCAGACCACAACAAGGCTCCACCATCAGTCAGCAGGCCACAACCAGGCTCCACCATCAGCCACCAGGCCACAACCAGGCTCCACCATCAGCCACCAGGCCACAACCAGGATCCACCATCAGCCAGCAGGCCACAGACAGGAGCCTGCCCAGCCAGCAGGCACCAACCAGGCTCCACCATCAGCTAGTTGGCCCAGCTAGCAGGCCACAACCAGGCTCCACCATCAGCTAGTTGGCCCAGCTAGCAGGCCACAACCAGGCTCCACCATCAGCTAGCAGACCACAGCCAGGATCCACCATCAGCTAGTTGGCTCAGCCAGCAGGCCACAACCAGGCTCCACCATCAGCCAGCAGGCCACAGCCAGGCTCCACCATCAGCCACCAGGCCACAACCAGGCTCCACCATCAGCTAGCAGGCCCAGCCAGCAGGCCATAGCCAGGCTCCACTATCAGCCACCAGGTCACAACCAGGCTCCAACAAGAGCTAGTGGAGCTACAGGAAAAGGCAGGCCCAGAGTTAGCAAGCCTCAGGATTGATTGGTGCTGCAGTAAAAAAGGGGCACAAGTATTTAGAAGATGCTGCCTAAAAGAAGTAATATCAATGAGGAGGAACTGGGGGACATAAAGAAATCTTTGAACTTTATGTCAGAAGAAATAACAACCATTGCAAAACAACAAAAACTGATAATCAACTTAATTGAGGATATTAAAGAATTAAGAAGGCAAAGTGAGAAAAAGGACAAGAAGATTGCTATGTTGGAAGTATGAGTGGCAGAGTTGGAACAATATTCGAGAATAACAGATGTGATAGTAACACGTCTGGAAACCAAGCATTCAGACATATGCACGAGTGGCAGCAGAAGAGAGAGGGGAGCCGCCTGAGCAAGAGTTGCGCTCCCTGGAAGAACAGGTAATGGCCTTTTTCAATAGTAAAGGCATTGAAATGGATAGTAGGGACATTGAGGGGTGCCTTACTCTTCCAAGGAAAAACAAGAATCAAAAACCTGCCATTATTATAAGATTTGTTAATAGGAAGCAGAAGAAAGAGCTACTGAAGCAAGGAAGAAAGTTGAAAGGAACGAATGTGTATGTTAATGAACACCAAATCAAGAAAAACGCAGATATTGCAAGACAAGCAAGATTATTAAGAAAACAGAAGAAAATACAGTCAACCTGGACATCAGATTGTAAGGTGTTCATTAAGTTAAACGGAACACCTATGCAAGAAAACAGTCCTCATGAACTGGAAAAATAAAAATAATCTTAATTCTAGCCAATATAGAAACCATCTAATAGATCACATTAGTCTCGATATAGCCTCTGCTACCACATTAGATCAATCCCTCTGGGCTCCTTTGATCGGCTCCATCACCTAGCGGGGGTGGGGGGTCGTGGTTTGGTCCCGCCTTCGCCATTGTGGTTGATGTGGAAGTTGCACCTGTAACCAGTGTCACCGTGAACGGGGTGGACTCACACGCTGGACTCCAAAGATAGATGCACACAAGAGAATTTATTATATACAACATCCAACAAATGTATGTACAAAAAGGTGTGAGGCAGTGCTATATACAAAAGGGTGAGGGGCAGGGCTTCAGGGGAATCCAGGAAAACACTCTAGTTTCTCTCCAAACAATCCACACACGACTCCAGGCTCTCTCCTCAACATGAGCCACTCAGGAAACACAAGAGAAAAGGGTCCAGAGGGTCTGCGCAAAAAGAAACACTCGTTAAAGCAGGAACACAATAACACAGGAAAATACTTGCAGGAGCTGGGCTTGCACTGACGCGAGTCACACAACGATCCAGCGAAGAACAGCCGCTGTTCCCTGGCTTAAATGCCGGCCACGCTAACGAGGCACAGGTGTTTCTTCCTCCGAGGGCGTGAACCCGTACTGAGGAAGAGGAAGAGAGAGGGAGACAGCTGATCAGCGACCTGCTGATCCTCCAGGCCGTGACAACCAGGGGGTTAAGTGGGACCTGTGAGTTCTGAGGTTTCCTTTGAAGATGTAGCACATTTATTGTAACACATTCATTACACCATGGGGTATCAAACGTAAGGCTCGTGGACCAGAAGTGGCTTGGCGGAGACTGCTGGACAGATTTAGAAAATGTGAATGAAGTCACAAATTTTGGACTTTTAACTGTGTTTTTGTAAGTTTTGTAACTTTTCTTGCTGATAAAGACTTTTCACCATGGCCATGCATACTACAAGGTAGTTAAAACTTACAGAAAAGTTCAGTATTTACAGAAATTTCAGTTAAAAAAACCCCCAAAACCTTTTCTTTGAATTACAAATTAAAAGTGTATATATATACTGAACAGCTACCAAGAACCTTTGCTGCAGTTGTACACATTTACACGTGTAGGACGACTGAGACGTGTTGTTGAAATATTAAGGCAGAAATCAAAACTTCTTTAGACTGACAGAATTTTTCACTGCACTGCCCCATTGCAGATCAAATATGTCCTCAGTATAGAATGAGTTAGACATCGATGCATTTCTATAAAGTGCTTAAAAAGGTTTACACCTGAAAAACGGTAATATAATTATTATTGTTATAATTCTATTAAATGATTGATTAATTACAGAGCTTGTCCATAATAGTGCATTTACCATTACAGAAACAGAAATGAACATATTTTTATAATGACCAATGCTGTTACTTTGCTGTGGCATTAAGCTTACATTGAATGGTGGTAACAAATAAATTTGTTTGTATAACTCCAGTTTACAATAACAGTCACCTCAGTTTAGTCTTTAAATATGTCTGATTAAAGCACTTTGTTTGCTGGGTATTTTAAAGTGCTTTATAAATAAAATTGGAAAATTGGATAAAGTCTCCAGCTATGATGCTGACTCCACTGGGATATGCTGGGTGGCGTTTGTTCACAGCACTGTACAGGCGTTCAAGGACTGTGCTAATGTTAGCATCTAGAGGAATGTTAACAGCTGTAACAACCTCTACTGTTAGCTCTTTCAGCAGGGTCTAATGGTTACTAAATTTATGGTCACTTCTATATTCAATAGCGCTAGCTCTGTGCACACGACAAAGTCAGAATGCAGCACATGAAAAATGAACTTGGACAGTGTGTGGTATTAAATACTAATAATTAGGGAGGATATTAGAATATTATAGTTTTATCTTTTGTGTCAGATACAAAAAGTAGGAATGGTCATATAGAATCTATGATTTATTCTCATTTAAAATATGAACCATTAAATTCATTTTAAATATAATTTCTTGGGGGTCACAGACAGTAAACCGATATTTCATTTTATGACAGTTTTAATATATATTTGTGAATTACTCGTGGTTTAGACTGACAGAGAATGACACATTGCAGAGAGATGGTTCACAACCAATGTTTCTAAAGGAAAAACTTAATCATGTTATAGTGTAATTCTAGATTCGATAGCACTGATAGCAGATCAAGCTTTATGTTAATGGCTTTAGGGTGCGGCATAATCTAATTCTCAGTTTCTTCTCTTCACTTAGTGCTAATATCCTGTGCTTTACCACTCAAGGTCCGGTTGGCTTGGGACAAATGTCAGACGCTTTAATTTTGTGTGACTCTTGCTCATAGAGTGTGTTTCAGTCTCCTGTATGCCTTGCAGACGACTATAGGGGAAGAGAAATAACATAGTCCAACATCTGGAGAAATACCAGTTGTTTGTTATGTTTTTGCACATCTAGTATGGTGATAACCCCTCACTGTCCAAAAACCCTGGGATGTGATCAAGTTTTGCCCATGAGTCTTGCAGGAGCGATGTCCTCAAGAGGGAGAGATGAGTTATTGGTGAGCGCAGAAAGAATGTGAGGATGATTAATGCAGGGAGGAGCATAGAGTAAATGCTTACGTGTAAGATGGTGAGCAAATGACCCTGGAGGGAAAGGGGAGCTGCCAGGTGAGTGCCAGTGAGAGTAACCGAATGAAGAAAGATGTCTGCCTTTACCTTATATTTCCCACAGTTGGCAGCAACAGAGGATGCGTGTTTAATAGGTAGTGGACCAGTGTCAGAGGCTGTGTCCCAATCAAGAGACCGCACGCTTGAAGTACGCGCAGTACGCGTACTACGTACTGCGCGTACTATAAGTACAAAAAGTGCGGAAGTGAGAGGCTTGTGAAATGGGACGGTCTAGCCTTCGTCACCCTACTCAGGTTGCCTAGCAACCATGATACTAACCGCGAGAGACGTTACATACAGCTTCGTTTGACAGAAATGAAGGAAAAAAATGTTTTGTTGGTCATTCATTTTTGTCATAACATCACTTTGATTAGCTGAGTATCTGAGGCTGAGACCACGGGACTGTAAACATGATCTTTCACTCCTCTTTCAAACCATCTGTCTTCTCTGTCCAAACTATGAATGTTGACGCTTTTCTTTCCAAGCTCCTTAGACTACGATGACCTGGATGACTGAGAACCTTCACAGACATGATAGTTGGGCGTCATTTCTGTACTGAACAGTCATTTTAAGATTAGTTAGTAAATAATAATTAGCTGTTCATGAGACTAAAATCATCTCACTGTGGTAATGTAAATATAATATGGACAATATTATATTTACAGTGGGGCAAAAAAGTATTTAGTCAGCCACCGATTGTGCAAGTTCCCCCACTTAAAATGATGACAGAGGTCAGTAATTTGCACCAGAGGTACACTTCAACTGTGAGAGACAGAATGTGAAAAAAAAATCCATGAATCCACATGGTAGGATTTGTAAAGAATTTATTCGTAAATCAGGGTGGAAAATAAGTATTTGGTCAATAACAGACCAATGACCATTGGTCTAGAGGGCAGCCCAGCTGTTAAGTGTGTTACACTGTTTGACTTGTGTAAAACAATTAAGCTTTAGATTGTCTATGTGTGAAATTCTGCATTCTTGCCACTGTTGAAACTCATCTAATTACAGTATTTTCCACTCACTGGTGGAAAACACTGAAAACAGTCATTAGTCTTCAGAGGAGTAAACATTCCAGCAAGTGATGTGGGTGTTTTTTGTATAAATAAATACTGATTCATATTGGCTCATATTGTGTCCTGATATTTAAAACCTTATACTTGACAGAGGATGTACTTCTTTTTACCATGACCATATATGTATGCATGTATTTATATGAAAATACAAATTGAAAATCTTCTGAATAGAGACCTATGGATTAGGATTCAACTTTACTGTCATTGCACATGTATAAATACAGCATAATGAAGTACAGATTATATCTAATCAGAAGTGCAATAGCAGTAAGTGTAATAGGAGCAGATTATATACAGATAATCTGTTCATAAGAACGGCAAACTCAACATCGAAGTTTACCGGAAGCCCACACACACGGACCAGTACCTCCTGTTTGACT
Source organism: Copadichromis virginalis (assembly GCF_057382275.1). Classification (NCBI taxonomy): domain Eukaryota; kingdom Metazoa; phylum Chordata; class Actinopteri; order Cichliformes; family Cichlidae; genus Copadichromis; species Copadichromis virginalis. The sequence continues at coordinate 934,361 of NC_140630.1, read as the reverse complement.
CCCATCACCCTCTGGAACACAAACTTGGAGTAATTAGGACCCTACACCACCGGGCAGAACATGTTCCCTCTAAGCCTGAAGGAAAAAAGAAGGAACACACACATGTAAAGGAAGCACTCAAAACGTGCGGCTATCCTAAATGGGCGTTCTTAAAGTCAGCAAAGAGGCACAGAAAAGAAGACCAGACACCAGCGAGGGAGGATAAGAAGGACAGACGCAACAACATTGTCATCCCCTATGTAGCCGGTGTATCAGAGAAACTCAGGAGAGTTTTCTCCAAGCATGACATCCCGGTGTACTTCAGACCCAGCAACACGCTCAGACAGAAACTGGTTCACCCGAAAGACAAAACGCCAAAACACAAACTTAACAATGTGGTGTATGCTGTACAGTGCAGCGAGGAATGCTCAGACCTCTACATCGGAGAGACCAAACAGCCACTTCACAAGCGCATGGCACAACACAGAAGAGCCACCTCCACAGGACAAGACTCAGCAGTCCATCTGCATCTTAAGGATAAAGGACACTCTTTCGAGGATGCCAATGTTCACATTTTGGACAGAGAGGACAGATGGTTTGAAAGAGGAGTGAAAGAAGCCATCTATGTCCACTGTGAGCGACCATCTTTGAACAGAGGCGGGGTTTACGACACCAACTCTCTGCCATCTATAATCCAGTTTTGAGATCCTTCCCAGACGCCTTAACGCCCACTCACATCCTGGGCCATCTGACCTGATCATCAGGGGTCCTTTTGTCCCTCTGTGGGGGGAAACTCCCACTAGGTTTATATCTGGGACTCTCCACCATTTGACCTTAGAACTGAAGAAGCTTCTCGGATGAGAGGTGAAACGTCTTCAAGCAACTTAAAGAAGTCCAGACGCTTTTCTTTCCAAGCTCCTTTGACTACGATGACCTGGATGACTGAGAACCTTCACAGACAATCTGTTCATAACAACTCCCACCTACCTATATGTACAAATAAGTTAAGTATACAGATGCTGTACAGAGAGCAAACATACAGATTCAACTCAATTCAAATTCGTTTACACAGCGCCAAATCACAGCAACAGTCGCTTTTTTAAAACTTAATACAAGATATTTTAGCTTGAAATAAGTGAACAAATCTGCCAATGGAACAAGTGAAAATTCTCTAGTTTTTCTCTAGTTTCAAGATTCACTGTCTTGAAACTAGTTCCTATATCTTACTGAAATGTTGCTCTGTAGCTGAGTTTGTCTTATTTTAAGTGTAATGAGATCATTTTTACAGGAAATAAGGTGTTGAGCTCATCAGGTAGAGAAGCAGTTTCTCTCCGTACTCTGCTGCTCTGCCAAGTATTCCAGACTAATAAGGATCCTTTTCTGTGGAAGAATATGAATATGACCCACGAATTAGATTCGTAAATGATCGTCAGATTAGTTTGATGCTGGCGACACTTTCATGTGACCGCGCTGGGAAACCATGGGTGTGACGGTTTATCCTGGTCCCAGAGTTAGGGTCAGTGATTCCAGAAACAGAAAGATATCCTGATTATGCTGACCTCGCTTTGTGGTATACAGGGCTCTGAGACAGCGGCTGGGCTCCCTGTTTAGCCTCATGATTAATATTTACAATGAAAATATGAGTTAAACATCCTGTTTCATAGCGTCTAACAAGCCTGGTACAGTTAAACCTAACAGTTACTACATGACGGAAATATCAAACTAAGTAAAGGCAGTCAGTGTTCAACCTCCGAGAGGTGCGAGTTGAGGATGGGACCCGGGCTTTGTCGGCTGGACATGAGTCCGACCGCTTGTGATGCGAACAGGTCAACCACATGCTTTGCCGCATGATGTCAGAGAGTGCTGACATCACTCTCTGACATCACAGCAGATGTCAGAGTGCTAAAGTGGGGAAATGTTGAAGCCAGCAGGACAATTATAAACGGGAAAAATATAAAAATGATACTTACAGAAAAAAATAATCTACATTATTTGTTTCAGCTTTGCTTTTTCTGTTGTTTCAGATTAAACGTTAGATATAACTCTATCCAAGAAAGGAAACTATAAAGATGAGCAATTTAAAAAAAGTTGATGAACAGAAGAATGATAAAGTAACCATCTCTTATATCAGAAATGAAAAATCACTCAAAGCAAACTTAAGTTGTGCAGAGCCACACACATGTCACACACAAAAGTGTTGTTCTGAATGACACTGTAAACTATGTGCAGAAAGAAAGTACTTGGTTTTTGGACATGTTTTACAGGGAGTGCAGAATTATTAGGCAAGTTGTATTTTTGAGGAATAATGTTATTATTGAACAACAACCATGTTCTCAATGAACCCAAAAAACTCATTAATATCAAAGCTGAATGTTTTTGGAAGTAGTTTTTAGTTTGTTTTTAGTTTTAGCTATTTTAGGGGGATATCTGTGTGTGCAGGTGACTATTACTGTGCATAATTATTAGGCAACTTAACAAAAAACAAATATATACCCATTTCAATTATTTATTTTTACCAGTGAAACCAATATAACATCTCCACATTCACAAATATACATTTCTGACATTCAAAAACAAAACAAAAACAAATCAGCGACCAATATAGCCACCTTTCTTTGCAAGGACACTCAAAAGCCTGCCATCCATGGATTCTGTCAGTGTTTTGATCTGTTCACCATCAACATTGCGTGCAGCAGCAACCACAGCCTCCCAGACACTGTTCAGAGAGGTGTACTGTTTTCCCTCCTTGTAAATCTCACATTTGATGATGGACCACAGGTTCTCAATGGGGTTCAGATCAGGTGAACAAGGAGGCCATGTCATTAGTTTTTCTTCTTTTATACCCTTTCTTGCAGCCACGCTGTGGAGTACTTGGACGCGTGTGATGGAGCATTGTCCTGCATGAAAATCATGTTTTTCTTGAAGGATGCAGACTTCTTCCTGTACCACTGCTTGAAGAAGGTGTCTTCCAGAAACTGGCAGTAGGACTGGGAGTTGAGCTTGACTCCATCCTCAACCCGAAAAGGCCCCACAAGCTCATCTTTGATGATACCAGCCCAAACCAGTACTCCACCTCCACCTTGCTGGCGTCTGAGTGGGACTGGAGCTCTCTGCCCTTTACCAATCCAGCCACGGGCCCATCCATCTGGCCCATCAAGACTCACTCTCATTTCATCAGTCCATAAAACCTTAGAAAAACCAGTCTTGAGATATTTCTTGGCCCAGTCTTGACGTTTCAGCTTGTGTGTCTTGTTCAGTGGTGGTCGTCTTTCAGCCTTTCTTACCTTGGCCATGTCTCTGAGTATTGCACACCTTGTGCTTTTGGGCACTCCAGTGATGTTGCAGCTCTGAAATATGGCCAAAGTGGTGGCAAGTGGCATCTTGGCAGCTGCACGCTTGACTTTTCTCAGTTATTTTGCGCCTTGGTTTTTCCACACGCTTCTTGCGACCCTGTTGACTATTTTGAATGAAACGCTTGATTGTTCGATGATCACGCTTCAGAAGCTTTGCAATTTTGAGACTGCTGCATCCCTCTGCAAGATATCTCACTATTTTTGACTTTTCTGAGCCTGTCAAGTCCTTCTTTTGACCCATTTTGCCAAAGGAAAGGACGTTGCCTAATAATTATGCACACCTGATATAGGGTGTTGATGTCATTAGACCACACCCCTTCTCATTACAGAGATGCACATCACCTAATATGCTTAATTGGTAGTAGGCTTTAGAGCCTATACAGCTTGGAGTAAGACAACATGCATGAAGAGGATGATGTGGACAAAATACTCATTTGCCTAATAATTCTGCACTCCCTGTATCTTTGGTGTTCTTTAATGCTACTAAGTCAAAGACAGTAACAGTACTAGTTTGGAGGGCAGAGTCATAAAAACAGTCTATATAGAAACTAAACATACTTGGTACCTGTTCATGGTCACTACATAAGAAGGTGAACCATGAAAAGAAAAGCATTCGACTGGAAAACTATTCTTCTTAAAACATTGGCTAGACTCTATAAACTTTATTGAATACTGCAAATAAAATCATCACTGCTTGCAGCTGCGTTAGCGAAGTGTTCTGTAATATGGCTTCAGAGTGTTCATGTCTTTATAACCTGTGAAGGGAAGCGAGGAGATTCCTTCTTCTGTGTGAGAGAAAGTCCAGGTCAGTTTGTTTCATTCGTAGATTGTAACGCTCTCATTTTAACAAAAGTCCTTCAACTGAACTTTTCATCAAGAAAAACACACACACACACACACACACACACACACACACACACACACACACACACACACACACACACACACACACACACACGGAGTGTCCAAGGGAAAGTGTGTATTCTAATAATTCTGTATGCAATGGAAACCAGTGGAAAAGTCATGACAAGATCTGGTGGAAGTTTAGTATTTAAACGTATTAACAGTTAAATGACAGCACAGTACTGTGAGTGACATCGTAACACAGATGATATGGCATCGAGAGAATCATGAATAGGAATGTGGCGGGGCGTGGTCTGTGACGCGGCTGCAGGGAGGCAGACACACCTGAGCGGCATCAACAATCACGCCTCACCGGCTTAAAAGGCTTGAACTGGATCCTGACGTTGTTGCTGTTGGTGTGCGTGGCTGGCAGCTACAACGCTGCAGCCCTGTGTGAAAGTTACACAAACATTATAAAGATGGACTGGTTCTTATACAGCACTTTTCTACTCTGAGCACTCAAAGCGCTTTACACAACTAATTCATTCACCCAGTCATCCAATCAGGTAACTCAGTTATGTGAGTAGTTAAGACTGATAAAGAGGTTCTATGCTATAATGTCAAGTCTCAGGTAAAAAGTGCAGGTTTATACTTAGCTGCTGCTGGTCTTTTATTGTAAGTTCAGAGAGCAGCAGCCTACTGTTTGGCAAAACAAATTGGACTGTTTGTGCTTCCTGTCTTTTATTTTGACAGGCTTCTGTAGTTTGATGCACTCTTCCTGTAAGTCTTCACCTCTCTGCGCTCTTTACTTGCTGAAAGATTGTAGAATATTATTACTTCTGTAGTTTTCATCTAAATATGTTGTGCTAGAAGAATTTGTCAGTAAAAGTAGGAATAAAAAAAACCTATTAAAACACCTCACAACACATAAAATTGTTTTATTGGCAAATTGTACATAAGTCAATCTCCTCACCTGTCAATATGAGCATTAGTGGTTTACATTACTGTGAATTTGTGCTGTAGTTGGATATTGTCACCTAGAGCTCACCTCAATCTAACGGACTGAAGTTTTTAGGGTCATGTCTCTTTAACAATGACTGAAGCTGGAAAAGCACCGAGGCCAGCCACTTTTTCTGGTGGTTTGTGCATTGTGTGGATAAACTGCAGGTCTTTGAGGGTAAACTGATAGAGTGCAAGCCAAGCTGCCACTGACTCTTCCTTTACTGCTCGAAGATCCATCGTGATTTGCACTTTGTATGGAAACAAAGCTAGCATGAGCAATTAAACGAGCTTCAGTTTTCCTAATGTGAACCAACCAACACGTGTGATGCAAAAAAGATTGCCTTTCTGTAAAAGTCGCTGCATGTCACATAATAATCCAAACTGAAAGTAAGTGAAAAAATGTTCCCCACCACTGTTATATGGGTCAGTATTACAGGTGCAGATGTTCAAGGCTGACCTAATTTTAAATGCCTCATATTCTCTTTAACGTGTTCTTTGAGTGCTCAGAGTAGAAAAGCACCGGCTGTGGGTGAGCTGTAACAGTCACCACACACCACGTATTTGATCAAAACTAAAAACAACTATTCTGCAGCAAAACTTCCCCCTGTTGGGTGGGTCAGTATTACAGGTGCAGACGTTCAAGGCTGACCTCATTTTAAATGCTTTATATTCTGTTGTACAGTCATATTCAGTGAAATCATGTTATACTGCTATGCGAGAGGTACACAAATACTAAAAAGACAATAAGCTCGGAAACACAGGCCTGAATCTTAATTACAAAGAAAATAAATATATTTATCTAATGAAAAACTACAGCTGGATTGAAAGGCTTGAGCAATATGTGCTTGTTTAATTTATATTCCTTGATCATTGTTGTTCATGGTTTTGGTTCTCATTGTTTCCTGTGTATGTTATATTCTCAGGTTTAGTATTTAGGCTCCTGTTAGCTTGCCGACCCGTGTTCCACGTTTCATGTTTAGTTACTCTTGTCGCTTAGACAATGAAGTCAATTATCGACAATTTGGAAAGGATTTTATTTTGGAAGGCAAAATCAGACTGACTTGATATTGATATAGTATCACTGTGGGATTGTATACTATTGATCTAACATGGATTCATCCTGTGGAAACTGCAAAATTCTATTTAAGAGCATTTTGAAATCGTTAAAAGAGTAGGTTGTATATGCTCAATTTGAAAAGTCTTTTATTTTGGAAGGCAAAATCAGACTGACTTGATTTTGATATGGTATCACTGTGGGGTTGGATAAGATAAGATAAGATAACCTTTATTAGTCCCACACGTGGGAAATTTGTTTTGTCACAGCAGGAAGTGGACAGTGCAAAAGTTATGAGGCAAAAATTAGAATACAATAAGAATAAATACAGTACACAACTGTACAGAATAGAATAAAATAAAATACTATATACAGTAGAATAAAATAAAATAAATATACAATAAGATAAAAATAGAATACAAATACAAATACTATATACAACTGAGTAAAAATACAACGATGACAGAAAGGATTATTGCACTTAGTATTATTGCATATGTATGGATGTGTGTGCTTGATCAGTTAAAGTCTTTATTATGGAGTCTGACAGCAGTGGGGAGGAAAGACCTGCGAAATCTCTCCGTCCCACACCGTGGGTGCCGCAGTCTCCCACTGAAGGAGCTGCTCAGTGCTGTCACAGTCTGCTGCATGGGGTGGGAGATGTTGTCCATCAGGGATGACAGCTTAGCCGCCGTTCTCCTGTCACTCACCACCTCCACTGGGTCCAGAGGGCATCCTAGAACAGATACTGTTGATCTAAAGTGGAAATATGCTGTGGAAACAGGAACTTTTCTTTTTAGAGCATTCTTAAATCACTGAAAGTTACGTCTTAAATGGGCAATTTCAACGGGCCATTAATTTGAAATGCAAAATCAGACTGAACTTGATATTGATATTGTATCATTGTGGGGTTGCATATTCTTGATCTTAAGTGAATTAGTGAGTTTTCCATTCTGAATTAATTAAAAGAGTAGTTCAAAAATAAACATTCAGAGGGCTTTTACTTTGAAATCCAAACGGAGGTGGCTTTAATATTGACATGTTGCTACTAGAATACTAGGGTATGCCATTTGTATCCAACATTAGAGTGTGCAAACAAGACTAATTGATATATGTGAATGTGCTCTTAATTTACTGGAAGTGGGCCTTCATTTTGAAATCATGCTTCAGGAGATTTTATTTTGAAATCAGGCTTCCACATCTTTTGCCATAATACTCAGAATACACAGGGAACGTAAAACAAAGTGGAGGCTGGCTTGACACCAGTGTTACGCTGCATGTGAAAGTGTTGCCTTTCGTAGCCCAGTGCTTTTCCCACACACTGTCGCCGAGAGACAAAGGTATGGTTTCTATTTTCCTTGCTTTCGTGAACCTGAGACTGGACTGCTCACTCTGGCTGCTGTAGCTTTGGTCAGCTTAATGGACTGGGACCCTGCAGTCAGCTCCTGTTCACTGCAGTTACACCTCAAAAAAGACTGTATATGGTTGTTCAAAGGACATTTTGTTGGGACTGACTCGTAGGAACTGGGACTATTACCCTGTGAACATTGTAAACTGTGTTATGTTTGTGATGCAGTGTTAATCATTCTGGAGAAAAGAATTTCTTTGTTTCATTATTTTATTTGCTTCGTGATTTTTGGATCCCCGTCTGTGGCTAGTGTAAACCCAGGGTTTTACAACAGTGGGGTCACAATTGCCTGTTTCATTTGTTGAACCTGATTTCTTTTGCATTTTTGTTTTTGCCATCCATGATTTCAGGGCCATCTGAGCAAATTAAAGTTTAACATTGCTTAGAAGAGACCGTTTCATGTTTTTGTCTAACCCAAGTTGCCTTGGAGTAGGGGCACCCTAGCTATCTGGTTGGGGTACAGAAAATCGGAGGGAAGGTAGGCTAGGCTGTGTTTATGTCTGATAGTATAGTATACTCCAGGCAGGCATCGTTTCTCAAGATTGAATCCTGGAGCCCCTCTTCTGTGCCTGTAGCCGCCGCCAGACAGCTAAAACCATTCTTACAGAAGTAATTATCAGGGTCAACTTTACCGGGGGGGGGGGTCACGGACTCAGATCCCACCACCCTTTAGTCGTTCAGGGCAACCTGTGTGCTTCTTCACCCCTACATAGCGGGGCTAGTAGCCCCTTACAATGAGATTTGAGAAATAATTTGCTTTTGCTGCAGACATCGCTGATTGAAAAAAAGACAATGAGTCCTTGCAAGCCTGGAGAGATACTTCTAGTCTGGAAGATCGCCAGCGACGCTCTGCTTTTCTCCAATTCTTCTCCAATTCAAGAGCCCCACATTTAGCCAGGGCATAGGGTTCCTTTATTGACATTTTAACTTCTTTACAGGAGCAACAGTGTCCAACAGTTCAAGATGTGTATTATTAAAGGTTCGCAGTCAAGGTGTCCACACATAACTCTTGGGTAAAAATGGTGTCCAACACATCAGGTAGATGTAATTTAACTCCAAGCAATGCTTCGGGGCTAATATGATGAGATGATCTTCCCCTCTCAGAAGCTGGAGATTTAGGGATTAAAATATCAAATAAAATTGCTGGTCTAAAATAGGTAAAACACATTTTTCTCTCACCCATACATTCGTCTGTAACCCAAGAAAAGGTCTAGGGTGTGGCCCCTACGTGTTGGCCCGGACACAAATTGTGTGAAGTTTGAGGAATCAATTACATTTAAGAAATCTTTGGCCAAGGGTTTATCCTCACAACACAGATGAATATGAATATGTCCGGGAGACACTACTGCTGGGCGGGGGCTGACTCCGCCGAGTCCGTGGTTTGGCTGGATCTTTACTGTTACGGTTGACATGGAGGACTCACACGCAGGACTCCGGGGTCAGATGCACACAAAGTTCACTGGGTGTATATACAAAAGGTGAGGGGACAGGGCTCCAGGGAAACCCAGTGGAAAAGCACTCAGTCCTCTTCAAACAATACACGCACTCAACCAGTCTCTCTCTCTGACGTTCACCACACAGGAAACACAGGAAGTCCGTACGAGGGAAAACTTGCTGAGGGTTGCCTTCACTAACGCGAGTCACATACAACGATCCACCGAAGAACAGCAGTCGCTCCCTGGCCTAAATGCTGGCCACACTAATGAGGCTCAGGTGTTTCTTCCTGTGAGGGGCGTGTGCCGAGGGCGTGAACCCGCAATGAGAGGGCGAGAACGAGAGAGAGAAAGGCAGAAACTGCAGATCAGCGCCCTGCTGATCCTCCAGGCCGTGACACTGTCTTGTATTTCCTGTTTTACTTTGACGGTCTTATGTCCTGTGTGAATGCAATCAGTTTTGCGTCCTCCCTGTCTCGTCTTGTCAGATTAGGTTCAGCTGTATCCCCCTTCTGTGACGTATTTCCTCGTTACCTTCTGTGTATATACAGAGGCTGTGTTTTCCTTTGTCTCTTGTTGGTTCATCTGTGTATTTCCCTCATGTTTCAGGTTTTTAGTTTCATGTACTGTTTAGTTCTCTCAGGATAGGTTTTGTTAGCTCCGTGTTAGTTGTTCTATGCTTTTGTTTGTTGTTCTGTTCTGCTAAAATAAAGGCTCGCTTTCTGTTCAACATCCACCTTCGGCTCCATTGTCTGCGTTTCAGTCCAGTGTTACTAGCAGACCAATAGAAATGCACTCAACATGCCCAGATTTGATCTCACTCTGCCCATTCTATCAAGCATCGCTGGTGGTTTGTGTATCCTAGGTGCAGCCAAGTATCCCAGAATGCATTTGGTCCAAAATTCACAAAGCAGCAATGGTGGATAAAGCTGTAAGTAAAGTTAGAAAGACTGTTTTTGTGATGTGTAAACTTGATTGATGAAGACACTGGCTAGTTTCTAGTTACGGCCAAATGAAGCACTGATGCTTGTTTTAAGTTTAAAGAAAATTATTATTAATAATTTATTTATTTAAAGGAGAAAAGGTCAATCTCATTTCCAAGAGAGACCTGGCATCATGGATGCAAAAGTCAAAATGCATTTCAACGCACAATATAACAATAAAAAATTAACACAAAATTCTATACAAACATGTGCAAAATGTACAATAGCAGATCATTAAAAACAGCCACTGTTAGGTTTTGTATTGTTGATTGCCAATTATGCTTAGAAACATTTAACCATATATGCTTAGAGGTGTATAATCAATTGTGTAGTGATAGGCTGTGTGATCTTTAGCAGGCTACAAAGGCTTGGTGTGTATTCCACACTAGAATGCACACCTACATCCTGGGAGCATGGGAAGAGGTCGTACCTTGTCTTATTGTTTTATGGTAGGATAAACGTGGCTATACACACACACACACACAAGGTACTCTTTGTGTGTATGTAGACGTCATATGTTAATGAACCTATGCATATTCATGTAACCTCAATAAAAAAGCAGTGTTACGGGGGAACGGACGAGAGCAGCTGGGGTCAAGCGAAGGAACGGCGTTTGTGCGGTTCTCTCCCGTGCACGAGAAACATGAAGAACTTTGCCTACTTCGTGTCTTGCTTGCTGTGTAATTATATTGCCTTCAACGTTCCAGCGGATAGGTTCAAGCTACAAACCTATCAGCCACACTGACTAAAAGCGTTTTTCTCTGCTTCTTTCAAAATGGACTTGAACTCCCCCACGGTAAGTAAGACAGGTTCATCACGCAAAGCTTTTCAACACACTCCCCTTTGGTGACATCTGGTGGCCAAAAATATGAAGAGCAGCTGCCTGAACCTACGAGTTAAAATGAACTTTGTTATAACTGCCCACTCTACAGAGCTCAATAGACAGTTTATATTTAATATTGTGTGACAGTTCTTTCTGATATTGGGCTACCATTGTCTTATCTCAATATCAAATATAAATCTTTTTTTTGGGGGGGGAAGGGGGTGAAATATTGCTTTTTCTTTTTGACTAAGAAAACATTTTGATGAATAGACCTTCCTTGTTTAAACGTCTGTGACGCCCTCGGCCTGGAGGTAACCTGGGCAGAACCAGAAACGCGGCTCCCGCCTTCAGCTCCGACCAAGAAAGAGCCAAAAACACTGAACAGTTGCAAATGCTATGCAGCTGTTTATTAACTTCGTCAGTCAGAAACACAAAGTGTTGAGTCGTCAAGGAGAGAGGCGAGGTATCTGTCATCTGGCGGTTAAGAGCTTGCTGTTCATCCAGTAATCCATCTCGGGAACAGGAACCATTTCCACTCAATCGCTCAGCACCTGTGTCTGTCAAGACACCCCCCCCCCCCCCCACCTCCTTTTACCTGGGAGGGAGGGGAGAGAAAAACCCACATCCTCTGGTGGGAGGAGTCCCACATATAAACACACACATATTTGTACATGATCTTGGGTTATGACTATGAGCTCTGATGTTCTCTCACTTTGCTTGTGACTTCTTGGCGTTTGTAAACATTATATATAGTAATGTAAACAATGTTTATTTATGAACAGGCAGAAGATCCTCACTTGCTCCACTGGCTCCTTGTCGCTCGCACAAGATCACCACCTAAACACACCACAAATCCTATCAGTGATTCACTTCCTTATAGACCATTGAATCAGGTACTGAAGCAGTGATGTACCAAACGAACTTCACTCACCACATGACTCTGGCCAGCTGAACCAAGCCTCGACATGGTGCTTCTGAAGCGCTGGACCATCCCTAGTTTTCGGAGAAGTCCGTTACCACTGACCTAAGAGCTTTGTGTAGCATTTCAAAGATGTTCAGCTACTTTCCACCTTTGAAACATCTTCTGTGTGAATTTCAGCTTTCAACCATTCTGTTGGTTTTCAGTGTATTTCAGCTCATTCAACTTTTTTTTGTACCAAAGATTAAGCAATTCTAAAAATTCAGCTCAAACCACTGAGCTCTCAGCATTCACACTGCATTTTCTTCAGGATATGTGTTCTGTGTTTGTAATATCACATTCTGTACATTTTTCACCCGCTATCTCCTTTAAGATCAATCCTCTAAAAAACACATTCAACTAACATTAGATTCCTCTTCCTATGGATATGTTAGCTTGTGTTTTTCTCATTTAACACACATTTTTTTAAATATTCAACTTACTCAACAAAACATTATCGTGTATTTGAATGGGGAGACTCTTCCAATCATTATTCAACGTATTCCTCTTTAAACCCAAACTACCTTCACATACCTTCACCTACAGACACCGTTCAATCTTTAAAAAGAAGCCAAGACACTGAACTGACATTGAGCTTGTATTTATCTTGTCAATCTCTTATAGTTTTTCTTCAGTTCCAGTTTAAGTTTCATGCTTTCTTTCACCCATTTCAGAGTTTATACTGAGTGTCTATGGCAGTGGTTCGCCCCTCCTCCAACCACACACACCCATATTTTGTTTTCAAACTCCAGTTTATTTCACACCTCAAACATTTAGTAAACAATTAAACACATAAAAGTAAACTGCAATAAATTAAAGGTAGTAATAAAATAAACCACTAACTCTTTTATGTTACATCCACACCTACACGGGTATTTTTGAAAACACAGCTGTGTTTGGACCTTTCGTCCAGTCAGTGGACGTAAACGGCGTTTCGAATCACTGAAAACAGAGATTTTTTAAAACTCCTTTTTTGCGTTTACGTGTGCACGAGGAATACAGAGTTCGTCACGCAACGTCAAAGGTATGTAACTTTTTTCACGTCACACTGTGCGCCACGTTATTGTTTACATGAGATGAATTTCTACAATCGCGGATAGAGACAAAATATTGTTAATCTGACTACAGGTCTTCAGTTTATCTGCAGGTTTTACACGCTTACACACACACGCAGTTACTGTCCCTCCATTACAAACGCAGAGGCGTCACGGTGTAACTATTTTACGTGTAGTTGGTTTTTTTTCCTGTGTAATAATGTTCAACATTGCTTAATTAATACATTTTTCAAAAAATGTCTCTCTGTGCAAAATGGGTTCAAAAACTTAAACAGCTGTGGGATGCTGTTTGTCCGTGATTTGAAGAGCCCAGCGCTGCTCCCGATGCAGCAAAAACCAATCCTGCAGGGAGACCTACCTCGGCACCTGTGCAGGTGAAGCCAAAGGGAAGATTTGCTTCACCATATTTTCTAGTCTTTGGCTTAGAATGAAGTTGGTTTGGAAACATATTCAGCGACGCTTCATCTCCTGCTTTGCGTTTGTGTGGGAGCCCCGTCAAAAAAAGAGTCCATTATGCTAGCAGTGTCCAAGCGTTCTTTTATTTTATTTTCGTATCGCGCCCCCCCTTCAATGACCCCCTAGGGGGCGGGCCCCACACTTTGGGAACCTCTGGTCTATGGGACGTTGGTCATTTCAGTGAGAGGGCCTGCAGAAATAAAACAAAAATATTTTTCAACTGCTGCTATGTCCACAGACATCATTTTACCCTCAAAAAGTAACCGTCGTTGTCCACTCGCCACCATGTGTGCGAAAGAGCCCCAAACGTGGTGTCACCTAGCAGCCACGGAGCAGAAGCCACAGGGGACTGCGGTGACAAGCCCGCAGGCCCTGTCAGCAGCCAGTCGCAGCAGAGCGGACCGAGCCTTGGTCCCAGAGGCCCGAAGTCCAAGGGCACCTCACCCCCTGGAAGTGGCCTGACCCAGCCACGGGCGCCAGCCAGGCCCCGCCAAGCAGCCACCGGGAGTGAGCCGGGTACATAACTGAGTGGCCAGCCCCAGACACCGAGAACCACCGACACACCGACAGCTGAGGGTACCAGTCACCGGCAGGGAGTGTGGTGGGGTGGGGCGACAGGCCTCCACACCTGGGGGGGCCTGAGATGTTCCCAGAGAGGCGGATGCGGAGACTCGACCTGACCCATAGACTGGCACAGACAGACACAAACATGCATTCCCACCCTCATGCACACAAATACAAATACTCAGCACTCGCCCAACATGGAGACAAACAGAAATGAACACTATACACCCATTCACACTCCCCAAACATACTCTGTACTCCCAGGTCCAAGTATCGCTACCCCCAAGGGGGCAATAAACCCCCAGACCCAGGAGATACTACCCTTTTCCCTGGGGTGGAGGCAAGCAGACCGCCTCCGCCCCAGCAGCCACAGGGAGGCCCAGCGTCCCGGACCCCGGTCAGACTGTCAACTCCTCCCAGCCCCCTGACCTGATGGTGTACAGAGAATAGGGGTGTGAGAGGCGAATGTCTTCTAACCAACCCATAAAGATACATTTTCAGCAGGGAAGACCCCACTTTTTAAATCAGTCCTCTGTCCACATTTTTACACCAGGAACAAAAAACCCCACACTGTTGTGTAGAACAAGTCTTTTGGACCCTCATGGTTTAAAAAACTATTTTGGTTGGAGTTACTGTAGAAGCAGTCTTTCAGCAGGTGCAGGGACTGGATCTGAACCTCCACCTTCAGCTACCAACCGAGCCACATTCCACTTTGCCAGTACCCATCAGCTGCTGCAGAAGTTTCCTAGGCTAATCAAGCCCAGTAAGACTACTTCTTCAGCTTGATGATTCCCTTCGCCATCAAGCTGAAGAAGTGTCCACTGGTTCGGGAATTATCACCATGAGATTCGCCATCCATCTTGAGGCCATAGCTCCTTGTAGCAGCCTCAGGAATGAAAGGGCAGAACACGGTCATTCAGACTTAATGTTCTCACCCTCCCTTGAAATCCTGTCAAAGTTTTGCCTCAGGTGGGAGTTGAAGATCTCCTGGCCCAGGGCCTCTTCCAGGTAGTTCTAGTGCACCTTCACAATACATTTGGGGGTGCCAGGTCTGTCCAGCATCCTCCTCTGCCAGCTGATCAAACTCACCATCAGCTGATCAGTTGACAGCTAAGCTATAGAAACTACAGAGGGATGAAGTTGATGAGCCATGTTGTGAATCTATCAGAAAGAGCTTTTTGCTGCATTATCGAACACCACCATTGGACTAATGAAGACTGGAAGAAGGTATTATGGACCGATGAATCAAAATTTGATGTCCCCCACTCGCCTTGGTCACGCGGCGAGTAATTTACACTCGCACTGGCACTCGTACTCAATTCAAAGGGAGAAAATCTCATGGAGGCTTGGGGCACCTCTCGAACTGCAAATAACAGAGGGTCTAACCAGCAATTCCTATTGCATTTATCCTCATGAATGAACTTCTGAATGATGGACATTAAAGTCTTATTCTGCCGTTCTAACAGCCCGTCAATCTGAGGGTTGTCAACGCTGGTCCGAACAGATTTAATGCCAATAATGCGTACAGTTCTTTCAGTATTTCTTTTGGAATACCAACTCAGGAGATGACCTGAAACAGCACCTGCGCCACACTCTTTGCAGAAATGATGCCCAGCAGCACTGCTTCCGGGTATCGCGTTGCATAATCCACTAGAGTGGTGTCCCGGCCGCCCACACTTCCAGCACTCCTGCCCTGGAGTCTATGCATCTCTCCATGACTCGGGAGCAGCAGCAGTCGCTTGCCCCTGTGGAGGGAAAGCGGAAAAAAACAGGCTGGTGGGACGTAGCACAGGGGCCTGCTCTACCGGTGCAGGTGTAGGGACCCTGCGCCTCAGCGCTGGCATCCGGGCATCCGGGCTGCTTCCTTCAAGCTCCTTGGCTCTGGCAACCCGGTGGTCCTCTGCCAGCGTGACTGCTGCCTCCAGGCTCATAGCCGGTGGTAATGGACCCATTGCGGTATTTCCGCTGGTAGCCCCTCCACCGATTGCTCTAGCACAATCTTGTCCAATATCCATTTGGTCCAGCACAGCCCAGCAGATGTCAGTGAAGCTGCCCCGTGAGAACTCAAAGTACTTTCTATTACAAGTCTCATTTACACACAGATTCATGCAGTGCTTTCATCTATGTCTAATATAAAAGAATATGCACATACACACCCCAGTGAATGCATCAGTGGCAACTCTGTGTTTAGTGTCTCACCCAAGGATTCTTTGACACATGTACTGGATGGGCTGGCCATCCTGGGACCTTCTGATTGGTAAACGACTTACTTCACACCTGAGCAACAGCCATCCCATTTGTCTTGCACCTAATATAACTGTTACATTCCAGGATGACCTCTACAGAAACTGAGTCATTCTTTAACCCCTCTCTTTTTATATCTTAGTGTATGTGTGTCAGGGTCTGTGACCCAGCATTTTGAGTTTATTTTGTATTTTTTAATTCTTCATGATGCATTAATGTTAAGTTCTAGTGTGTTATTAGCATTTCTTTGTTAGGTTTTCTTTAGTTCAAGTTTCACCCTTGCTCCCTTGTTTATGTGTCTTGTCCTCTGTGATTTGTGTCTCGTTCCCCTTACCTGTTTCCATGTTCCTGTCCTTCTGTATCGTTCTGTCTCCTCTTATGAGTTTCATGTCTGCCTGTTCCTTATTGTCAGTCTCCGTCTCTCCGTGTTTCCTGTTTTATTTTGAAAGTCTTGTGTTTCCATGTTCAGTGTGTTTATTTTTGCTTCCCTTGTGGCGTCATGTTCATGTGTGTCAGCTGTGTTTCCACTTCCCTCGTTATCCTTCTGCGCATTTAAGTCCTTTGCCTCCTTCTGTTCATCGTTGGGTCGTCTGTGTCTTTCTGTTCCACGGATTTCCTGTTGACGAATCAAAACCATGTTTTGATTCATGCTCATGTTTATAGTTAGTGTTTTTCCATGTCTAACTTTTGCCCAGTTCAGGTTATAATTTAGTTTTGCCTCGGTTCACCTTTGCCTTTTGAGTTTCTTGTCAGCCTGAATAAATGGCTCGCTTTTTGTTAAACTTTAGTCTGGTGCCTTGCGTATCTGCTTTTGGGTCTCCTCTTCAAGCACACCGGCCAACCCAGCCCTGACAATGTGTCCGTGTCTCCCCAAACCCCCACCTCCTCTACCAACTGCAGTTTTTTTCATTAGTCAGTGGATGAAAATAAAGACTATGTAACCCCTGATTTTCATGATCTTTGTCTACTAGGTTTAGCTTTCCTCTTCCTCTCTTTTCTAAATGTGTGAATAACACAGTTAAGTCTTGCCTTGAACTCCTTGAACTTGTGTCTATGAAATTTCTTGTATCTACAACGACACCTGTTCCTTCATGGCGATGAAGATGTAATTTTGTTCTGTTGTACAATGTTCTTTGCATGTTTTGAATTTTTTCTTTTTATCTCAGTGTCTGTATTGTTAGTCTGCTATGTTGCTTTTTTTGTTCAGACAACATCTGGCTTGGAAAAGAAAAGAAAAGAAAGTATTTTCTTTGTCTTCTTGAAGCTTCTGTAACATTTTCTCTTCATCTGAAAGCGTCTAAGGACTCAACGTGCTGTGCAGGATGTGAAGCTTCTCGAGAAGCATTGGTGATTTGTAATGTTGGGCTAAAAAAATTATTTCTTGAAGCAGCATGGCTGACATATGTTATATGTGTCTTGATAAAAGCAGCGACTGCCCAGACTCAATAAAACAAGGAGCTGGTTTAACCTCCAAAGACTCGAACTCTTTCATGGCATGCATTTTTAATTTCTTTGCTATTTGGGTTGATTGGAACACGATGAATGTAAAAACAAAGAATTACCAGATTTTGTTTTGTTTTTTTTTTACTTGATTTTTGTTTCTGAGAAAAATGGGATCCACATATGAGGATATTCGATTTAAATTTTGATAGAACAGTGGCAGTATAAAGTCTTATTTTTGTCTAGACAACCCAAAATATGATGTCCACATATGTGGACACCAGGTCTCAGGAGGCTAAAATAAAGGCTGCTGAAGCTTGCAATATCATTTAGCTCAGGTTCTGGTTTGGAGTCTGTTTGGTGTGACTGTATAGCAAATTACTGACATGTGTAATACGTAGCATTAAATGCTGTGCACCTCCATAGGCTGGAATTGGATGATTTTCAATTTGAAAAAAATTATTGAAATTCATTTGTGCATAATGATTGTTGTTGTCAAAACATTTTGGGGAAAGCATGTGTAATTAAAAAACAAACATTTATACTATAGTTATCTACACGTTATATAGAAATTATTTTGTATATTATTTAACTGACTTGAAGTTCAATTTCAGATTTAAATAAGCAAAAATGTTAGTTTTCTTTAAAATAAATAAACACAATTGATTAGAAAATAAGAGAATTTTAGAATGATTTAAAAGGAGTTCATCTCAAAATGTTTCATTACTCAAAAATGGCTTGAAGACAAATTTTTCATTTTGCATTCAAACTCATACGCAGAGGGTGAAGAAAAGATTGTGCAGTTGAGCTCAGTGTACAGAAGTTTAGTGTTGTGGTGTTAGTAGTGGTTTTACATGAGCCATTCTTTATCTGTATTAACAACTGTGCTAACAGGCATTTCATTCTGTACCATTTATTTCTACATCTATCAGGGCCTCCAGCAACCTTCCAGGGTCAAAGGCTCCTGGTAAATTAATACACAACAAAGCAAATATGAAAACTCCATATTTAGCTGTTCTAAGGTCACTTGCAACAATTCCACCAACAGCTCACTTAAATGCAGCTTCACTGCTGAGCATTCATGAACGCACACAATCCAGCATCAGTGGTGTAAAAATCGGTCAAGAAATCTTTTCAGAAGATGTTAGACAAAACTGTTCAGCTGCATTTATACTCAGATTCTACTCTACTGTTGTATAAAAATTAATTTTCTTAGAGATGAAACAACAACAAATTAATCTTCACTGTGCAGAGGTTGTATTTTACCTAAAGATGCTTTTCATCTTTCCATATTTTCCATAGCAACATACTGTTAAACACCGCATATTGACCGTCAATAGAAATATACATAATGAACAGTACAGCTTGATCACAATACAAGAGCCGTTTTTAAACCAATGCACACACGTGTGTTTAATCAGCTTTACCATCACACGTTTCTTCTCTGTTTCAATGAAAGCAACTGTTGTTTGAGATTTATTAGCTCCACGTCCAACATGAATTGTTGGCATCACCGGGACACACAAAGATAAATGCAAAAACAACAGTTACTATTTTCTCCCAAGACATATTCATTCATGCAATTGCCAAGCTAAATATATAATATCTGTAACTGAAATTATTTACAGTTACTGAGAAAAAATCTAATTGTTGAAAATGCAGTTTAACACAGTAATGCCCCAGAAGACCTACACAGAGCCATCGTTACATCAAGGTGGCTGGGAACATGACGGGCCCCAAATCTGCTTCAAAATCTTAGAGCCCAATTTAGGGATTCAAATGGAAATCAGATGTACTAAGTTAAGTGCAATGGTTACATTATGTTTTAGACCTTTATTTTCTATTTTAAACCACCCTAACACTACTGCGTAATTAAATATTATTCTTTCAAATCGATTAATAGTTTGTTCTTGATGTTCTGGGGCTTTGGCTGACCTTTGCTAATATACCTGCAGAAACCACATGGGGGCCCCAGAGCTTAACAGTCACAGCAAGCGGCGCTGACAAAATTTCCCAAGGATTTAATACCACACAGTCCAATGCTCTTCTATCTAATGCCCCTGGCCCAGGCTTCATATGCTAATCTATGACTGACAGCACCATAATTCCTGGTGGTGATTTGGGCTTTTGATTATGGACTGGAACAATAGCAAATCAGAATATGATTACATGTAAATCAAGCAAGATGTTTGCTCAACCACTGCAGACTTAGACGGAGCACGGAGCAAAGGTTTAACCCCGTAACAAAGTACCAGGTTTCTGTTTCAGAGAATATTGTGCAACGCTGTGTTCAGGGAGAAAGGATAGGGCCAATGAATCTGGTAGGCAGGCAGATTTCTCTATCTTTATGTTTTAGGGTCAAGGCAGCAGCTGCAATCGATGTTGACACCACTGATGACATTTCATCTTCCATCTTAAAATCTTCAAATATATATAAATATATACATTCCCCTAGAATTATGTGCAGTTACTGGTAGAGACAGTGTGGAGCCACTAACACAGCAGAACACACTAATATCGATCTGGCATTAATGTAATAATTATTAACTTTATATTGGTTCACACAACAAGCCTTTCTAAATGGTTTGATATGTTTGCTGGTAACAGTAAACTGCACAAACAAGAAAACATCCTGTTATTTTGGAGGTGGGACTGCAACTATACATTACTTGTATGTAATTACTCACATTGCATGGATTAAACAAACCAAGTTAAATAAAAAAAAATTAGAAAATGACCAAATAAAATCCAATAAAGGTTCTTTGTGTAAAAGTGCCCTTCAAATATGAAACATATATTTTGTTACTTGTGTGTCCTCAACTGCTGACTGAAGAGCAGGCAGTCGTTTACATTTCAAAGATTTTCCTGTGAATGCCTGACCGGAAATTCTGCTACATAGATGCTGTATGCATTACTGGCATTTTCATAATAATTCTCGTTTGTCTTAATTATCATTAAAAAACAAGTTTGAATCAGCCAACCTTAAAATCATAACACTGTTTGTTTTGTAAGGACTAAAAAATAATCTGAAGCTTTACCATTTTTAGTAGGCAAAAAATACCAGCCATTTAGGAAGTGACACATGCCTTAAACTGCTAATTAGGGATTCTGAAATAGTTATTAGGTAGAGTAGCTTTCAGATCAGGAGATAGTTATTTAGATCATCATGAATAATGAAGAGAAAGAACATGAGCTACCATCTAAACTTTTGGAATCATGCCTAAGTGCATAGTCTTAATAAGAAATACATGTCAAGAGGTACTTAGACGTTGTGCACACAATGGTTTATCACATCTGCAAAATCAGATTTTTTTTCAATACTGAAAGTTAATGAAGCTCCAAGGGCATTTTTTGTATGGCAGAAGTGAAATGAAATGGGTGTTTTGATTAGATGAGACATTACCAGACTGAATGACTTTCTTTTGTTTTGGCTGTATGAGAATATGTGAATACTTTAGCTTGGAGATCGACGCCGGTCTAAAGGCATAAAGGATAATAAATGTGAAATACGTTTTAAAGCAAAGTCATTCACAGCTGCTGACTGTGACTGCCTCAACCTTTTCTTTCTACATTTCCAAGTGTGATTCCTTTTCATCTCTCGGTAAGACTGTGATTTCTCTTTGATGCAAGCAACCTGACAGAAAAAAAGAGTCTTAAACGTCCCGCTGACTGAGGAATGCCATCTTGCAAAACACTTGTCAAAGAAGTTGCTCCAATTGAGAAAAACAAAAACAGGAGCGATGAAGGGCAAAATTCTTCTCATACCTCATTTATTCCTCTGGGTATTCATTGTGCCTTTATATGACTGCTCTGTTTTGTTTGGTGACAATGTGCTGCTGTGTGCCTTTATTGACTATCTCGCTTTCATATGGGAAGATTGACCGCTAGTGAGCCCAATTATATGATGCTAAAAGTACGATCATTTTTTAAGCACTCCTCATCTTTTTTAATTGACATGTAGCCTTCTATCTGGGCGCTGAGATGCTGCAGCCTCATTATTGGTGCATACAATTTAAATCTCTTCATCTTGCACACAAATTTCAACATTAGGCGTAAAACATGCCCTTCCAAACACTGAGCCAGCACCATTTTAAATTTGTTTGCATGTGGCTTTGTTTTCATTATCCATGGCTTGCTGCAGCTCAGTGTATTTATCCCATTCTCTCCCTTTAGATTTGCTGTGCAGCTGTGTTTGCTTAACACATAAGACATCCCCTCATTAATTGACTGTTGATGTACTAGGAGCATACTTAAAGGCTCCAAAAATGCAGACACAAATCTTGACTTGCTCCAACAGCAGAGGGTTTGGGATAAATATTCCTGACCGACATCTTTTCCCTAGATTCGTACAGCCTATACATATGGCAGTACTGTAGGTGGCCAAACAAAGCCTAAGACCCAGTCGCGTATAATGAGTATTCGAGTGGTGGTCATCGCCGTTCATTGTTCACCGAGGCTTTGTTTCATCAGGACAATATGGACCAATCACCATCAAGGAAAACAGGTTGTTCTAAAATAATTTCGCAATAAATTTTGTGCAAAAGTAAACACTGAGGCTTCAAATAAAACAGGAAGATGGCATAAAACTGTTTCATTCAATGACATGAGTACATTGTGGTGGTGTGTGGTCGGTGGCTCCGCTGCAGAGCAGAGACTGGCAGGGCAGCTGCGAACAGTTCCCTATGTCAGTGTCAGTCCCTAAGTTTGGTAGTGAAATAAATACATCCTCACTTTTCCTGCAAACACACTGTGTGTGTGTGGTGTGTGTTGGGGTACGTGATACACATACACAGGTCTGAGCCACAGTCTTTACTGGAGCTGCACAGCTCCTAGGGTAAATCATTGAGACGGCGCTTCCTGGATGTGTGCAAAGCAGTAATCTTTCCCCCAGAGGATTACCACTGGCGGGCCTGTGCAGCAAGATGACAGCAGAAGACTGACCTTTAGCATTTGCCTGATGGCTGCAGGTTGCGGCAGCAAAGTGGCTGCAGCCCATGCCATTGAGGGGGGAGGTGCAGCTGCTGGAGGTAGTGTTCCTCAAGCAATTCGTGGAGAGACGGCACAATGGGTACCACCATCTGCGGAGCAGCCACTGTGGGCCAGTGACCCATTTTTTCTGAACTTTCTCCCCAGGTCCGGGCGGCCCCTGGTGTTGCATCCGCAGGGTGCCACACAAAGACCAAGGCAAGAGTGTGGGCTGCCGTGACACCTGTCTCGGGAGTGCCCGTTGATGGAGGAGGGGCGTGTGTTCCATGTTGACGGGGCTCTGGGACCTTTCCTCAGTCCAGGAGGGACATACAGTGATCCGGTAAGGTGCCAAGGGGGTATATGCTATGGTGGACTGTTCACAGACCATGGTCCACCCAACCGTGATATGGTCGGGCATTGCTGAAGGAAGACTTAATGGAGGTTTGGTGTATAACACCCACAATAATACTATAGTGCCACTGGAAATTAAATATAAGGGTTTAATGCTGCCTCTAACCTCAGCCTGACACATTGCTTCATTCTGGGAGCAGACTGCCCAGAGGTATTGGGACAATGTGTGGGGATGCATTCATGACTGCTAGGGACTGTCTAGGCTGTGTTCAGTAGTGATGCGAGATCATCTGATGCTGCTACCATAGCGTACACGGGATGGGGTATGATAAAACCCTGGAGTGAATCATAGCCAGATTCTTTTTAATCTACATTCGGAGGGATATGCACCAATGGTGTGCATCGTGCCCGAAATGTCAGCTGAAAGTGGCTTTACATCCATTACTGTTAATGAAGGGTCCTCACTGGGCCACTGAAGATGAATGGGCGATATCACTCTGTATTAGTTCTGGTGGCTTATGCCACGCAATATCCCAATGCATGGTGTTGCAGAGGTGCAGTTTTAGCCACAGGCATTGTTTCAGGTCATCTCCCCATGAGGCATCCCAAAAAGACACTGACTGACCTGGGCCTTACACATTAAAGGAAGTGCATGAATTATTGGGTATTAAGTCTGTTTGGATGAGTGTTTATCATCGTCAGACTGACGAGTTAGTAGAGTATTTGAACAAAACCGTAAAATCCACCATTCATAAGTTCATTCATGATGATGAACGCAACTGGGAATGCTGGCTAGACCCTCTGTTGTTTGCAGTGTGGGAGGTGCAGCAGGCCTCCACTGGATTTTGTCCCTTTGAGTTACTGTTCAGGAGGAAGCCACAGGGGTCCGAGCTTAATCCTAACCCTAACCCATTGGGAGGAGCCTCACGGTGCTAATCTTAATCACCTGGGGACTACAAGGCTGAGGAGGTAATGCTAGCTTGCAGGGTTGCCGCTGATGTGGCTGCTGCTGAACTGTTTCCGCAAACTGAAGCTCCTCAGGCCACTGTCCAGAATAGCGCTCTCTCTTCCTGGGAGCTGGCTGCAGCACCGAGGGGGAGGCACTGGAGGACATCATGAGACGCGCTAGTTCCTGGGCCCGCAGCCCATTATCTTCCTAAAAGCATCGATTATGGCAGGTGAGACCAAGGACTGGAGGAGGTGGAGATTCGTCCTCATAATAGCCACGGCTGTGTTAACCATAACTGCCATGCTCTTCAAGTCGGGAACCGTGAGAACACGGTCGAGGATCGCTTGGATCCCGCTCACCTCCTCCTCACCTCCTCACTCAGACAGAGATGAGTCTGCTGGATCCACTGTACGGTCGCGATTATACGGCTTGGGGGTGGGCACGTTATACAGCGTCCAGAGGATGGTCTGTGTATTCAAACCCACCTCTGGCGCTGGTGCCCTACCCATTTTAAATGCATATAGACACTGAGGGTTTCAGGAAGAGCCGTGCTGCTCTCTGGCAGGAAGCACCATGCCCTCCTGAGTTTTAAATGCACTTTAGAACAGCATGCAGCAACACTACATATGAGCGGGCGGAGGGAGGTTTGGGGTCTTCATTCAGCCCTGTTCTGTTAACCGTCTGGGCTGGGGGGCTGGGAGGAGGTGCTGGCCGTCGGATTGGGGTCTGGGATGCGGGGCCTCCCTGCTACTGCAGATAAGGAGGCGGTCTGCTCTCCTCCACCCCAGAGAGAAGGGTTACATCTCCTGGGTCTGGGTACGGTTTGCGTCTCTGGGGTGGGGGTACCTGGACCTGGGATATAGAGTATGTTTGGGGAGTGCGACTGTCTGTGCAGCGTCTATTTGTGTCTGTCTCCACGTTGGGTGAGTGCCGAGTATTTGTTTGTGTATATGGGGGTGGGAATGCACATTTGTGTCTGCGTGCGCCTATTTGTCTGTGTCTATATGTCAGGTTGGGTCTTAGACTAAACCTCTCTGGGTACATCTCAGGCCCTCTAAAGCACGGAGGCCTATCTCCCCTCACCACACTAACTGCCGGTGGCTGATGCCCTCAGACGTTGGTGGGTTGGTGGTTCTTGGTGTCTGGGGCTGGGCGCTCATGTATGTACCGGCTCACTCCTGGTGGCCGCTTGGTGGGGCCTGGTGCCTGTGGCCCGGCTGGGCTCCTTCTGGGGGTGGGGTGTCCTCAGGCCTCCGGTCTCTGGGCCTGGGGCTCGGTCCTCTCTGGCACAGCTGGCTGCTGGCAGAGCCCGCGGGCACGTCACTGCAACCCCCTCTGGCCTCTGCTCCGTGGCTGCTGGGTGACCTCTCGTTTGGGGCTCTACTCAGCTCTTCCCAGGAGGGTGGCACGGTTGCCCCCCCTGGTGGTCCTCCTTGGGTCCTTGTACTCTGGGGCCTGGATCTCCTCCATACCAGTTTCATGCCCTGGGGGACGGGGCTATGACTCCCACACCCCCTAGCAGGTCGGTACATGGAGAAACCTTTTGAATACAAGCGTGCTGATCCACACAGGTGTACACACGGGTAGAGCAGGGCGATATAGCCAAAAATATATATATATATATCACGATATATATTTGAAAATTTGCGATAACGATATAACTGACGATATAATTGATGCGAGACAAAATACAACTCCACAACATGCGCAAAAGGACAACCTTCCATTTATTTTCACTTAAACAAGAAGCTGGTTTTTATGTACATTAAAGCTTTATAGAAATTTAACAGTGCAAATGCAAATTCCTTGCTGAAAGTTTAACCAAAAGGCATTTCCAGTAGAAATGGGCTGACATATCCTGAGCATAATCATGTATAATATCCACTGAAGTTAAAAAGAGGTGCTTTGCAACATTAAACTGCAGTGTGCAGTACGTATTTTTCAGACCATAAGGTGCACGGGATTATAAGGCACATTAAGCGAAACAAAGCAGTCAGATAAATCAAACTTTATTAAACTCATTCTTCTTGCTTCCTCCACTTCTGTACCATTGATTCATTAATGCTGAATTCTCGCACAGCTGCTCTATTCCCATGTTGTTGCAGTATATTAATGACTAACCTCGAATCCTACTTCCGGGCCTAAAGTAGTCTGCGTTTAATATGGCTTTTGTGTTGTTAACATGTTTAATGTTATGTATTTTCTTCTATTTGATCTCAAAAAGCTCCTAAAACAGTCAGTGATCACTGTTGACCTCCCTCGGCTTTTATTACCACTAATCATTTATTTAAGCTCAGTTTTTTTTTAAACCTTAGGATGTAACTACAGCCCAGCCCATGCGGCAGTATATGAATGACTAACCTCGTATTGTGGATGGATTATCTCAGTTGTTCTCCTGACTGAAGTTTGGTCCGTTTACAGCATCCTGCCATGCGATTGCATTTGTCTCTAACTATCAGGCACGTTAACTTTTATAAGTGGAAAATTCTTAGTGTTCGTCCTCCAGCTTCACTGTTTATGTTATGCTAATGTAACCGACCCAGAGTTTGGGCCGGTAAAACAGATTAAATGTTCCTGCAAAACAGGGAAATGATGAGACAGAGACGACTGGTGAAGTTTCTCTTTGCCTCGCTTCTGCCATATTTATTTATACAATCACATGTATTTTTAATTTGCAGCATCACCATTCTCTATATACAACAGAAATAACAGTAAAACCATCTGTGTGTTCAAGCTGCAATACCACGATCTTTACATGGGAAACAAGAATACTTCACGTGTAGTGACCTTCAAATCATTTACTCGGTTATTCTCTCCGAATGACAATTCAAAACAATATGAAATGCATGTTCAAATACATTTTTACCTCTCTTTAACTTTTAACCCAAATACCTATGTATTCTGATTGTTTTAACCAACATACCAGTGCTTGGTCTTAAATCAATTTAGCTTAGTGGCTCACAAATACATGAAAGAGTCATGTGTATGTCGACAGGCTTAGCTTTAGCTTTAACATTCTCAAAATCACTTTTCAGAACCAGTAAACAGTCGTTTTTCACTGCCAACAGCAGATTAACATTCATATTCACAATATCAGGACACAACAAGGAGCTTATTCAGCTAAACGACCCGAAATAAGTGAAGAAAGGAAACCAAAATGGCGCCCGCGGCTGGCTGGGCTTTGGCATTTTTTCAGTCCTTCTACTTCATAAAACGTAACCAATAACAGCGTTTACCCGCTGATTTATACCCCCACATTTAGCTATGTTTCTTATCAATATTTTACAACCGTTTTACTATAGTTTTACCGGTTACAAACCTGCAAAACAGGGAAATGATGAGACAGAGACGACTGGTGAAGTTTCTCTTTGCCTCGCTTCTGCCATATTGGAGAGGAGGACCTATGACCTCGCTATTCTGTCTCACTGAACAATGCGCCACCCGGAGGCTGGGGGGTGCAACTACCTCATTACACATGGTTCACTTCGGTGACAAGTCTCTCTTTCTTTTAACAAGTACTACTCCTGATGTGACCACACATTAGTGTGTCACACGCTCCCTGACAAATGGAAATGGCTCCTGACATTCAAAAATACAACCATTTTCCAAAAGTAATACAGTCAAATACTCAACATGGCATATGTGCAGGGTAAGTATATGGCCCAGCTGGATAAGGCACACAAGATGCAAACCCTGGGCTAAATGGTACAAAAGGTGTTAGTGTCCATGGCTGGTATGGAAAGAATGGCGCAGCTAGTGCAGATACTATGGCCTGTGGCTGTAGAGCCGGTTCTCCCAGTGACTCATAAGTAAACACTTGTCTAGGTCTCCTTTCTCGGGCTGACCTTCTTAACTCAGTCTGTGGGTCACCTGCTGGCATCTGTGGTAGCGCTTGGCCAGGTAAAGTGGACCTTTCACATCCTTCTTCCAGACAATTTGGCTGTGCCTGTACCTCAGGGACAGGGGGCATCTGACTGTCTATTCCTGTCTGTTCATGTTCGCTGGAGGTTCTTTCTCTTTCACTGTCTCTAGTTGGTAACTGGAAGCGGTTCCTTTGGTCCTCAGGGCTTTGGCTTGTTGGGGGTACGCCAGATTGACTATAATGGACGTCTCTTTCAACATGTCTAGCCTCTCTGGGGAACCTAAACCAGTACCCTCCTGCATCCTCATCAGATTCTGAGTCACTAGAATCGCTTTTCTGTCTGTTTTGTTCACTTAACTCCGCTTCTCTCTGTCTAATCGGTTTCTTAGGTGCCTGCTCAGATCTCGGAGGCGGAGCCTCAACTGGGAGGTCGTTAACCAGTAATAGGAGGTTACGGTGTAGGACCCTGGTTTTACTTCCATCACTGCCCTCCGAATAGACTGCATAAACTGGATTATCACCTATTTGCCCTTTAACCAAATAAATGGTTTTCTCCCAGTAAGATCGCAGCTTCCCTGGTCCCCCACGTTCACTGCAGTTCCTTACGAGGACCCTATCACCAGGCTGTAACACTACACCCCTCAGCTTTTTATCATAGAAAGACTTGTTTTTGATACTAGACAACCTACTTTTTTCACTGGCTATCCTGTACGCTTCTGTCATTCTTTTCGCCCACCTGTCTGTGTAGCTTTTGTGTGACATTATCTGCTTCTCCCCAACTAGACCAAATAAAATGTCTACAGGAAGGCGCGGGTGATGCCCAAACAGTAGAAAATGGGGGGAAAAACCTGTGGATTCATGGCGCGTACAGTTGTAAGCGTGAACTATGTGTGGCAAATGATCCTTCCAATTCCCCTTTTCTTTTTCGCCTAGCGTTCTTAACATTTGTAAAAGTGTCCTGTTAAACCTCTCGGCAGGATTACCTTGAGGATGATATGGGGATGTTCTCGAGTGTCCAGTACCTGATTTCTCCCTCAGTGTCTTGAAAAGTTCATTTTCAAACTCGCGCCCTTGGTCGTGGTGAAGTCGTGCTGGGTACCCAAAGCGCGGAATGAACTCTCCAAAGATTCGCTCAGCTGCTGTCTTCCCAGACTTGTTTTTGGTGGGGTACGCCTGGGCAAACCTGGTGAAGTGGTCCACGACGACAAGAATGTATTCATATCCCCCCCGGCTGGGCTCCAGGTGGAGATAGTCGATGCAGACCAGGTCCAAAGGCGAGGTGGATGTGATGGTGCCCATTGGAGCACGTACTTGGGTTGTTGGCTTCTTGCTAATGATACATCGGCACTTCCTGGTAACATAGCTTTCTATGTCCCGTTTCATGTACGGCCAGTAGAACCTCTCTCTTTGTTAGTTTGACTTTCCCCTCATCCACATGGGCAACATGAGCACTGAACTGTTTTGCTCGGGGTGTGGAACCTAATCTCCGGTGACGCTCAGATTCTTCACTGGTCACTTTCATTGCATGTTTCAGAATCATCTCATCTGTCACTGACTGGTTCGCCAGCAAGGGCTTCAGCTCTCTTCTAATATCATTGTCCTTATGTCCGATCCCCTGATAAACTGTGTGCAAGAAGACACCTTGAACTGTTTCTGGGGTATATTTAATCTCAGAATCAGTCTTTTTGGACTCAAAAAGAACTCTTTGTTTTAGGCCAATTATGCGGTAGAGAAATTGTTGTGTTGTTTCATTTTCTCTCTGTTTGGCACAAATCAGTTCCTGGAACAGCTCTGTACTACTCCTTTCTCCAAGATGGGACTGCAGGAATCCTTTTAACCCGGCAACTGTCATGTCATCTTTATTAACTAACATGTCCTTGAAACTGCCTGGTTTAATTATTTTTAACACCCCTCTAACAATCTCAGATTCTGTAAAATTCTCTTTTAGACCCTCCTCTATCTGCCTACACACACTGTTGTAGCTGATGTCTGACATGTGATCTCCTACTTGGCCTCCCTGAACCTTGAACTCACGTCTCGGAAGATAAGGTAGGTCTTTGAGGGAAACTACAGGGCCTGGGGGAGGTCTAACATTACTTTGTGAGGTGAGTTGTTCTTGAGCTTGCTGTAGTGCAGGAGTTTTTACTAAACCTTGCAATGTCCTACCAACCTTCTCATAGTCCGAAATCATTTTAAGGAGTTCTTCTTGTGGGATGTTAAGGCTAGAGTTAGACTGATCCATGTTTACTTGAGCTGCATTGAACTGGCTGGGCTCTGAGGTAGGGTGGGGTGCACGCTCTGGCGTCCGTGTTTCCACATCTGTCTCCACGGCACTGGTCTGGTTGTCGGTAGGATTCAGAAGTTCATCTACCATGTCCTTTAGCGCTAACAATTCCCCCATCCCACTGTCCTCAGCTTCTAACATTGCCTTGCTGTAGATGAAGGAGTTGATGTACTCGAAGCTTCCTTCTGCATCATCACTTGATAGCTCTGACAGATCCTTGCCTGGTACTGGACCCACCTTTGCAGCAATCTCAAAAAGCTGATCCGGCATCAGCGCGAAAAGGCCCTTCCTGATGTCCCACACCAGGCTCTTCCTTACGCCGTCAGCCATGATGTCCTCCTTGTTGCTCTGCGATGGGTAGTTCTAAACTGGATCTTCCCTCTGTAGTGGATAGCAGCTCCTCCGCTTTACACCAACTCTCCTTGGACCATCAGCTCCGCAGCAGGTCTTATGGATGTGTGAGGATCAGCTCCATTGATGATGTGGAACCAATCCCCGTACGGGCCACCAAGAATCTGTAACCGACCCAGAGTTTGGGCCGGTAAAACAGATTAAATGTTCCTGCAAAACAGGGAAATGATGAGACAGAGACGACTGGTGAAGTTTCTCTTTGCCTCGCTTCTGCCATATTTATTTATACAATCACATGTATTTTTAATTTGCAGCATCACCATTCTCTATATACAACAGAAATAACAGTAAAACCATCTGTGTGTTCAAGCTGCAATACCACGATCTTTACATGGGAAACAAGAATACTTCACGTGTAGTGACCTTCAAATCATTTACTCGGTTATTCTCTCCGAATGACAATTCAAAACAATATGAAATGCATGTTCAAATACATTTTTACCTCTCTTTAACTTTTAACCCAAATACCTATGTATTCTGATTGTTTTAACCAACATACCAGTGCTTGGTCTTAAATCAATTTAGCTTAGTGGCTCACAAATACATGAAAGAGTCATGTGTATGTCGACAGGCTTAGCTTTAGCTTTAACATTCTCAAAATCACTTTTCAGAACCAGTAAACAGTCGTTTTTCACTGCCAACAGCAGATTAACATTCATATTCACAATATCAGGACACAACAAGGAGCTTATTCAGCTAAACGACCCGAAATAAGTGAAGAAAGGAAACCAAAATGGCGCCCGCGGCTGGCTGGGCTTTGGCATTTTTTCAGTCCTTCTACTTCATAAAACGTAACCAATAACAGCGTTTACCCGCTGATTTATACCCCCACATTTAGCTATGTTTCTTATCAATATTTTACAACCGTTTTACTATAGTTTTACCGGTTACAAACCTGCAAAACAGGGAAATGATGAGACAGAGACGACTGGTGAAGTTTCTCTTTGCCTCGCTTCTGCCATATTGGAGAGGAGGACCTATGACCTCGCTATTCTGTCTCACTGAACAATGCGCCACCCGGAGGCTGGGGGGTGCAACTACCTCATTACACATGGTTCACTTCGGTGACAAGTCTCTCTTTCTTTTAACAAGTACTACTCCTGATGTGACCACACATTAGTGTGTCACACGCTCCCTGACAAATGGAAATGGCTCCTGACATTCAAAAATACAACCATTTTCCAAAAGTAATACAGTCAAATACTCAACATGGCATATGTGCAGGGTAAGTATATGGCCCAGCTGGATAAGGCACACAAGATGCAAACCCTGGGCTAAATGGTACAAAAGGTGTTAGTGTCCATGGCTGGTATGGAAAGAATGGCGCAGCTAGTGCAGATACTATGGCCTGTGGCTGTAGAGCCGGTTCTCCCAGTGACTCATAAGTAAACACTTGTCTAGGTCTCCTTTCTCGGGCTGACCTTCTTAACTCAGTCTGTGGGTCACCTGCTGGCATCTGTGGTAGCGCTTGGCCAGGTAAAGTGGACCTTTCACATCCTTCTTCCAGACAATTTGGCTGTGCCTGTACCTCAGGGACAGGGGGCATCTGACTGTCTATTCCTGTCTGTTCATGTTCGCTGGAGGTTCTTTCTCTTTCACTGTCTCTAGTTGGTAACTGGAAGCGGTTCCTTTGGTCCTCAGGGCTTTGGCTTGTTGGGGGTACGCCAGATTGACTATAATGGACGTCTCTTTCAACATGTCTAGCCTCTCTGGGGAACCTAAACCAGTACCCTCCTGCATCCTCATCAGATTCTGAGTCACTAGAATCGCTTTTCTGTCTGTTTTGTTCACTTAACTCCGCTTCTCTCTGTCTAATCGGTTTCTTAGGTGCCTGCTCAGATCTCGGAGGCGGAGCCTCAACTGGGAGGTCGTTAACCAGTAATAGGAGGTTACGGTGTAGGACCCTGGTTTTACTTCCATCACTGCCCTCCGAATAGACTGCATAAACTGGATTATCACCTATTTGCCCTTTAACCAAATAAATGGTTTTCTCCCAGTAAGATCGCAGCTTCCCTGGTCCCCCACGTTCACTGCAGTTCCTTACGAGGACCCTATCACCAGGCTGTAACACTACACCCCTCAGCTTTTTATCATAGAAAGACTTGTTTTTGATACTAGACAACCTACTTTTTTCACTGGCTATCCTGTACGCTTCTGTCATTCTTTTCGCCCACCTGTCTGTGTAGCTTTTGTGTGACATTATCTGCTTCTCCCCAACGTGTCGCTAGCGATCACGTAGCACATCATTATATACCAGCTAGCCCAACTTCAGTAACCCTACAAACGTCACTGCTGTTTAGTTTCCTGTCTTCATTTATGTTGGAAGTGATAGCAGAGCTGTACGTTTGATTTTTTTCAGAAATCTCTCAGTCAGAACATGCTATATCATGCTTAGGTAACTAGCAAAAATAGCGAGCTAACTTCCGCTAGCTTCCTGCTAACTTCTAACTCCGTTAAATGTAATACATTTTGTTTTCATGGATGCCTGGAAGTTAAACTTCATAGTTACACCTGGTAAAGCAGCAACGCTGATCGTTTTATTAAAGATGAAAGAATTTAGACAGTTTTTAACTCTCAGTGATGCTGCAGTGTTCGTTTGACCTGAAGCGTACGGAGTTTAGGACCCAGATTTAAGAGCATCTTAGTTCGAAAAATACGACAATCCGGTTGTTCAGTGATGACGCGACGAATCCTACTTCCGGGTCTAAAGTAGTCTGCGTTTAATATGGCTTTTGTGTTGTTAACATGTTTAATGTTATGTATTTTCTTCTATTTGATCTCAAAAAGCTCCTAAAACAGTCAGTGATCACTGTTGACCTCCCTCGGCTTTTATTACCACTAATCATTTATTTAAGCTCAGTTTTTTTTAAAACCTTAGGATGTAACTACAGCCCAGCCCATGCAGCAGTATATGAATGACTAACCTCGTATTGTGGATGGATTATCTCAGTTGTTCTCCTGGCTGAAGGTTGGTCCTTTTACAGCATCCTGCCATGCGATTACATTTGTTCCTGACCACCGAGAACACTCACGTTAACTTTTATCCAGTGGAAAAAAAGTTAGCTTGTTTATATTATGCTAACATAGTAGTGTCGCTAGCGGTCACGTAGCACATCATTATATACCAGCTAGCCCAACTTCAGTAACCCTACAAACATCACTGCTGTTTAGTTTTCTCCATCCATCCATCCATCCATCTTCATCCGCTTTATCCGTGGCCGGGTCGCGGGGGCAGCAGCCTAAGCAAAGAGGCCCAGACCTCCCTCTCCCCAGCCACCTCCTCCAGCTTATCCGGGGGAATACCAAGGCGTTCCCAGGCCAGCCGAGAGATATAATCTCTCCAGCGTGTCCTGGGTCTGCTCCGGGGCCTCCTCCCGGTGGGACATGCCTGGAACACTTCACCCAGGCGCCCAGGGGGCATCCTTGTCAGATGCCCGAACCACCTCAACTGGCTCCTTTCGATGTGGAGCAGCAGCTGCTCTACTCCGAGCCCCTCCCGGATGGCCGAACTTCTCACCCTATCTCTAAGGGAGAGGCCAGCCACCCTTCGGAGGAAGCTCATTTCTGCCGCTTGTATCCGCGATCTCGTTCTTTCGGTCACTACCCACAGCTCGTGGCCATAGGTGAGGGTAGGGACGTAGATCGACCGGTAAATTGAGAGCTTCGCTTTTACACTCAGCTCCCTCTTCACCACGACGGACCGGTGCAGCGTCTGCATTACTGCAGCTGCAGCCCCAATCCGTCTGTCGATCTCCGGCTCCCTTCTCCCATCACTCGCGAACAAGACCCCGAGATACTTGAACTCCTCCACTTGGGGCAGGAACTCATCCCCGACCCGGAGTGGGCACTCCACCCTTTTCCGGCTGAGAACCATGGCCTCAGATTTGGAGGTGCTGATCCTCATTCCCGCTGCTTCACACTCGGCTGCGAACCGTTCCAGTGCGAGCTGGAGGCCCTCACCCGATGAAGCCAACAGAACCACATCATCCGCAAAAATCAGAGATGAGATTCTGAGGCCACTAAAGCGAAAGCCCTCCGCCACTTGGCTGCGCCTAGAAATCCTGTACATAAAAATTATGAACAGAACCGGAGACAAAGGGCAGCCCTGGCGGAGCCCATCACCCACCGGGAACGAGTCCGACTTATTGCCGGCAATGCGAACCAAGCTCTTACAATGGTTGTATAGGGATCGAATGGCCCGTAGCAATGGGCCAGACACCCCATACTCCCGCAACACCTCCCACAGGACACCCCGAGGGACACGGTCGAATGCCTTCTCCAAGTCCACAAAACACATGTAGACTGGTTGGGCAAACTCCCATGCACCCTCAAGTATCCTGGAGAGGATAAAGAGCTGGTCCAGTGTTCCGCGACCAGGACGAAAACCGCATTGTTCCTCCTGCATCCGAGGTTCGACGAACTCTCCTTTCCAGCACCCTGGCATAGACTTTCCCAGGGAGGCTGAGGAGTGTGATCCCCCTGTAGTTGGAACACACCCTCCGGTCCCCCTTCTTAAAGATGGGGACCACCACCCCGGTCTGTCAG
Source organism: Copadichromis virginalis (assembly GCF_057382275.1). NCBI lineage: Eukaryota > Metazoa > Chordata > Actinopteri > Cichliformes > Cichlidae > Copadichromis > Copadichromis virginalis. The sequence continues at coordinate 899,396 of NC_140630.1, read as the reverse complement.
TCCACAGGTACTGCCCCTGATCTCCACGCAACATTGCAGAGGCATGTCAACCAGGACAGCCCTACAACGTCCAGAGCCTTCAGGAACTCGGGGCGGACCTCATCAACACCAGGGGCTCTGCCACCAAGGAGTTGTTTAACTGCCCCAGTGACCTCGCCCCCGGAAATTGGCGGGTCATTCCCCTCATCCCCAGACTCTGCTTCCTCCTCGGAAGACATGTCAGTGGGATTAAGGAGGTCCTCGAAGTATTCCTTCCACCGCCTGACAATTTTCTCAGTCGACGTCAGCAGCGCTCCGCCAGCACTATACACAGTGCAGGTAGAGCAACGCTTTCCCCTCCTGAGACGCCTGACGGTTTGCCAGAATCTCTTCGAGGCAGTCCGAAAGTCTTTTTCCATGGCCTCTCCGAACTCCTCCCACACCCGAGGTTTTGCTTCAGCCACTGCCCGAGCCGCATTCCGCTTGGCCTGTCGATACCTGTCGGTTGCCTCCGGAGTCCCACAGGCTAACCAAGCCCGATAGGACTCCTTCTTCAGCCTGGTGGCTCCCTTCACCTCTGGTGTCCACCATTTGGTTCGGGGATTACCACCACTACAGGCACCAACCACCTTGCGGCCGCAGCTCAATGCAGCAGCTTCGGCAATGGAGACGCTGAACATGGTCCATTCTGACTCAATGTCCCCAGTCTCCCTCGGAATGCTGTTGAAGCTCTGCCGGAGTTGTGCGTTGAAGATCTCGCGGACTGGGGCCTCTGCTAGACGTTCCCAGCACACCCTCACTACGCGTTTAGGTGCACCAGGTCTGTCCAGCGTCCTCCCCCGCCACCTGATCCAACTCACCACCAGGTGGTGATCAGCTGACAACTCAGCCCCTCTCTTTACCCGAGTGTCCAGAACATATGGTCGCAGGTCTGGTGATACGATTACAAAATCGATCATCGACCTACGGCCCAGAGCGTCTAGTTTTCTGTCTTCATTTATGCTGGAAGTGATAGCAGAGCTGTAAGTTTTAATTTGTTTCCAAAACCCCGCAGTCAGGACATGCTATATTGTATTTAGATAGAAGCTAGCGAGCTAACTCCCTGCTAACTTCTAACTCCGTTAAATGTCATAAATTCCGTTTTCATGGATGCCTGGATGTTAAACTCAATTGTTACACCTGGTAGAGCAGAACGCTGATCATTTTATTAAAGATGAAAGACTTTAGACAGTTTTTCAACTCTCAGTAATGCCATAGTGATCGTTTGATATATGGACCTGCAGCGGAGTTTAGACCCAGACACGGCCAGTGACGTCAGACTGAACAATCTGATAACGACGGCCGCTTGCATGTTCTGCAAAAAAATGTGCTTTGTCGTGTATCTGACGGACAAACACCAAACCAGTTCCACATCACTGAAGTTGCACCATTTTTACAAACCAAATCTGGTTCAGCTGTTTCACTCAACAATCGGCCATGTGCGTATGAAAACAAAAGCACTGTGCATGCGCATTTTACTCATATTCTATCGCGATATTTCATTTTCCTATCGTTGCCTAACATTATACCGGTATTACCGTGAATGATATAATATGGCCCAGCCCTACACACGGGTGTTCACAGACACAAACTACACCTTTCTTGGCTGCTGCCTCAAAGCACACTGTGCACTGTTGATCTTGCGTGCTGCACAATAACATGTAATATTTAGTATTTACTGTTAGCTAGTTTATTGTGAGTGTGTTGTGTTTATTATGTTGCTTTTTTTGTTTGTTTTCTCTTCTGTATTTTCTTATCTCCATACAGGTGATCCAGGTGTTTTCTTTTTTTTTCTTTCCTTTTTTTCTTCCCCCCTTTTTCACCATCTCTTCTCTCCTCTGTTTTTCTTTCTCTCTCTCTTTTTCTGTCATTCTTTCTCCCTGTCCTATCCAACCAAAAATCAAGTAAAATAAATACATACATACATAATAAAGGTCAATCAAATGGACCAATATGGCAAGGCCACGATGATCCAATTGGTAAAGTAAAGCCGGTTGGCATCTTTCTTGGCCTTCAGACAATCCGGTCGTTAAGTCTGACGTCACTAGCCGTGTCTGGGCCTAAACTCCGCTGCAGGTCCATATATCAAACGATCACTATGGCATTACTGAGAGTTGAAAAACTGTCTAAAGTCTTTCATCTTTAATAAAATGATCAGCGTTCTGCTCTACCAGGGGTAACAATTGAGTTTAACATCCAGGCATCCATGAAAACGGAATTTATGACATTTAACGGAGTTAGAAGTTAGCAGGAAGTTAGCTCGCTAGCTTCTAGCTAAATACAATATAGCATGTCCTGACTGCGGGGTTTTGGAAACAAATTAAAACGTACAGCTCTGTTATCACTTCCAACATAAATGAAGACAGAAAACTAAACAGCAGTGACGTTTGTAGGGTTACTGAAGTTGGGCTAGCTGGTATATAATGATGTGCTACGTGACCGTTAGCGACACAGCTATGTTAGCATAATATAAACAAGCTAACTTTTTTTCCACTCGATAAAAGTTAACGTGAGTGTTCTCGGTGGTCAGGAACAAATGTAATCGCATGGCAGGATGCTGTAAAAGGACCAAACTTCAGCCAGGAGAACAACTGAGATAATCCATCCACAATACGAGGTTAGTCATTCATATACTGCTGCATGGGCTGGGCTGTAGTTACATCCTAAGGTTTTAAAAACTGAGCTTAAATAAATGAATAAAAGCCGAGGGAGGTCAACAGTGATCACTGACTGTTTTAGGAGCTTTTTGAGATTAAATAGAAGAAAATACAAAACATTAAACATGTTAACAACACAAAAGCCATATTAAACGCAGACTACTTTAGGCCCGGAAGTAGGATTCGTCACGTCATCACTTAACAACCGGATTCTGATGGCTAAAGATCCAAACGGGACAGGCAAAAAAAAAAAGAAAAAAAAGAAGAAAAAAAAAAGAAAAATAGCCAGAGATAAATAATAACTAATAATTAAATAGTGACTGATGAAGAAACACCCAGTGCATCAAATCAAATCAAATTCAAATTTTATTTGTCACGTACACAGTCATACACAGTACGATATGCAGTGAAATGCTTGGACAACTGCTCGTGACCTAAAGAAAACAAAAAAGGAAAAGGCTATGAATAAGATAGGAAATAAATATGAAAAATTAAAAAGGGAAATAAATATGAAAAATTAAAAAGGGTAAATTTTACTAGGAAGGAATAAAATATAAATTAAGGTTAAAAAGGAAATAACTGTACAACACAAATTAGAATGAAGGGTAAATTTAACTGGGAAAGAATAAGATAAAATATATAAATTAAAGTTGAAAATAAAATAACTGTACAACAAAATACACAATATAGAACTATATAAGAATGTATGAAGAAATATAAATAAATATATACACAATAACAGCAGCATATACACAATAACAGCAGCGTGATTTAAGTAATGAAGTGAAAACAATGTCCAGAAAGTCCAGTGTGTGTGTAAGAACTGTATGTGTGGGTCAGTACTGTGTGGTGGTGTGATTGAGAGACCGTATCGCCTGCGGGAAGAAGCTCCTCCTCAGTCTCTCTGTGTTGGTCTTCAGGGAGCGGAATCGCTTTCCTGACCTCAGCAGAGAGAACAGTCTGTTGTTGGGATGGCTGAGGTCCTTCACCATCTTCCTGGCCTTGGTCCAGCACCGCCTGCTGTAGATTGAGTGCAGGTCAGGGAGCTCGGAGCGGATGGTGCGCTCAGCTGACCGCACAACCCTCTGTAGAGCTCGTCTGTCCTGCATGGTGCTGTTCCCGAACCAGGTTAAGATGTTTCCCGTCAGGATGCTCTCTATGGTGCACGAGTAAAAGTTCCTGAGCACCTTGGAGGGCAGTTGGAAGTCTCTCAAGCGTCTGAGGTGGTAGAGACGCTGTCGGGCCTTTTTCACCACGGTGTTGATGTGACAGGACCATGACAGGTCCTGCGTGATGTGAACTCCGAGGTATTTGAAGCTGTCCACTCTCTCCACCGGGCACTCGTTGATGACAGGGGTCTGGTAGTTCCTCTCCTGCTTAGTGCTGAAGTCCACTATCAGCTCCTTTGTCTTACTGACGTTTAGAAGGAGGTTGTTCCTCTGGCACCAGTTCTCCAGATTCCTAATCTCCTTCAGGTAGGCTGTCTCGTTGTTATCAGAGATCAGGCCCACCACGACGGTGTCGTCAGCAAACTTGATGATGGTGGTGGAGCTGGTAGTGGCCACACAGTCATATGTGTACAAAGAGTACAGCAGGGGGCTCAGAACACACCCCTGGGGGGCTCCAGTGCTGAGAGTGGTGGAGGCTGAGACATGTCCGCCCATCCTTACTGCCTGTGGTCTGCCAGTTAGGAAGTTGGAGATCCACTGACACATAGATGAGCTGAGTCCCAGATGCTCCAGCTTGGTGGTGAGTGTGGAGGGAATTATGGTATTAAATGCAGAGCTGTAGTCTATGAAGAGCATTTTAACATAATTCCCCCTTCTAGTGTCCAAGTGAGTGAGTGATGTGTGGAGGAGATGAGAGATGGCATCGTCTGTGGAACGATTTGGACGGTAAGCGAACTGTAGTGGGTCCAGTGTGTCTGGTAGTGAAGAAATGATGAAGTCTCTGACCAGGCGTTCAAAGCACTTCATCACTACTGAGGTGAGGGCTACAGGGCGATAGTCATTGAGAGAAGCAGGGTGGGGTTTCTTCGGGACAGGAACAATGATGGACTCTTTGAAGCATGTGGGGATCACCGACTGAGATAAAGAGATGTTGAATATCTCAGTGAACACAGGAGCTAGCTGGTATGCGCAGTCTCTGAGGATACGACCTGGGATGCCGTCTGGTCCTGCTGCTTTCCTGGTGTTCACTCTTCTAAAGGCTCTCCTTACTTCATGCTCGGAGATGACGAGCACGTTTCCGGTGCTGGCAGTATCTTCCTGTCTGCAGCCGTTAGCGCCGCTAACACTAGCATCGTTGGAGTCCTTAGCTGCAGCCTCGAAGCGAGCATAGAAAGTGTTCAGCTCATCTGCCAGAGTCACGGCCGCGTTCGTCATACCGGTTGTTGGTGCTTTATAGTCCGTTATTGTCCTTAGTCCCCGCCACAGGCTCCTAGAGTCACTCTGTTGGAGTTGTGACTCTAGTTTCCTCCCGTAGCGCTGCTTCGCCTCTTTCACCGCCCTCCGCACGTTATATGACGCGGCTTTGTACGGGTCCATGTCCCCCGTCGTGAGTCCCGTGTTGTAGGCAGTGTAAATGACCTTTAAATTTGTAAATATTTTTACGTTTGTTTGAAAGGCTCTTCGGTTTTATTTTGAAATCCATGCTTTTATTTTGAAACAGGAAACTGGCACAAAACCGTTAAAGGGCTGTTAGTAACGTTTCTTTTAGGATATGGTAAAATAGTGTGCCTTAAAGTGAAAAATATGTACGTTTACTTTGCCAATTAGTACCTGGCTGACAGTGGCACAAGGTTTGTTAATGTTTCCTTTAACGGAATAAGTTACATGCAATCAAAATGTCGTTTAATAGAGTTTATGTTGTTAACCTTGACCTTGACCTTTATGTGTAGTTGTAAGTTAGTGAGGTGATATAATGAATTGAGTGATGTAAATTTGATGTATATGCTATATGTGAGCAGGAGAAATTTGTTTCCTTTGATCTTATGGTATTAATATTGCTGGTTTTGTTTTGCTCCTAGCTCTTACGGTGTCTTCACTGAATGTTTCAATAAAAACATTTCCAATAAAACCTCTGTGAAGCATCAGTATAAGAGACCATCATTCAGCCAGGGATGCTACAGTAAGAGCTTCAGCCTCACGAGTTTCACCTGACTGCCAAAGTCTATGATGAAAGAAGAGGGATTCATTGTGATGGTCTAAATGTGACACTCGCTCAAAATGGAAGCATCTCAGATATTAACTGCAGAAGCAGAAGGCTCAGATCAAATAAAAGACATCTGTCAAGCAAGCAAGGATGAGGAACTTCGCAGATCTGATCGCCCAAGAAATCCCACGGAGAAGATGCTTACATTTCAGAGAGAGGAGGCATACAAAAGGGAGAAGCGGCTCATGCACCTTTATGATCAATGGAAGATACAGGCACGTAAGGCAAGAAATCAGCTAAAGCTAGACATTCCAGAAAGTGAAATCGCAGCTCTCATTGATATCTTAGAGAAATGCATGAATGATATTACGGACATTTATGTACAAATCAGAGATCACCTCACACCATCCAGTGAAACGAGACGTCGTGTTGATGCATGTGAGGCCGTAACAAAGGACATTATTAAAATTGCATATGAAAGAATATCAGGCATAGACGAAGACTATGATAGTGAAGCAGTCAAAGAACGCCTTCGTGAGCTCCTTAACAGAGACTATGCTCATTCCATATATGGATCCACAGTTTCACCTCCAAGTCAACACACTATAGACTCCATTGTCGCAGTAAAAAGAGCAGATGCTGCAGCAGAATTAGCAGCAAAGGAAGCAGAATATGAGTTGTTATTGGCGGAAGGAAAACAAAAGGAAAGGATCCAGCTCTTAGCAGAGCGACAGAAAAGGGATCTTGAAGCTCAAAAACATGAACTAGAAAGACTAAGGGCTGAAAAGGATATAAGAGCAGCACGAGCAAGATTGTCAATTTACAACCAAGATGTAATGCAGGAGGGCAGCTTGTGCTCTGCTAACAGCAAACTAAGGAACCAGGAACATATGCACCCACATCAAGCTGTGTCTCTGGCTCCAGTTCAGCATCTCATAAGATTTCCAGCTTCACCTCCACAGACAGATGTGTCCCACTTAGCTCAAGCAGTACAAGACAGCATAGCCATGAACAGACTTCCAATGCCAGAGCCACCTGTATTCACCGGCGACCCAATCCAGTTCATTGAATGGAAATCTTCATTCATATCCCTCATAGATAAAAGGAACATATGTTCAGCTGACAAACTGCATTACTTGAGAAGATATGTGGGAGGTCCTGCACGAAAGACACTTGATGGTATCTTTTACAGGGAGGATGATGAAGCGTATAAGGATGCATGGGATCGCCTTAATAGCAGGTACGGTCAACCATTCGTCTTGCAGAGAGCTTTCAGAGAAAAACTAGCTAGCTGGCCAAAGATCCACTCAAAGGATGCAGAACAACTCAGAGCATTCGCCGACTTCCTACATGCATGTCAGCAAGCCATGCCTCATATTAAAGGGCTGGACATTCTGAATGACTGTGAAGAGAACCAAAAGCTGGTCCAAAAGTTACCTGAGTGGGCAGCTTCAAGGTGGAACCGCAAGGTGACCCAGTTTATGAAGGACAGACAGGAATTTCCAGCCTTTCAGGACTTTGTCAACTTCATGTCATTAGAAGCAGAGATTGCCTGTAACCCAGTAACTTCCCTCCATGCATTACGTTTATCAGACTTACCTGCAGAGAAACATCATCTGAAAGAAAGGAAAAATAAATCTACTGTTCTCCATACACAGACACTTACAGAGAATGAGAAGAATGTACCATCCAAGACAAGCTTAAAGCCCCCTTGTACATTCTGTCATGATAACAAACACCGCCTACATAGTTGTCCAGAGTTTAAAGGAACGCCTCTGGAAGAGAAAAGAAAGTATGTAAGGGAAAACAAACTCTGCTATGGTTGTCTGAAACCAGGCCATAATGTTAAAGACTGCCGCCACAGACACTTATGTGATATCTGTAAGGGACGACACCCAACTTGCCTTCATGACGACAGATATTCCAACATGAATGCTGTGTTAGCCTCTAATCAGAATACAGACGAAGCAGTTACGACATTGTCTCTCAATACAGAGACTGAGCACACATCTATGACTACATCCATGATTTTGCCAGTCTGGGTTTCCTCTTCCAACAACCCAGGAATAGAAAGGCTTGTCTATGCTCTGCTTGACACCCAGAGTGACACTGTGTTTATTGATGAAGATGTTAGTCGTAGCTTGACAACCAAGACCTATCCTGTAAGGCTAAAGCTAACCACCATGATCGGAAAGGACACAGTAACACACAGTGAAAGAGTCTCGGGTCTCAGAGTGCGTGGCTATACCTCCACAAATCACATTGATCTCCCTCCTGCCTATACCAAAGACTGCATACCAGCGAATCGAAGGCACATTCCTACCAGTGAAATGGCGAGGCATTGGAATCATCTCAAAGCAATAGCAGATGATATTCCACCACATTTAGACTGTGAAGTTGGTCTTCTAATAGGTTATAACTGCTCACAAGCACTAGCACCAAGACAGGTCATCCTAGGAAGAGATAATGAACCTTATGCAGTCCGCACAGACCTAGGATGGAGCATCATAGGCTGCTCACCACCTCACCTTGAATCTCCTCCTGTCGCCAACATATGCCATAGAGTAACTGTCAAAGAGCTTCCTCCAGTGACGCCATCCGATGCCATTAAAGTACTTGAGTCTGACTTTAAGGACATCAGCAAGGACAGCAGAACAGTGTCTCAAGATGACATCCTCTTCCTCAATATGCTAAAGGAAAGCATTTACATGAATGCCCATGGTCACTATGAGATGCCTCTCCCTTTTAAAGAGAGACCCTACCTTCCCAACAACAAGCAGTTAGCTATCATCCGGCTCAACCATCTCAAACGAAAGCTGCTGAACAACAAGAACTACAAGACTCACTACGTAACGTTTTTGAATGAGGTAATTAAAAACAATGATGCTGAAGAAGTTCTCTGTGAAGAGAAGGAAGGTGAAACATGGTATATTCCACACCACGGAGTTTATCATTCCAAAAAACCAGAGAAGCTCAGAGTGGTTTTTGATTGCTCGGCTAAGTACAAGGGAACTTGCCTAAATGATCATCTCCTGTCGGGCCCAGATTTGACAAATACTCTAACTGGTGTTCTTATCAGATTTCGACAGAACCGTGTTGCTCTGATGTGCGACATCGAAAGGATGTTTCATCAGTTTCATGTGCGCGAAGCGGATAGAGACTACCTACGTTTCCTGTGGTGGAAGGATGGAAACTTCAGTGTGGAGCCACAGGAATTCCGTATGAAAGTTCACCTTTTCGGTGCTGCATCTTCACCGGGATGTGCCAGCTATGGGTTGAAACATCTCGCTAAGGAGAACGAGAGCCTGTTTCCTCTGGGCTCCCAATTCATTATAAGGGACTTCTATGTGGATGATGGTGTCACAAGCATAGCAGATGTAGATGAGGCTATTCAGCTTGCAAAAGAAGCCCAAAGGCTCTGTGCTATGGGTGGTCTGCAACTACACAAATTTGTGTGTAACAATGCGAAGGTGCTTGAGAGTATAGCACCATCTGAGCGTGCCACTGAAGTAAAGGCTCTTGATCTTGCCTTTAGTGATTCATCGCTGGAAAGAGCCTTAGGAATCCACTGGCACATTGAGTCAGACAGTTTCAGGTTTCATGCCCATTTGAAAGACCAACCAGAAACCAGGCGTGGTATACTATCCACTGTTGCCTCTCTTTATGATCCACTTGGGCTTATTGCTCCTTTCCTGCTAACTGGGAAAAGGGTTCTTCAAGAAATGTGTAGGCATGGTACAGGTTGGGATGACCCACTCATCAGTAAACTGCAACCAGTCTGGAGATCCTGGAAGAGTGATCTGGCAAATTTGGATAAAATCACCATACCCCGATGCTATGTACCAGCTGACTTTGGAAAGGTCACAAAGAGAGAGCTACATCACTTCTCTGATGCAAGCACGTATGGTTATGGCCAGTGCTCATATTTGAGACATGTGAATGGAAATGGAACTGTTCATTGTGCTCTGATTATGGCAAAGTCCAGAGTTGCTCCAATCAAAGCTGTGACCATCCCCAGGTTAGAACTGACTGCTGCTGTTGTATCAGTTGCAGCAAGCAATACTCTAAAGGAAGAACTGGGAATTTCAGGGATTGACGAATACTTCTGGACAGACTCCAAGGTTGTACTGGGGTACATTAACAACGAGGCACGTCGCTTCCACACATTTGTATCAAATAGGATTCAGAAAATACATCTCAGTACAACTCCTCAGCAGTGGCGATATGTTTCTACTGACAAGAATCCTGCAGACCTTGCTTCGAGAGGTTCTAGTGCAAGCAAGCTTCTGACATCGAACTGGTTTACTGGACCCAAGTTCTTATGGGAGAAAGAGGTATCACCAGAGGTAGAGGTAATCCCAGAAATCCCAGTTGGGGACCCCGAAGTTAAAAGGGTTCAAGCACTAAATTTGGAGTCTGCAGAACAAGTGACTCTTTCAGACCGCTTGTCAAAGTTTTCTTCATGGTGTAAGGTCAAACAAGCTGTTGCGCGACTTCTTCGCCGAACCAAGAGTGACAAGTCAACAAGTCACAGCACAGTTCAGGAGCGAGAGGATGCACAGCGCATCATTGTGTGGATGCCGGAGGCATCCACACTATTGAGTTCCTGTTTCTCTTTATTCTTTATCCTTTATTGTGTGGATGCCCTCAAGGCATCCACACTATTGAGTTCCTGTTTCTCTTTATTGTGTGGATGCCCTCAAGGGCATCCACACTATTGAGTTCCTGTTTCTCTTTATTCTTTATTATTCCTGTCGCTTCCGTACGTTTTTTGAGTTCGAACTACTCCCTCAGTTTTCAGCCGATTTTCTCCGTTCAAACTCTAAACTCTTCTGCTCTTTCTGCTAATGCCGGCTATATCTTTTGGTGTTTATTACTATTATACTTTTTAAAATATTACACTTTTTTCCTTTAATTTGTCCCATTGAAATGAATGGGAAACTTCCACAATTCTGCTAAAACTTTCTTGTCTTTGAAACTTAACTACTGCCTCATACTTTCACCTAGAAACTCCATTCAAACTTTAAAATGTTCTCAAATGATTGGGCTATTCCTGTGTGATTCAGCTTTTTCAGATCTTCTACCGTTTTCATCTTATCCCTCTTTGAGTTTTCAGTTGCAAAATTGTGATTTTTCAGAAAATACATGTGTTGCTATGGTTGCTATGCAATTAACTCCCAGTGCACACTCGTCTGTTCTGAATTTTCTCTTCATGTCTGAACAACTTCTTGCTACTCGCTCAATTTCCACTCAACTTCCACAAATTATACATCAAAACGTAGGTATTTTTGCTGGCTTTAAGACAGTGTCACTATAATTATTGTGAGAGTTACGGTTTTTTCACAATTTGCCTTGAAGTGACACAAGGTCTAAAAACTCCCCATTCAAAGTCTATGGGGAGGTTGTGAAACTCAGAGCTGAAATACTGAAACTGAAGGCATTTTCAAATCGTCATATCTCCTTAACGAAGCAAAGTTAAGACATGAGGCTTGTCCCCGTATATCTTCAGACACTCCTGACGCTCACAATTCAAGAATTATTTTCTCGCCTATTACCGTTCTGAGATGAGTTAGACTTGTTTGAGGGGTGGAAACCTGTCCTCCTCTCATTTTTCAAATTCCGAAAATGAAGCCGTTTCTTCTCCGCGACGGAGATACAAAGAGCTATGTAAATCGCAGTCAAAGTACACCAAAGTCCGCTGATTCACCCAGTGCAAGAATTATGCTTCTATCCCACCTAGTTTTTGAGTTACACGACGTTTTGTTTTGCTCCTAGCTCTTACGGTGTCTTCACTGAATGTTTCAATAAAAACATTTCCAACTAGAAAAATTTGCATTTCCTGCGAAAATGCAGTGTGGATGCCTTAACGGCTGAAGATATCTGCTGAAAAAAGCTGAAAAAGTTGAAACAAAAAAAAAAAAAAGATGCCCTGAGCAGGATTCGAACCTGGCCCTCCTGGTCAAAGGGCAGCTATTTAGCTCACTGAGCAAAACACTTTCTCACCAAGAAAAGGTGGAGAGATTGACAATTGTGCTGAAATGAGCAGAAGCTACTGAGAATTGTGCTGATAACAGGTGGAAAGGCGGAAAATTTTTCAGAAGAGGTGAATAAGCAGAATTTGGGCAAAAATAAAGGGGTGAAAATTCTGCTGAAAAGAGGTGAATGAGCAGAATTCTGCTGAAAAGAGTTTTTTTCTGAAAACAGCAGAAAAAACTGAAAATTTTGCTGAAAAGAGTTGAATGAGCAGAATTCTGCTGAAAAGAGGTTTTTGCTGAAAAAGAGTTGAAAAAGTTTGGATTTGTGCTGAAAAGGGGTTAAAAAAACTGAAAATTTTGCTGAAAAGGGGTGAAAAAGATGAAATTTGTGTTGAAAAGAGTTTAAAAAAAGTTTAACTGTTAAGTGAAAGAAATGTTGCCATAAGCTGGATTTGAACCCAGGCCTCCCAGTCTGAGAACGGATGCTTATCTCACTGAGCTAAAACACAGCTCAGCCCATCATGCAAAATCAGTGACCACATTGATAATGTGTTCCATTCATTTCAATGGTCAAAAGTCATAACACACATCAGCAGAAATAGCAGAATTTTTTAAAGTTTAAACATAGTATTTCTGCTAAAACTTAGTATTTATACTAAATAATATTTTTTTCCTGCCAAATCATAGCATTTGTGCTGGAACACAGAAAGTTCTGCCAAATCATACAATTTGTACTAAAACATTATTTATGATTAAGCAGAAACACTGGGACTTGGTAGAAATACTATGATTTACATGAAATACTTTGACTTAGCAGAAGTACTACAATCTAGGAAAAAAGTACTACAGCATAGCAGAAATTCTATCATTGAGCAGAATTACTAGGATTTAGAAGAAATACTAAGATTTGGCACAAACACTGATGTGGCTCAAGAACCTTTATTGTGCAGTTATACTATGATTTGGAAGAAATACTATACTTTGGCACAAATACTATGATTTGGAAGAAATACTATGTTTTAGCACAAATACTATGATTTGGCTCAAATACTATAACTATCCTCGGTCAGAAGGAGAGGCTGACATCCAGGGATTAGATTACCACAGGTGGAGTTTATTGCGGTCAGATGGATGGTACAGGGAGGTATGGCATACAGTAGGAGGATGTGGAGAGGTGATATGGTGTGGTTTCTATGATTAAGAACAGGGTATGCATTACAACATGCATACAGATTAAAGATTAAGAAAACTGGCAACAAATTCCTCCACTACAAATCAGTCTGATGCCACTTTTTACAGGGTTCCCGTTTACTAAGGCACTACCCAAAAGGCGCCACAAGAGGGCACTCCAACACAAGAGATGACCTATTTACACTGATGCACTTAGTAAACAGCCCCTACTTAGCCACTACATAATACAGTGATATTACAGTATACAAATTCACACAAATACTATGATTTGGCAGAAATACTATGACTTAGTAGTAATACTATAACATAACAGATTTCCTAAAAAAAACTATGAAATTGCAGTAATTCTATGACTTGGCAGAGATACTACGTTTTAGCACAAATACTATAACAACGCAGAAATACTATGACTTAGTAGTAATACTATAACATAACAGTTCAATGTTCTTGCACAAATACCACAATATGGCAGAAATACTATGTTTTAGCACAAATACTGTGATTTGGTATAAATACTATGATTTGGCACACATACTATATTCCGCAGATACACTATAACATAACAGATATTCTACAACTTAGTAGTAATACTATAACATAACAGAATTATTATTTGGGCACAAATACCACGATTTGGCAAAAATACTATGATTGGGTACAAATACTATGATTTGGCAATAATACTGCATTTTAACACAACTACTGAGATTTGATTGAAATACTATGATTTAGAAGAAATACTATTACTCCATACAAATACGATACTTTGGGACAAATACTATGTTTTGGTTCCAATACTATGATGTGCAACAAATACTATGATTTGGCACAAGTACTATGATTTAGTACAAATACTATGATTTGGCAGAAATACTATGACTTAGTAGTAATACTATAACATAACAGATTTCCTAAAAAAAAACTATGAAATTGCATTAATTCTATGACTTGGCAGAGATACTATGTTTTAGCACAAATACTATAACAACGCAGAAATACTATGACTTAGTAGTAATACTATAACATAACAGTTCAATGTTCTTGCACAAATACCACAATATGGCAGAAATACTATGTTTTAGCAAAAATACTGTGATTTGCTATAAATACTACGATTTGGCACACATACTATATTCCGCAGATACACTATAACATAACAGATATTCTACGACTTAGTAGTAATACTATAACATAACAGAATTATTAATTGGGCACAAATACCACGATTTGGCAAAAATACTATGATTGGGTACAAATACTATGATTTGGCAATAATACTGCATTTTAACACAACTACTGAGATTTGATTGAAATACTATGATTTAGAAGAAATACTATTACTCAATACAAATACGATGCTTTGGGACAAATACTATGTTTTGGTTCCAATACTATGATGTTCAACAAATACTATGATTTGGCACAAGTACTATGATTTAGTACAAATACTATGATTTGGCAGAAATACTATGCCTTAGTAGTAATACTATAACATAAGAGATATACTATGGTTTTGCAGACATACTATGTTTTTGCACAAATACCATGATTTGGCACAAATGCTATGATTTAGCAGAAATACTATGATTGGGTACAAATACTATGATTTGGCAATAATACTGCGTTTTAACAACAACTACTGAGATTTGATTGAAATACATACTATGACTTAAAAGAAATACTATGACTCCATACAAATACGGTGCTTTGGCACAAATACTATGATTTGGCAGAAGTACTATCATTTAGTACAAATACTATGATTGGGCAGAAGTACCATGTTTCAGTACAAATACTATGATTTGGCAGGAATACTCTGGTTTAGCAGAAATACTCTGATTTAGCAGAAGTACTATCTTTTGGTAGAAATTCCTGCTAAAAGGTACTATTTCTGCGTTTTAGCATAAATACTGTAATTTGGCATAAATACTATAATTTGGGATAAATACTATGATTTGGCACATATAATATATTCAGCACATACATTATAAAATAACAGAAATATTTGGCCCCAAAACCATGATTTTGCGCAAATACCATGATTTTTGCAAAAATACTATTATTTAGCAGAAATACTATGATTTGGCAAAAGTACTTAGATGTAGTAGAAGTACTTTGCTTTAGCAGAAATACTATGATTGAGGAGTAATACTTAAACATAGGAGAAATATTGATACACAGACACACATACACAGAGAGTAAAGGGAACAGGAGCTGTGGAGAGTCTGGGCTTGGTATATGTAGGTCAGTTAAATTAGCTGCACCTGCTGTAGTCAGCCCTTACACACACAGACACAGAGAGAGGTGTGAGTTTTCTTCAGTGTATTTCTGACATTCAGGATTCCCCTCGAACAAATGGCCATAATTTCCTAACCGTAGAGGCTAGAACGGTCATTCAGACATCGTTTTGTTCAGAAGAGATGGGGGAATCTTCAGGTCTTCATAATTCAGAGATAAAATATAAATTATTAAAGATATATGACTTGTAATACACTGTAACTGAGTAGAGGCGAAGCAAAAACTGCATTGACTTGCTCTCAAACAACCTTTGGTAACTCTAAATCTATATGGAGCATCAAAATCATTCTTTCACCGTAAGAAACAGCAGGCTTTGGTGAACAGTCATGGAAATTTTCAGGGCTCTGTGGAAATCCATCAAAAAGATATGATGAGAGAAAAAAGTGACTCATTTCCAGAATTTGAAATCTGATGAAATCTGAGCGAGGGACAAATTTCCTACCCTCAAACAAGTCTAACTCATCTCAGAACGGTAATAGGTGAGAAAATAATTCTTGAATTGTGAGCATCAGGAGTGTCTGAAGATATACGGGGACAAGCCTCATGTCTTAACTTCGCTTCGTTAAGGAGATATGACAATTTGAAAATGCCTCTCATTACAGAAATCCAGCGGTGATTTTGAAACTCTCCATTGAGTTTATATGGAGAGTTTTCACACTTTGTGTTACTCTGAGGAGATTTGCAAAATATCTATGAGTCCCACAACAATGATAGGGACATTTTCTGAAAGCCAGCAAAAATACCTACGTTTTGATGTATAATTTGTGCGGCTTGAGTGGAAATTGAGCGAGTAGCAAGAAGTTGTTTGGACATGAAGAGAAAATTCAAACAGTTTCACTGTCCCCTCTGAGTTAATTGCATAGCAACCATAGCAACGCATGTATTTTCTGAAAAATCACAATTTTGCAACTGAAGACTTAAAGAGAGATAAGATGAAAAAGGTAGAAGATCTGAAAAAGCTGAATCACACAGGAATAGCCCAATCATTTGAGAACGTTTTAAAGTTTGAATGGAGTTTCTAGGTGAAAGTATGAGGCAGTAGTTAAGTTTCAAAGACAAGAAAGTTTTAGCAGAATTGTGGAAGTTTCCCATTCATTTCAATGGGACAAATTAAAGGAAAAAAGTGTAATATTTTAAAAAGTATAATAGTAATAAACACCAAAAGTCATAGCCGGCATAAGCAGAAAGAGCAGAACAGTTTAGAGTTTGAACGGTGAAAATAGCACAAAAATTGTGGAAGTAGATCCACGGCGAAAAGTGTACGGAAACACCCGGAATAATAAAGAATAAAGAGAAACAGGAACTCAATAGTGTGGATGCCTATTAAGGCATCCACACAATAAAACCTCTGTGAAGCATCAGTATAAAAGACCATCATTCAGCCAGGGATGCTACAGGCAGCGGTGCGGGATCTCAGAGTGTCGCGGATGGTTTTATCCACCCACGGCTTCTGGTTGGGAAACGTTGTGATAGTCTTTGTCTCCACGGTATCATCCGCTAGTTTCCCGATGAATCCCACAACCGCTTCCGTAAACACGTTGACATCATCATGGGAATCCCCGGCAACCTACGTCTATTGCAGAATAACTAAGGGAGGATTCAGGGTCACCTGGTCCAGCCCTAACTATATGCTTTAGCAAAAAGGAAAGTTTGAAGCCTAATCTTGAAAGTAGAGATAGTGTCTGTCTCCCGAATCCAAACTGGAAGCTGGTTCCACAGAAGAGGGGCCTGAAAACTGAAGGCTCTCCCTCCCATTCTACTTTTAAATACTCTAGGAACAACAAGTAGGCCTGCAGAGCGAGAGCGAAGTGCTCTAATAGGGTGATATGGTACTACAAGGTCATTAAGAGAAGATGGGGCCTTTCTAAGATTTTCAGGGCCGAGTACAATAACCTCAGTTTGATCTGAATTAAGAAGCAGAAAGTTAGCGGCCATCCAGGTCTTTATGTCTTTAAGACATTCCTGCAGTTCAACTAATCGGTGTGTGTTATCTGGGTTCTGTCTGAGAAATCAGACAGATAATAATAATATTAAAATATTATAATAATAAATTTGCCCAGATTTCTAGAAATGATAGCTGCTCCATCTAAAGTGGGATGGATGCCATCTCTCCTAACAAGACCAGGTGTCCTCCAGAGGATTACCCAATTATCAAGTTTTTTGGACACCACTCAGCAATTGGTCCGATTGGGGAGGAGACCAGCGACAGCGAGTCTGACATTGTTTTGTTACACATTGAATCAATATTAATTTTAGTGGCCTCCAGTTGTTGGAACCGGGTGTCATTACTGCCGACTTCAATCATATTTTTACATTACATGGAGAAATCTTTTGAATACCAGGGCGCTCATGCACACAGGTGTACACACGGGTCTTCAAAGACACAAACGATATCTTTCTTCGCTGCTGCCTCAAAGCACATTGTGCGCTGTCGGTCTTGCGTGCTGCTCAATAACATTCAATATTTGTTATTTACTGTTACTTACACTTATCTAGGTTATTGCTGTGGTGTTGTGTTTATTGTGTTGCTCTCTATTTGCTTGTTTTTCTTCTTTCAACAGGTGATCCAGCTCATGTTTTTGTCTTCTCTCACTGTCCCTCTTCCCCTATGTTTTTCTTTCCCTCCCTCCCTTTCTTTCTTTCTTTCTTTCTCTTCCTTCCTATCCCCCAGCCATGTCTGTCCTGTCTATAATAACAAAATAAAATAACATAAATAAATAAATAACATAAATAAATAAATAACATAAATAAATAAATAATAATAACAAAGGTCAATCAAGTGGACCAATACAGCAAGGCCACGATGATCCAGTTGGCAAAGTAAATCAGTCGGGTGTCTTTCTTGACCTTCACACAAAAATTCAAATATTCAACAGTTTTAAATTCCCTTCAGTGTCAACTATCTCTCCTCTGACAGTCACCTGTCTGCTTTCTTCTTCTTTTTGCTGTACTGTCTTCTCCTCATAAAATAAGTCATCCTGTGAAGAACTGGAGAGTGTGCATTAAGGATATTCAGATTTTGTCATAATCAGTCCCACTCTTTACTTTTTACTTACTTTTCTTGAGCAGGTAAGTTTGAACCGAGCCTTTACTGATTGATTTAATGATGCATTCTGTCATTTTCTCAGAAAAAGCAAACAAAGATTGTTAATCAGATGCTGTGTTGTTAGGAAACCACTAATAGGTTATAGAAAAGGCTTGGCCTACCGTCTTGTCAGGTGTAGTGTATTTTGAGTTGCTGGCCTCCCATATAAGAAATGAGACATGTATTTAAGTGTTAACACTTGTGTTTTTCACAGTTTCAATAAATTATTGAGAAATGTATCATGTTATGTCTTTTTCTGTTAGCTTGTTGTGGAGCCGAGACAGTATGGCGATTGAGGATTTAAGCATTAATACGTATTAAGGTCCTCCTTTACTGGTGTCTAACAGGTTTCTGTTCAACACTGTATGCTACAGTCATTCCAGCATCAATATTTGCTGTATTTCTGTTGTATTTCTGGCATCAAGGATGTTAAACAGAGAGAGGCACAGCCTGCTGTGTTTCTAACCACTCCCGAAATATTTGTCCTGGTTAAAATACAGTCCATCTGTGTTTTGACAAATGGCGGGCTGAGTGTTGAGAGGGGAAACGATACAAAAAACCCCACATGATTTATTTTCAAAGCTTTTATGATGCTTTTCCATTGTTCCCCTCATGCTTTAGTACGGATGCACACCATGACTGCCAATGGGGACGAAACTGTTGCAGAGATACAAAGGAACTGCTCAAATTACACCTGTGACAATTACTACAGCAAGGCCCGCTGTCCATGGGACAAAAGGGTGTTATCCAAAACTACTCACAAAGAATGTACAGAAAAAAATCAATTACTGCTAAGGCTTTGTTAGGCTGTCTGGTATGTCAACAGCAGATTAGTTACAACAGCACTGAGATATTTTCAGTCTATAAAATGGAAAAACTACATTTGGTGCCAAAAATACAAATGACCTCTGAGCTATACATTAGTAACTTTGCTATTAACATTCATTTAATGTTTTTATTCCACACAACTACTTAAAAAATGAGATAAATGGCCGCAATCTCTATTTGTGGTGAAGCTGAAGAATTTTGAGATCATCTTTCTTCACTGTTTCAGTTTCACCAAAATAGCCTCAGAGCACGACGCTACCACTACCATGTTTTAGTATAATGGTCTTTAAAGACCAGCTGGCTGTTACACCACAGTGTCCCAGACTGAGGGGAGGACACTCATCTGCTGGTCGCAATATGAGGAGTCTGTGTGTGTTTGGAGGGGGAGGGCGCCACTGGTTCTGGATGTGTTCATGCTAAACTCGATTCATATTTGATAGTGTTGCACACTTGGACAAATGACACTTCCAGGCGTGCATGAGTTCAGAATCGTTCTCTTTACTTGCTCTTTTGCAACTGCAAATACAAAACACAAGCACTTCAGTTCAGCGTAGCTGCGCTCTGCAGGCTATCTGTGCAGTAGAACACACGCGACCATTTTACATATAACTACTGAACACGTGTTAACAAAGTACTCATTTACTCAGTATTTTCCCACCAATGTTCATATTACAATATTCTGCACACTCGTATGCTCCTCCAACTAGTATTGTTGCGCATGGAGACTACCCTCTCGATCCCCTCATTACATCATTTGCGATGTGACATCCCGTTTAACACCAGTTCAGGTACATCATGTAAATCACAAACTCCGACATTAGCGTTGTGTTCCATTAATGACAGTACCATACTCTAATACATTTCTCATACGTCAACATCATTCCGTTTATCAACACATAACTTGTGCTCACCTGCAAATACAAAACACAAGCACTTCAGTTCAGCGTAGCTGCGCTCTGCAGGCTATCTGTGCAGTAGAACACACAGGACCCCAAGGCTGCCCGATTCAGTGCCTGCGTGAGCCCGAAGCTGCCCGTTTCAGTGCCTGCGTGAGCACCACCCGTGGGAATCATCATTGATCAGAGTATCCTAGCTATATTGCCAGTTATCACAGTATGTGTCAGAAATAGTAATACAGAACTGAACGCATAACATAACAATGATAAGAATGCATGAGATTATGGAGGGGGGGCAATATCTATTACAATACTTCCATCTGTGCCCACCCATTACATGAGTCCCACACTCTCCCCTCCAAAAATGAATGTCATCCTGACATTAGAGATTTTTTCCAGAATGCATGTCTTCAACAGAAGGTTACAGCAGTAGCTTCACTGGGAGTCAGCCTCTCAAGATACGTTCTGTCCGGTAACAGTCTTTGGCATGACATACATCTCCCCCTTCATGTCATGTACCAGCAACAGACACTACTGGCCAGGCAATGTCTGTAAAGTCTCTCCGCCACTCAGGCGTGCTCTGTATCAGGCTGAAGGTGTAGACCTATCACTCTACCATGTAACCTTTTACACAGACACACATTTACTGCTGTATATCTCACATACAAGCCAGTATCTCTCTATGTGTAGCTAGTCTGGTTCTGGTATTCCCTGTTTAACTCATGTGAACTATTAAACAAATACATGCAGTTGTTGCTCTGTCAAATTTGCTCTTTTTAACATTTGCTACTGTGAACACTTCCCTTTCTGTTTAAACTGTCACCACAGTAAACTCAACATGTGACAATGAACTTAGTTTTTTCTCTTAGCTGTGGACATCACTTGTGTCTGTTTATGACTGATGGCTGACCTAAGGTGTCATACGTGAGTGTCTTGGGTGGATCTCTGCATCGGAAAGAATACTTTCATGTGGGAACTGGCTGTGAGTTGGGCTCTCCCTCGTCTTCTTCATCAGATGACGACACCTGTCCTTGACTTCTTCTGTTCTCCTCCCCAGACAGCTCACTTCGCCCTGCCTCCTCCTCCTCTGCACTTGACTCCAGTCCACCTTTTCCACCCTCGTCTAGGCACTCGCTGCTGACACCACCACTTGACAGTTCTCCGTCAGCTTCTTCTGGCTGGAACTCCTCTGCCTCTGCCCTCAGCTGACTCCTGATCTGGGTGGGTGATTCCGCAGCTTGTGTGGTGATAATTCCCCAGTCACCCTCATCCTCTGAACCGCTGTCGTGGTCGCTCTCCTGCTGCTTTTCTTGGGTCTTTCCTTTTCTTTGTTGTTTGGCATCCTCCTTCCCCTTCTTGTTTTTCTCCAGCTTCTCCTCCTGGACGGGGAGAAAGTCACAGGGCAGTAGGAGGTTCCTGTGCAGAACTCTCACTTTCCCTGGTCCTCTCTCTGGCTGTACAGCATAGACAGGGCTATCTTTGTGCTTTCTTTCTAACACGACATGTACTCGCTCCTCCCAGTAAGACCTTAGCTTTCCGGGCCCACCCCGATCTCTGAAGTTCCGTACTAGCACCCGACATCCCGGTTGCAGTTCCACTCCATGAGCCTTCCGATCGTACTGCTTTTTCGCTCTGTTCCTCTCTTTCTGGGCTGTTTCTGATGCCAATCTGTATGCCTCTTGCATCCTACTTCTCCACTTACGGACGTAATCACTGTGAGAAGTACTCTGGTCACCTGGAACCAGGCCAAACATGATGTCCACTGGTAGGCGGGGGTTTCTGCCATAGAGAAGATAATATGGGGCATATCCTGTTGCTTCACTGCGTGTGCAGTTATACGCATGCACCACTTTGCTCAAGGAGTTTTTCCAGTCCGCCTTGGCTTCCTCTGTCAGGCTCCTCAACATGGAAAGGAGTGTCCGATTAAATCTCTCCACCTGGCCGTTCCCCGCTGCATGGTGAGGTGTTGTGCGTGACCCCTGGATTCCACAGTACTTTTCCAGGGTGGCAAACAGCTGGTTCTCAAACTCCCTTCCCTGATCATGGTGTAACTGGGCAGGGAACCAAATTTGAGCACAAAATCTCCAAAGATCTTTTCTGCCGCTGTTCTTGCTGACTTGTTGGTGCATGCATATGCCTGTGCAAACCGGGTGAAATGATCCATCACGACTAGGATGTACTCATATCCTCCTTTACAACTCTCCAGATGCAGGAAGTCTATTGAGACCATCTCAAAAGGGTATGTGGTGACAATGTTGACCAGCGGTGCTCTGTCTGGCTTGCCGGGACGTTTCCGTTTCAAGCAACTGCACACCTTAGTCACATAATGTTCCACATGTTTTTGCATATGTGGCCAATAGAATCGATCACGGACCAAGGCGAGTGTCCGCTCCACTCCGAGATGTCCCATTTCCTCATGGAGCTCCTTGTACACCAGCTGATGGAATTTTGTGGGTAACACTAGCTGAGCTCGAGCAGCTGATTTCCTGTACAGGATGTCATCTTTGTCGAGGTACAGCTTACTCTTTTCCCGGCTTAGAACGGAAGTGTCTTCACCCCTGTCTCTTCCTCTCCAAGGAGGCCATTGTCCTGTCATAACACATTCTCGCACCCTGCCAATGACTGATCATCCTCCTGTGCTTTCTTTAGTGTCTCTTTGGAGATCTGTGTCACTGGGGCCATTACTCGTTCAAGCTCTACATCAGCACATGCTGTGGTTATGGTAGCTGGACACATCCATGGCTCATCTTCATGGGCTTTCAACTGAAGCACCTCTGTCGCAGGGGTGATTACCTCTGGTTTCATTTCCTGCGAGCATGTGCGCATGTACTCCTCCATGTCTAGCGGCATTCGTGATAAACCATCAGCATCGCCATTAGCCCTTCCCGGCCGATACTTGATTGAGAAGTTAAAATCGGCTAGCTCAGCACCCCACCGGTGTGTTGTAGCATTTAGCTTCGCTGTAGTCAGGACATAGGTCAACGGATTGTTATCTGTATACACTGTGAACGAAGGTGCGTAGTACAGATACTCCCGAAACCTCTCACAGATTGCCCACTTCATTGCTAGAAACTCTAGCTTTCCAGAGTGGAGGTGGTAGTTGGTTTCTGGAGCTGTTAGAGTTCTCGACCCATACCCAATGACAACCAGTTGGCCCTGCTGTCTCTGGTACAGGACTGCACCAAGCCCTTCTTGAGAGGCATCACAGTGCAGCACAAATGGCCTTTCGAAGTCAGGGTATGCCAGGAGTGGTGGACTCAGCAGGTGTTCTATCAGTTGGCATAGCACTGCCTGGTGTTGTTCTGTCCATGTGATTGGCTGGCTTGAGTGGCGTTGGTCTGCTTTTTTCCGCTGTCCTTTGTGCTTTGTTACCGTTGATCTTCTGTCAGTAATCACTTGACTCTTTCCGATCGATAGCAGCTGGTATAGTGGCTTGGCAGTGCGTGAGAAGTTTGGAATGTAGGGGCGGTAGTATGACAGGAAACCTAGCATTTTCCTTAGGTCTCCCACAGTCTCAGGTTTGCGGTTTTTTAGTGCTTGCACTGGTGCCAATTCAGCAGGGTCCATGCAGTAGCCATCTTTAGATACAATTTTTCCCAAGAATTTCACCCTGTCCTTGAACACTTCACACTTTTTGGGGGTTAGCTTCACCCCGTGCTCTTGGTAGCGGCGCAGGACCTCCCTCAGATCACGCAGGTGGTCCTCAAATGATCTGCTGTGGACCAAATTGTCATCCAGATATGGCTGAGATATTTCATCCCTCAAGCCTGCCAGGCACTCTTCCATACTGCGCTGGAACTCTGCTGGAGCCGAGGACAAACCAAAGGGAATCCTTACCCACTCATATAAGCCCCAAGGTGTGATGAAGGCTGTGAGGGGTCTGCTACTCTCCTCCAGGAAACCCTGGTGGTACGCCTTGCCCTGGTCCAACACTGAGAACCATGCACTCCCAGTCAGGCTGTTTAGCATGTCTTGAACACGAGGGATGGGGTGACGGTCAGGAATGGATTTCCGGTTTAACTCACGGTAATCCACGCAGAGACGCAGACTTCCATCCTTCTTGCGCACACAGACGATGGGCGATGAGTAGGGGGAACGGGATTTCTGAATCCATCCTCTATTCAACAGGTCCTCCAAATACTCCTTCACCTCCTTGTGGAGTGGCTTGGGGACTGAGATGTATGTGCGTCTTACTGGAGTTGTGTCATTCAATCTGATCTTTAACTGCAGGGAGGGGATGCATCCCACATCGCTCTCATCTTTTGAAAATGCAGCACACTCATCACGCAGGACTTTTCTCACCTGCTCCTGCTGGTCTGGGGTCAGGTGATCAACTGACACCGGTGGGTCCCATAAATCTTGGCTGCATCTGCCCACCTCTTCATACTCCCCTTTGTGCTGTTCTGGGGCGCTGATGGTGCTCCCTGTGTTTTCACTAGCACATGTCAACTTGCCCATGTTTTCAGCACTTACTGGTCTTACGTCTACTGGGTAAATAGCCTTCACTTGCTGTAGCCGTCCCAACACTGCATGAGGGAGGAGGGTGATGTCATGGCTGCTGCCATTCGTGACTGGAATAACCACCCTGGACCGGGTTCCCCTCTGCAGTCCAATGACAGTTTCATTCAGGTTAACCCCCTCTGGTAGTTTTGAAATGTCCTCTGGTTCGAAAAGAACCTCCTGTTTCAGGCGAAGGGGACCTGTCCTCACACTGCACTTAACCTCCCTGCTTTGTCCCGCTGGAATCACTATCTTTTGCCTCCCAACTTTCACCACACCCTCCTCATCGCTTTTGTGGCAGCGCTGCACGATGTTAATTAGCCCTTCCGCTTTCTTACAATCAATCGAGAAGGCTTCCCTTACCACCGCAGGTGTAACGTCTGGATGCTGCTCCATTCCATCCTTCACAAAATGCTCAATCACATTATAGCCAATGATGGGTGGCTCTGCTACTCCTGGTTCTTTTGAGACAAGCACGGGGACAACTAGCTCTGGCTGTGGATCTCTAGTTGACCCCAGTCTAAATTTTAGCTCAACCCAACCTGCGAAGGGTATGGGTGTTTGGTTCGCTGCTTTGCCCACCAGAGCCTCATCCTCACCTAGGAGTTCACTTGTGCTTCTCAGTTGGATATGTGGAAAGCAGGACTTCCTCCAGTTCTCATTAATGATAGTCACCTGTGAGCCTGTATCCCACAATGCTTGTGTTTCTACACCTTCAAAGAAACAATCCACCATACACTTCTTCCTGATCAGAGCTCTCAGCTTAGCCTGACAGCGTAGTGAGAGATGACTGGCATACGTGGCACCCACAGTCTCTTTAGCCTTGCCACTCTGCTCTAATTCTGCCTCCAGCTGTCTTATCCGATTCCAAAGCAGTTCATGCAACTTGTCATCTGCTTCAGCATGGATGGGAATTAATGATTTGGGAGGGGCGATGGTCTGGATTCCCACTTGAGTGCTCTCCGATCTTTCTGTTGCCCCCCTTCGCCCTCTACAGCCTCTGGAGAGGTGTCCTGGCTGGCCACACTTGAAGCAGTGTTCACACCCTTCATTGGTTCCCTGCTCCTGGCATGCCTTACATCCCCTCCTCCCACTGGTTCTTAGTGGGCGAGTGGGGCCTTGAGGGGTGGTGATGCTCCTCCTTAATTCAGCCATCTCCTCTCTCAGCAGCCTGACCGCTTCATGCAGCTCTGACTCTCGGGAAGCAGCTACAACAGGTGTTCTGCGGTTCTTGGGTTTCACCACTTCAGCTGATTGCTCTTGAGTCCCCAACCTAGTTTCGGCTACACCCAGACCCAATTGACTGGCTGGCCTTTCCGTCTGGAGTTCATTTACTTTCACAGATTTGCTGCCTGTAGTTTTCTTTTGCTTCAATTGTCTTTCTGATTCAACACTAGCTGCTTCATTCATCTTATCAATGAGGATTTCATCTGTCACCCGAGGGTCATCCAGATAGGGCTTGAGCTGAAACTTGATAGGGTCACTCAGTAGCCCAGTACTGACCGACCTCAAGAATTTCTTCTGGATGAGCTCAGGGCTGTATTGTTCATCGGACCCTGTGTCTTCCGATGCAAGCAGCAGCCTCTCTTTTAACTCAATTGCTCTGAAGAGGAAGTTTTGGGGAGACTCACGGCTGTCTTGTGTGACGTTCACTCGTCTGTGATACAAATCTGTGGTGCTATCTTCTTTAAAATGCCCCTTTAATATGGCCTTCAATTGGGGGAGGGTGAGGTCACGTTTTATCTCAAGCATGTCTCTAAGACTCAAACCTGGGCTGACAGACTTCACCACAGCCTCTATAACCTCCGCTTCACTGTGTCCTTTGTTCAGACCTCTGTCAATCTGATGCATCAGGTTGGTGTATGAGAGTCTGTCCTTTTGGCCCTTCTCCCCAATTTGACCACAGATTTTGAATTCCCTCCTTATCGTCACTTCCGAAAGGCGGTTGGCTGCGACAGGAAACACATTTTGTGGGGTGGTTGGTTGATTTGGTGGTGTCCTCTCCACCCTTCCACTCAGCCTCCTAATTTCTTCCTGCAGTGCTTCGCTGTTTCTCTGGAGCTGTGCGTATCTCTCTGCTAAATCAACTTCTTCCCTTATTTCCTGAGCCCCCTGTGGCGAGCTCGTTGGATTTGATCCACTTTCTGTGCTTCTGGAGCTCCCTATCGCTGGGTCGACACTTTCTAACATTTTCTTTAGATAGCAGAGCGCAACATCCTGCTCTTCATCATTAATAACCTTGTCCATCGATTCTGTAATTAATCTTATTAACGCTCATCTTGTTGTGACATTTCCACTAGGGATTTTAGCTTCAGCACATACCCCTTTGAGTTGGTCGAGTTGTAGGTTCCAGAGTGTCTGGGACACAGTCTCTGCCAGCTCCTCGAGGTCCATCGTGGTTGCTGTAGCCACGCCCCTTCCTTATTTTCATCACGCTGGACACGGCGTTAATAATCCCAGCGGTGCCTCCAATATTTGTTGCACACTTGGACAAATGACACTTCCAGGCGTGCATGAGTTCAGAATCGTTCTCTTTACTTGCTCTTTTGCAACTGCAAATACAAAACACAAGCACTTCAGTTCAGCGTAGCTGCGCTCTGCAGGCTATCTGTGCAGTAGAACACACGCGACCATTTTACATATAACTACTGAACACGTGTTAACAAAGTACTCATTTACTCAGTATTTTCCCACCAATGTTCATATTACAATATTCTGCACACTCGTATGCTCCTCCAACTAGTATTGTTGCGCATGGAGACTACCCTCTCGATCCCCTCATTACATCATTTGCGATGTGACATCCCGTTTAACACCAGTTCAGGTACATCATGTAAATCACAAACTCCGACATTAGCGTTGTGTTCCATTAATGACAGTACCATACTCTAATACATTTCTCATACGTCAACATCATTCCGTTTATCAACACATAACTTGTGCTCACCTGCAAATACAAAACACAAGCACTTCAGTTCAGCGTAGCTGCGCTCTGCAGGCTATCTGTGCAGTAGAACACACAGGACCCCAAGGCTGCCCGATTCAGTGCCTGCGTGAGCCCGAAGCTGCCCGTTTCAGTGCCTGCGTGAGCACCACCCGTGGGAATCATCATTGATCAGAGTATCCTAGCTATATTGCCAGTTATCACAGTATGTGTCAGAAATAGTAATACAGAACTGAACGCATAACATAACAATGCATGAGATTATGGAGGGGGGGCAATATCTATTACAATACTTCCATCTGTGCCCACCCATTACATGAGTCCCACAATAGCATGATGTCATTGCTGGTTTCGGTTCTTTTTTAGGATTTGCAGAAAATGTATATATTAAAAAAAAACCACCACATGACTTCAAAATGCAACCAGCAGAGATCTGTCCTCTCTTCCACAGTTTGTCTATGCTCCCTCCTTTGTTGTTGCAGATCTCACTGGCTCGGGATGTGGATGTTTCTGCAGGTATTGATCCTTCTTTTTGTTTTTCCCTTCTCCCTTCTAAACTATTGTAGTCTGTCTGCTTTATTGTGCAGAGGTGATGACACTCTAAATAAATAGAACTGAATTGAATTACTGAG
Source organism: Copadichromis virginalis (assembly GCF_057382275.1). Classification (NCBI taxonomy): domain Eukaryota; kingdom Metazoa; phylum Chordata; class Actinopteri; order Cichliformes; family Cichlidae; genus Copadichromis; species Copadichromis virginalis. Next base: position 871,219 of record NC_140630.1, on the reverse strand, counting down.
CTGTATCATCTGTTGCAACTCAGTCGAGAAGTTAACAATAAAGTTGTCATGGGCCCATGAGCTCCAGCACCACGAACCAACCCGCAAAACCAACCTGATCCTAATTATTAACTCAAGTGTCAAACCTGCTCAAACTTAGGTTAATTAATTAGTTGCAAAGTTTGTTTTCTTAGAATCAGTAAGTGCAAGCACTCCATGTTTAAAAGGTGCAAGTGATTTAAACAGAATAGAAAAAAAAAATCCACAGACAGTAAAAACAGGGATTAAAAAAAATTGAGCTCAGCTGCCAGCGGAGCCCTCTGCCATCGATAGAAACAAGCTCTTTATCTGGAAGGTTCAAGAACAGCTTGCTCTCTTACTGTGGAACATAATCACCACATTTGTAAACGTAAAGCAGGGCTTTGAATGCAGCCATTCATCTTGAGTTACCATGTTGTCATTCAAACATCAAGGCTGCACTCTTCACAGCAACCTACCTTGTATTAGAGAACCAAAAAGGCTTTGCCACAAAGTGCCAAGTAGTTCTGAGTCCTAATAACAGGACCACTAAAAGCCAACTTATAGCAATTATAGTGAGCATTAATAGAGCCATAAGCAAAGGGTTGTTTCTCCGGTTTGCAGTACTGTGTTAAGTCTGTGACACAGTCATAGAAGAGGAGCAGGCATAATAAACATGCGGGTAGCTCAGCAGGACCCATTGCTACAGTAGCCATTTCCTCTGTAGAAGTAACTTGAAATTTCACCCCCTCATTCTGTCTGGCTGCTCTGAACAGTTATGGGTGTCATTTTATTTCCACAAATTTATTGCTCACAACACGTTAAATATATTCAGAGAATAACTCTGACTTCTAGAGGTGGAACAATGAAAAGGAAATGACTGGATTGGCAGGGCGGTCGCATTAAAACACATTTCACTGCATTTTAAAGAATGTAAGTGAAGATGATCACCACTGTGTGCTTGTGTGTGTGTGGGTCCCCTGTGTGTGTGTCTGTGTGTGTGTGTGTGTGTGTGTGTGTGTGGGTCCCCTGTGTGTGTGTCTGTGTGTGTGTGTGTGTTTGTGTGTGTGTGTGTGTTTGTGTGTGTGTGGGTCCCCTGTGTGTGTGTCTGTGTGTGTGTGTGTGTCTGTGTGTGTGTGTGTGTCTGTGTGTGTGTGTGTGTTTGTGTGTGTGTGGGTCCCCTGTGTGTGTGTCTGTGTGTGTGTGTGTGTTTGTGTGTGTGTGGGTCCCCTGTGTGTGTGTCTGTGTGTGTGTGTGTGTGTGTGTGTGTGTGTGTGTGTCCCCTGTGTGTGTGTCTGTGTGTGTGTGTGTGTGTGTCTGTGTGTGTGTGTGTGTGTGTTTGTGTGTGTGTGGGTCCCCTGTGTGTGTGTCTGTGTGTGTGTGTGTGTGTGTGTGTGTGTGTGTGTGTGTCCCCTGTGTGTCTGTCTGTGTGTGTGTGTCTGTGTGTCTGTGTGTCTGTGTGTGTGTGTGTGTGTGTGTGTGTGTGTCCCCTGTGTGTCTGTCTGTGTGTGTGTGTCTGTGTGTGTGTGTGTGTGTGTGTGTGTGTGTGTGTGTCCCCTGTGTGTCTGTCTGTGTGTGTGTGTCTGTGTGTCTGTGTGTGTGTGTGTGTGTGTGTGTGTGTGTGTGTGTGTCCCCTGTGTGTCTGTCTGTGTGTGTGTGTCTGTGTGTGTGTGTGTGTGTGTGTGTGTGTGTGTGTGTGTGTGTGTCCCCCGTGTGTCTGTCTGTGTGTCTGTGTGTGTGTGTGTCCCCTGTGTGTCTGTCTGTGTGTGTGTGTGTCTGTGTGTCTGTGTGTGTGTGTGTGTGTGTGTGTGTGTGTGTGTGTGTGTGTGTGTGTGTGTGTCCCCCGTGTGTCTGTCTGTGTGTCTGTGTGTGTGTGTGTCCCCTGTGTGTCTGTCTGTGTGTCTGTGTGTGTGTGTGTCCCCTGTGTGTCTGTCTGTGTGTGTGTGTCTGTGTGTTTGTGTGTGTGTGGGTCCCCTGTGTGTGTGTGTGTGTGTGTGTGTGTGTCCCCTGTGTGTCTGTCTGTGTGTCTGTGTGTGTGTGTCCCCTGTGTGTCTGTCTGTGTGTCTGTCTGTGTGTGTGTGTGTGTGTGTGTGTGTGTGTGTGTGTGTGTGTGTGTGTGTGTGTCCCCTGTGTGTCTGTCTGTGTGTCTGTCTGTGTGTGTGTCCCCTGTGTGTCTGTCTGTGTGTCTGTCTGTGTGTGTGTGTGTGTGTGTGTGTGTGTGTGTCCCCTGTGTGTCTGTCTGTGTGTGTGTCTGTGTGTGTGTGTGTGTGTCCCCTGTGTGTCTGTCTGTGTGTCTGTGTGTGTGTGTGTCCCCTGTGTGTCTGTCTGTGTGTCTGTCTGTGTGTGTGTGTGTGTGTCTGTCTGTGTGTGTGTGTGTGTGTCTGTGTGTGTGTGTGTGTGTGTCTGTCTGTGTGTGTGTGTGTGTGTGTGTCTGTCTGTGTGTGTGTGTGTGTGTGTCCTGTGTGTGTGTGTGTGTGTCTGTGTGTGTCTGTGTGTGTGTGTGTGTGTGTGTGTGTGTGTGTGTGTGTGTGTGTGTGTGTGTGTGTGTGTGTTGAAATCGAGGGACAGCAACGCCACCAGAGGCTGACAGAGATTGGTAGCAGGTACCGATGACGTCCTGGACCACATCCCCATGAAGAAGCCCAAATGCGCAGCCACTCCAGTGATGAGAGGAGCTGAGGTGTCCACTTATCACCACCTGGTTGGATCACGTGGTGGAAGAGGATGCTGGACAGAATTGTGCACCCACATGTATAGTAGACTGGGAACGCCTGGCAGAAGCCAGAGATATCTTCAGTCCCCCTCAGGCTTTGATAGCGTTCCAAGAAAGGCTGAGGACATTGAGTCTGGATGGACCATGTTCTGCACCTCCATTGTTGAGGTTGCCACAAAAAGTTGCAGCTTCATCGTGGTTGGTGCAGGTCGTGGTGGTAATCCCCAAACCAGATGGTGGACACCAAAGGTGAAAGAAGCCATCAGTTTGTAGAAGCAGTCATATCTTCCACTGAGGACATATTCTGGCAGTGGAAGGAATATTTTAAGCACTGCCTTAATCCCACAAACACACTTTTGTAGAGGAAGCAGAGTCTGGGACAAGGAGGTTGACTCGCCCATCACTGGGAGTGAGTTCATTGAGGTAATTAACCAACTCCTGTGGGGGGTGCTTCGAGAGTATGGGCCGACTGGTGTCTGATTATGTTGTTCTTCTGGCTTCATCAGATGATTGCCTCCAGTTCGCACTGGAGCGGTTTGATGCTGGAGAGCTGGCCCGGGTATGCATTGGTGTTCACTCGGATATGTTGGAGGAAGTGACTGGGGAGAATAAGGTCAGGGGTTCTCTGCTAACCTAGACCCGGATAAGCAGAAGATAATGGATGGATGGAAATTAAGGCAGCTCTGTAGGCAAAAGGGGGTCCAGTGTACTAGTGAGCTAAAACTAATGAAGTCAAGTATGACTTTAATTTAATATTATTATCATATCTGTATAATAATAATAATAATAATAATAATAATAATAATAATGATGATGATAATAATAACTTGTTTATTTTAAGTATAGTTTAAACTTAATGTAAGTCACAACACAATCTGACCAACACACAAAAAAATGTACATTTCTTGGCTTTATTGATCACAATGATGAAATTAAAATTGTCATTGCATTATTTATTTATTTATACATAATCTAGAAGAGCAGAAAACAGTCTTCCAAATTTAGAAAGTGTTATCAGAGAGCCAGACCCAGCTTTTATGACGGTATTTAACATTTCTTGTGGGACAACATTCTTTGGGTGGAGAGCAGAAATTAGATATCTCATATCTCCAGCACTGTGGTTGTGGTGATGGGAGTATCATAGTTTGATGAATCTATCTCGGGGCTGGGATTTGGCTTTTCTATCATTTCCCTCTCAGCAGATGACATCAAAAGGGAACTGGGCAGACTCCCATCCAGTAAAGCTGCTGGTGCCCTCAGGTGCTGTGCTGCCCAGCTGTCTGGAGTTCTGCATCAGATCTTTAACTTGAGTCTGAAACTGCAGAGGGTCCCATCACTCTGGAAGACATCCTGCCTGGTTCCTGTCCCCAAAACGATTAACCCGTCGCCCCCCAGTAACTACAGGCCAGTGGCTCTGACGTCACATGTCATGAAGACGCTGGAGAGACTCATCCTGAGACATCTGCATCTGCTGGTGGAGCCTTGGCTGGACCCCCTGCAGTTTGCTTATCAACCCCATATCAGTGTGGAGGATGCCACCATCTACCTGCTGGACCAGGCTTATTCTCACCTGGACATTGTTGGGAGCACTGGGAAGGTCATGTTCTTTGACTTCTTTTAACACGATCAGACCATCACTGCTGGGGAAGCTCACAGAAATGCAGGTGGACGCCCCACTGGTAGCTTGGATCACGGACTATTTATCAAGTCCACCACAGCATGTCCGACTGAAGAGCTGCCGCTCGATGACATCCTGAGCAGCACGGGGGCGCCGCAGGGGGCGGTCCTATCACCCTTCCTCTTCACCCTCTACACGTCTGACTTCAGGTACAATCTCAGTCATGTCATCCGCAGAAACTCTCCGATGACTCTGCCATTGTGGGCTGTATCAGGGACGGGCAGGAGTGCAGGAGTGTGGTGGACAGCTTTGTTGAGTGGTGTGAGCTTAACTATCTACAACTTAACATCACAAAGACAAAGGAACTGATCATGGACTTTAGGAAGCAGGCTCCTCCTCCTACCCCTGTCCCCATCAGAGGGGCTGATGTAGAGATCCTGGAGGACTACCGGTACCTGGGGGTACACTTGGACTGTAAACTGGACTGGTCCAAGAACACCAATGCTGTCTTCAAAAAAGGCCAGAGTCGGCTTCTCCTACTGATTCGGGTCTGGTCCTTCAGCATTTGTGGGAAAATGCTGACCATGTTTATCACTCTGCTGTGTTCTTCGCAGCTGGTGCTGCACACTGCTGTGTGGGGTGAAGACAGCTGATGCCAACAGGCTGAACAAACTGATTAAAAAGGCTGGTTCTGTCCTGGGTGTCAGACTAGAGAACCTGATGGAGGTGTCTGAGAGGAGAATATTAAAATAGCTTCTCAGTATCATGGACAACCCCTCTCACCCCATGCACGCCTCCATGATGGACCATTGGCGCACACGCAGCAAAAGACTCATCTCCCCTAAATGCAGAACCGACCGTCGCAGGAAATCCTTCCCACCTGTGGCCATGAGACTGTACAACCTCGCTCTGTAGGAGATTCTTCTAATATCAATATCAGTGTTATTCTGTTCTCATTCAGCAACATTACTCAACAGTATGTTACTGAATGTTTGTTTCATCCCCCCATCATACCCTGTATTCTTTCTGTTCATTACAAAATACTATGTCACTTTTTATAGTCCTCTGCACTGACATGTTATTTTATTTTACTTGATATAGTTATACCGTTACCCAACCATAACCTATTTGTAACCCTGACACTAAAACCACATTTTCAAACTTGTGAGGACCGTGTGTGTGTGTGTCCTCACAAGTGACTGTTGGTAATCACAAGTAGAGTAGAATGCAGATTTCAGTCCTCACAAAGATAGCTAGACAGGAACACAAACACACACACATCACAGCAAAATTGTGTTTGTTTGTGTACGCACCTCTGTTTTGTCTTTCATGTTCTGTTTGCAGCATCTGGAGAACCACCACAGTAAAGTAGCAGTCCTCAGTGTCAACCAGCGGCTGCTTCCAGCACCATATTCACCTCAGCCATGGTGGTGCCTGCCTCCATCACTCTATGACTTCCAGGAGGTGGTGTCCGCATCGCCACTGCGCCTTACAACAGCTTGAATCAAATGACTGTGTTTTTGCACCGCACGTTTTTTCTATAGAGGAGATTAAAACAAATACTGATTTTCCAGTTTATGGGCCCGGCTATGAAAAGACTGTTCATGTTTATAAAGTAGCTCAGACTAAGAATAGTCCTGCCAAGACGCTCATGGGCAAACGAACTGTTAATGGGTCAGCTAGCAGAAAGGCAGTTATTAAGCCACAGGAGACGCCTTCCACAGTTTGGTTCCTCTGCTCAATTACCCTGCTTCCCTGTGTATCGCTCATTCTGTGTTCGACCGTTGAACCGAATTTTCAAACTGTTTCAATGTGTGACTTGGAATCAACTTATGAACACACTGAGAATTATTTCACTGAAACTGACTATGAACTTTTAAGTAATGTTTCTTAAAATGATAATAATAATAATGGGATGACGATGATGTTAAGAGTGTTTTCCATGAGGCAACCTGACTCATTCCAAGGCTGAAACTCTGTCTGAATCTGGCTCCAAAGCTGAAACTCTTTCTGAATCATGCTCCAAGACTGAAACTCTGTCTGAATCATGCTCCAAAGCTGAAACTCTGTCTGAATCATGCTCCCAGACTGAAACTCTGTCTGAATCATGATCCAAGGCTGAAACTCTGTCTGAATCATGCTCCCAGACTGAAACTCTGTCTGAATCATGCTCCAAAGCTGAAACTCTGTCTGAATCATGCTCCCAGACTGAAACTCTGTCTGAATCATGCTCCAAAGCTGAAACTCTTTCTGAATCATGCTCCAAGACTGAAACTCTGTCTGAATCATGCTCCAAAGCTGAAACTCTTTCTGAATCATGCTCCAAAGCTGAAACTCTGTCTGAATCATGCTCCAAGACTGAAACTCTGTCTGAATCATGCTCCAAAGCTGAAACTCTTCTTTCTGAATCATGCTCCAAGACTTAAACTCTGTCTGAATCATGCTCCAAGGCTGAAACTCTGTCTGAATCATGCTCCAAAGCTGAAACTCTGTCTGAATCATGCTCCAAGACTGAAACTCTGTCTGAATCATGCTCCAAGGCTGAAACTCTGTCTGAATCATGCTCCAAGACTGAAACTCTTTCTGAATCATGCTCCCAGACTGAAACTCTGTCTGAATCATGCTCCAAAGCTGAAACTCTGTCTGAATCATGCTCCAAGACTGAAACTCTGTCTGAATCATGCTCCAAAGCTGAAACTCTGTCTGAATCATGATCCAAGACTGAAACTCTGTCTGAATCATGCTCCCAGACTGAAACTCTGTCTGAATCATGCTCCAAAGCTGAAACTCTTTCTGAATCATGCTCCAAGACTGAAACTCTGTCTGAATCGTGCTCCAAAGCTGAAACTCTTTCTGAATCATGCTCCAAGACTGAAACTCTGTCTGAATCATGCTCCAAAGCTGAAACTCTTTCTGAATCATGCTCCAAGGCTGAAACTCTTTCTGAATCATGCTCCAGGACTGAAACTCTGTCTGAATCATGCTCCAAGGCTGAAACTCTGTCTGAATCATGCCCCAAAGCTGAAACTCTGTCTGAATCATGCTCCAAAGCTGAAACTCTTTCTGAATCATGCTCCAGGGCTGAAACTCTTTCTGAATCATGCTCCAAGACTGAAACTCTGTCTGAATCATGCTCCAAAGCTGAAACTCTGTCTGAATCATGCTCCAAGACTGAAACTCTGTCTGAATCATGCTCCAAGACTGAAACTCTGTCTGAATCATGCTCCAAAGCTGAAACTCTGTCTGAATCATGCTCCCAGACTGAAACTCTGTCTGAATCATGCTGCAAGACTGAAACTCTTTCTGAATCATGCTCCAGGGCTGAAACTCTTTCTGAATCATGCTCCAAGACTGAAACTCTGTCTGAATCATGCTCCAAAGCTGAAACTCTTTCTGAATCATGCTCCAAGACTGAAACTCTGTCTGAATCATGCTCCAAGGCTGAAACTCTGTCTGAATCATGCTCCAGGGCTGAAACTCTTTCTGAATCATGCTCCAAGACTGAAACTCTGTCTGAATCATGCTCCAAAGCTGAAACTCTGTCTGAATCATGCTCCAAGACTGAAAATCTGTCTGAATCATGCTCCAAGGCTGAAACTCTGTCTGAATCATGCCCCAAAGCTGAAACTCTGTCTGAATCATGCTCCAAAGCTGAAACTCTTTCTGAATCATGCTCCAAGGCTGAAACTCTTTCTGAATCATGCTCCAGGGCTGAAACTCTTTCTGAATCATGCTCCAAGACTGAAACTCTGTCTGAATCATGCTCCAAAGCTGAAACTCTGTCTGAATCATGCTCCAAAGCTGAAACTCTGTCTGAATCATGCTCCAAGACTGAAACTCTGTCTGAATCATGCTCCAAGACTGAAACTCTGTCTGAATCATGCTCCAAAGCTGAAACTCTGTCTGAATCATGCTCCAAGACTGAAACTCTGTCTGAATCATGCTCCAAGACTGAAACTCTGTCTGAATCATGCTCCAAAGCTGAAACTCTGTCTGAATCATGCTCCAAGACTGAAACTCTGTCTGAATCATGCTCCAAAGCTGAAACTCTTTCTGAATCATGCTCCAAGACTGAAACTCTGTCTGAATCATGCTCCAAGGCTGAAACTCTGTCTGAATCATGCTCCAGGGCTGAAACTCTTTCTGAATCATGCTCCAAGACTGAAACTCTGTCTGAATCATGCTCCAAAGCTGAAACTCTGTCTGAATCATGCTCCAAGACTGAAAATCTGTCTGAATCATGCTCCAAGGCTGAAACTCTGTCTGAATCATGCCCCAAAGCTGAAACTCTGTCTGAATCATGCTCCAAAGCTGAAACTCTTTCTGAATCATGCTCCAAGGCTGAAACTCTTTCTGAATCATGCTCCAGGGCTGAAACTCTTTCTGAATCATGCTCCAAGACTGAAACTCTGTCTGAATCATGCTCCAAAGCTGAAACTCTGTCTGAATCATGCTCCAAAGCTGAAACTCTGTCTGAATCATGCTCCAAGACTGAAACTCTGTCTGAATCATGCTCCAAGACTGAAACTCTGTCTGAATCATGCTCCAAAGCTGAAACTCTGTCTGAATCATGCTCCCAGACTGAAACTCTGTCTGAATCATGCTCCAGGGCTGAAACTCTTTCTGAATCATGCTCCAAGACTGAAACTCTGTCTGAATCATGCTCCAAAGCTGAAACTCTGTCTGAATCATGCTCCAAGACTGAAACTCTGTCTGAATCATGCTCCAAAGCTGAAACTCTTTCTGAATCATGCTCCAAGATTGAAACTCTGTCTGAATGATGCTCCAAGGCTGAAACTCTGTCTGAATCATGCTCCAGGGCTGAAACTCTTTCTGAATCATGCTCCAAGACTGAAACTCTGTCTGAATGATGCTCCAAGGCTGAAACTCTGTCTGAATCATGCTCCAGGGCTGAAACTCTTTCTGAATCATGCTCCAAAGCTGAAACTCTGTCTGAATCATGCTCCAAGACTGAAACTCTGTCTGAATCATGCTCCAAGACTGAAACTCTGTCTGAATCATGCTCCAAAGCTGAAACTCTGTCTGAATCATGCTCCCAGACTGAAACTCTGTCTGAATCATGCTCCAAGACTGAAACTCTTTCTGAATCATGCTCCAGGGCTGAAACTCTTTCTGAATCATGCTCCAAGACTGAAACTCTGTCTGAATCATGCTCCAAAGCTGAAACTCTTTCTGAATCATGCTCCAAGACTGAAACTCTGTCTGAATCATGCTCCAAGGCTGAAACTCTGTCTGAATCATGCTCCAGGGCTGAAACTCTTTCTGAATCATGCTCCAAGACTGAAACTCTGTCTGAATCATGCTCCAAAGCTGAAACTCTGTCTGAATCATGCTCCAAGACTGAAACTCTGTCTGAATCATGCTCCAAAGCTGAAACTCTTTCTGAATCATGCTCCAAGGCTGAAACTCTTTCTGAATCATGCTCCAAGACTGAAACTCTGTCTGAATCATGCTCCAAAGCTGAAACTCTGTCTGAATCATGCTCCAAAGCTGAAACTCTGTCTGAATCATGCTCCAAGACTGAAACTCTGTCTGAATCATGCTCCAAGACTGAAACTCTGTCTGAATCATGCTCCAAAGCTGAAACTCTGTCTGAATCATGCTCCCAGACTGAAACTCTGTCTGAATCATGCTCCAAAGCTGAAACTCTGTCTGAATCATGCTCCAAGACTGAAACTCTGTCTGAATCATGCTCCAAAGCTGAAACTCTTTCTGAATCATGCTCCAAGACTGAAACTCTGTCTGAATGATGCTCCAAGGCTGAAACTCTTTCTGAATCATGCTCCAAGACTGAAACTCTGTCTGAATCATGCTCCAAAGCTGAAACTCTTTCTGAATCATGCTCCAGGACTGAAACTCTGTCTGAATCATGCTCCAAGGCTGAAACTCTGTCTGAATCATGCCCCAAAGCTGAAACTCTGTCTGAATCATGCTCCAAAGCTGAAACTCTTTCTGAATCATGCTCCAGGGCTGAAACTCTTTCTGAATCATGCTCCAAGACTGAAACTCTGTCTGAATCATGCTCCAAAGCTGAAACTCTGTCTGAATCATGCTCCAAGACTGAAACTCTGTCTGAATCATGCTCCAAGACTGAAACTCTGTCTGAATCATGCTCCAAAGCTGAAACTCTGTCTGAATCATGCTCCCAGACTGAAACTCTGTCTGAATCATGCTGCAAGACTGAAACTCTTTCTGAATCATGCTCCAGGGCTGAAACTCTTTCTGAATCATGCTCCAAGACTGAAACTCTGTCTGAATCATGCTCCAAAGCTGAAACTCTTTCTGAATCATGCTCCAAGACTGAAACTCTGTCTGAATCATGCTCCAAGGCTGAAACTCTGTCTGAATCATGCTCCAGGGCTGAAACTCTTTCTGAATCATGCTCCAAGACTGAAACTCTGTCTGAATCATGCTCCAAAGCTGAAACTCTGTCTGAATCATGCTCCAAGACTGAAAATCTGTCTGAATCATGCTCCAAGGCTGAAACTCTGTCTGAATCATGCCCCAAAGCTGAAACTCTGTCTGAATCATGCTCCAAAGCTGAAACTCTTTCTGAATCATGCTCCAAGGCTGAAACTCTTTCTGAATCATGCTCCAGGGCTGAAACTCTTTCTGAATCATGCTCCAAGACTGAAACTCTGTCTGAATCATGCTCCAAAGCTGAAACTCTGTCTGAATCATGCTCCAAAGCTGAAACTCTGTCTGAATCATGCTCCAAGACTGAAACTCTGTCTGAATCATGCTCCAAGACTGAAACTCTGTCTGAATCATGCTCCAAAGCTGAAACTCTGTCTGAATCATGCTCCAAGACTGAAACTCTGTCTGAATCATGCTCCAAGACTGAAACTCTGTCTGAATCATGCTCCAAAGCTGAAACTCTGTCTGAATCATGCTCCAAGACTGAAACTCTGTCTGAATCATGCTCCAAAGCTGAAACTCTTTCTGAATCATGCTCCAAGACTGAAACTCTGTCTGAATCATGCTCCAAGGCTGAAACTCTGTCTGAATCATGCTCCAGGGCTGAAACTCTTTCTGAATCATGCTCCAAGACTGAAACTCTGTCTGAATCATGCTCCAAAGCTGAAACTCTGTCTGAATCATGCTCCAAGACTGAAAATCTGTCTGAATCATGCTCCAAGGCTGAAACTCTGTCTGAATCATGCCCCAAAGCTGAAACTCTGTCTGAATCATGCTCCAAAGCTGAAACTCTTTCTGAATCATGCTCCAAGGCTGAAACTCTTTCTGAATCATGCTCCAGGGCTGAAACTCTTTCTGAATCATGCTCCAAGACTGAAACTCTGTCTGAATCATGCTCCAAAGCTGAAACTCTGTCTGAATCATGCTCCAAAGCTGAAACTCTGTCTGAATCATGCTCCAAGACTGAAACTCTGTCTGAATCATGCTCCAAGACTGAAACTCTGTCTGAATCATGCTCCAAAGCTGAAACTCTGTCTGAATCATGCTCCCAGACTGAAACTCTGTCTGAATCATGCTCCAGGGCTGAAACTCTTTCTGAATCATGCTCCAAGACTGAAACTCTGTCTGAATCATGCTCCAAAGCTGAAACTCTGTCTGAATCATGCTCCAAGACTGAAACTCTGTCTGAATCATGCTCCAAAGCTGAAACTCTTTCTGAATCATGCTCCAAGATTGAAACTCTGTCTGAATGATGCTCCAAGGCTGAAACTCTGTCTGAATCATGCTCCAGGGCTGAAACTCTTTCTGAATCATGCTCCAAGACTGAAACTCTGTCTGAATGATGCTCCAAGGCTGAAACTCTGTCTGAATCATGCTCCAGGGCTGAAACTCTTTCTGAATCATGCTCCAAAGCTGAAACTCTGTCTGAATCATGCTCCAAGACTGAAACTCTGTCTGAATCATGCTCCAAGACTGAAACTCTGTCTGAATCATGCTCCAAAGCTGAAACTCTGTCTGAATCATGCTCCCAGACTGAAACTCTGTCTGAATCATGCTCCAAGACTGAAACTCTTTCTGAATCATGCTCCAGGGCTGAAACTCTTTCTGAATCATGCTCCAAGACTGAAACTCTGTCTGAATCATGCTCCAAAGCTGAAACTCTTTCTGAATCATGCTCCAAGACTGAAACTCTGTCTGAATCATGCTCCAAGGCTGAAACTCTGTCTGAATCATGCTCCAGGGCTGAAACTCTTTCTGAATCATGCTCCAAGACTGAAACTCTGTCTGAATCATGCTCCAAAGCTGAAACTCTGTCTGAATCATGCTCCAAGACTGAAAATCTGTCTGAATCATGCTCCAAGGCTGAAACTCTGTCTGAATCATGCCCCAAAGCTGAAACTCTGTCTGAATCATGCTCCAAAGCTGAAACTCTTTCTGAATCATGCTCCAAGGCTGAAACTCTTTCTGAATCATGCTCCAAGACTGAAACTCTGTCTGAATCATGCTCCAAAGCTGAAACTCTGTCTGAATCATGCTCCAAAGCTGAAACTCTGTCTGAATCATGCTCCAAGACTGAAACTCTGTCTGAATCATGCTCCAAGACTGAAACTCTGTCTGAATCATGCTCCAAAGCTGAAACTCTGTCTGAATCATGCTCCCAGACTGAAACTCTGTCTGAATCATGCTCCAAAGCTGAAACTCTGTCTGAATCATGCTCCAAGACTGAAACTCTGTCTGAATCATGCTCCAAAGCTGAAACTCTTTCTGAATCATGCTCCAAGACTGAAACTCTGTCTGAATGATGCTCCAAGGCTGAAACTCTTTCTGAATCATGCTCCAAGACTGAAACTCTGTCTGAATCATGCTCCAAAGCTGAAACTCTTTCTGAATCATGCTCCAAGACTGAAACTCTGTCTGAATCATGCTCCAAGGCTGAAACTCTGTCTGAATCATGCTCCAGGGCTGAAACTCTTTCTGAATCATGCTCCAAGACTGAAACTCTGTCTGAATCATGCTCCAAAGCTGAAACTCTGTCTGAATCATGCTCCAAGACTGAAAATCTGTCTGAATCATGCTCCAAGGCTGAAACTCTGTCTGAATCATGCCCCAAAGCTGAAACTCTGTCTGAATCATGCTCCAAAGCTGAAACTCTTTCTGAATCATGCTCCAAGGCTGAAACTCTTTCTGAATCATGCTCCAAGACTGAAACTCTGTCTGAATCATGCTCCAAAGCTGAAACTCTGTCTGAATCATGCTCCAAAGCTGAAACTCTGTCTGAATCATGCTCCAAGACTGAAACTCTGTCTGAATCATGCTCCAAGACTGAAACTCTGTCTGAATCATGCTCCAAAGCTGAAACTCTGTCTGAATCATGCTCCCAGACTGAAACTCTGTCTGAATCATGCTCCAAAGCTGAAACTCTGTCTGAATCATGCTCCAAGACTGAAACTCTGTCTGAATCATGCTCCAAAGCTGAAACTCTTTCTGAATCATGCTCCAAGACTGAAACTCTGTCTGAATGATGCTCCAAGGCTGAAACTCTGTCTGAATCATGCTCCAGGGCTGAAACTCTTTCTGAATCATGCTCCAAGACTGAAACTCTGTCTGAATGATGCTCCAAGGCTGAAACTCTGTCTGAATCATGCTCCAGGGCTGAAACTCTTTCTGAATCATGCTCCAAAGCTGAAACTCTGTCTGAATCATGCTCCAAGACTGAAAATCTTTCTGAATCATGCTGCAAAGCTGAAACTCTGTCTGAATCATGCTCCAAGGCTGAAACTCTTTCTGAATCATGCTCCAGGGCTGAAACTCTGTCTGAATCATGCTCCAAGACTGAAACTCTGTCTGAATCATGCTCCAAAGCTGAAACTCTGTCTGAATCATGCTCCAAGACTGAAACTCTGTCTGAATCATGCTCCAAGACTGAAACTCTGTCTGAATCATGCTCCAAGACTGAAACTCTGTCTGAATCATGCTCCAAAGCTGAAACTCTGTCTGAATCATGCTCCCAGACTGAAACTCTTTCTGAATCATGCTCCAAGACTGAAACTCTTTCTGAATCATGCTCCAGGGCTGAAACTCTTTCTGAATCATGCTCCAAGACTGAAACTCTTTCTGAATCATGCTCCAAGACTGAAACTCTGTCTGAATGATGCTCCAAGGCTGAAACTCTGTCTGAATCATGCTCCAAAGCTGAAACTCTTTCTGAATCATGCTCCAAGACTGAAACTCTTTCTGAATCATGCTCCAGGGCTGAAAAACTCTGTCTAGCTATTCAGAAAGAGATTCTAAGAACAGTTCCAAACATTCTGTGAAACCAAGGAGTGTTTCAAGTGTTGCTTCACCCCCAGACTGTGTTGCCCCCAATGCAGCTTATTCAGACACTGCCTATGTTAATATTCATGCTTTTGAGAATGTTTTTTCTGAACCTGCTCCTCTGCCTCACTGTGTTCTTGTTCCCAGGGCAGCTCTGGTCCAGTCTTCCCCTGCACCCGTACCAGCTTGTTAGGTGGGGACAGCAGCTGCCCAGCCATTGCTGGTGTCTGTACTGTCTCCTAGGGCGAGGGAGGCCGTGAACCAGCTCACTCCTCCAACTGTACCTACTCCTCGGGTGGGAGTGGCTGGTGTCTGTTCGTCCCTGGCACCTCTTCATGGTTCCCATTGCCCTCTGGGATCCACAGGTACTTGTAGCTGTCCTCTATGTCTGCCTTCTGGTAGTTCGATCCCCTCAGTTCTGACTACCTTCCCTCTCTTTCTTATCATCCGACTACACTTCTCCAGCCTGAACAACACTCCAATGTCATTGCTGTATAGCCTGGTAGTGTGGATCAGTGAATCGATGTCTCGTTCACTCTTGGCATACAGCTTGATGTCATCCATGTAGAGGAGGTGGCTGACAACTGCTCCGTTCTGTAGTCGGTATCCGTAGCCAGTCTTGTCAGTGATCTCACTGAGGGGGTTCAGGCCTCTGCAGAACAGCAGTGGGGACAGAGCATCTCCTTGGTAGATCCCACACTTGATGCTGGCTTGTGCTATGGGCTTGAGGTTGGCCTCCAGTGTTGTACGCCACATCCTCACTGAGTTCCCTATGAAGGCTCTTAGGGTCCTGTTGATTTTGGCATTCCAGGATCCAGCTGTGGGGCATTGAATTATAGGCCTTCTTGTAATCAATCCAGGCAGTGCACAGGTCGTTCAGCCTGATCTTACAGTCTCAGGCGACTGCTCGGTCTACCAGTAACTGGTGTTTTGCGCCTCTGGTATTCTTGCAAATTCCTTTCTGTACCCTGCTCATTTATTGAACCATGTGCCTGTTCATCTTAGCTGCTATGATGCCCGACAGGAGCTTCCATGTGGTGCTGAAGCAAGTTATTTGCCGGTAGTTTGATGGTACCGGTCCTTTCTTGGGATCCTTGAGGATCAGGACTGCCTTCGGTTAGCCGTTCCGGGTGTCTCTCGTCAACTAGCAGCTGGTTCATTTGTGCTGCCAGACGCTCGTGGAGTGCAGTCAGCTTCTTTACCCAGTAGGAGTGAACCATGTTAGGGCCTGGTGCTGTCCAACTCTTCATATTGGAGACCCTTTCTTGGATGTCTGCCACTGTCATGGTTACTGGACCCTGTTTGGGGAGGTTGCTGTGCCACTGAGCATTGCCGTTATGGGTTGCGTCCTTCTCCCATATGCTCTTCCAGTATTGCTCCGTCTCCAGCCTTGGTAGTGCTGTTCTCTTATTGTTCCCTTGCCACTGAGAGTACACCTTGGTTCAGTGGCTGGTTCAGTGGAGAACAGCTGGTTTATTCTCCTACCTTCGATGTCTCTGGTGAACCTCTTCAAGCGGCTGGCCAAGGCTGTGAGTCTTTACTTGGCAGCTTCCAAGGCCTCAGGTATGGACAGCTTGCTGTACTTGTTACGCACCATCTTTTAGTATTTACTCGGGATGGGATGGCCTTCTTTTCTTGAATTGTAAGGTTGAACAGAAGTTCTTGCACTGGTGAGGACAGCTGACACCTTCAGTCTGATTTTCTCTGCTTACAGTTGTTAGTTTACTAATCCTTATCTGAAATATATGCTGGATTAAGCAGGGATAGCTCAGTAGGTAGAGTGGTTGCCCCATGATCGGAAGGTCAGGGGTTCGATTCCCCTTAACAGCTACCCTGAGGTACCCCTGAGCAAGGTACCGTCCCTACACACTGCTCCCCGGGCGCCCAATGGCTGCCCACTGCTTCACTGAGTGAATGGGTTAAATGCAGAGAGCAATTTCCCCACGGGGCTCAATAAAGTACAATAATGTACACACTTTCTTCTTCTAAAATAAAAATATCAGTCAGTAGTTGAATCCAAAAACCATTCTGTAGATTCCAGATGGTACTCACATTATATCTCAATCTATCTATATCTCTACTTAAAAATAATTTAAATATGTTTACAAGGGCAGACGTTCCATCTCAAAATATGCACAATCTACTGATATTTTGGAGGGTTGTGGGGTCACATTTGCTCAATACAGCATAGAATTTGAATAAAAATGGCATTTTCTTCATTTTTGTGACTAAGAAATTCATTGTTAAATTCAACTATGAGCTATTCAGAAATCATTGCTAGTTGTAATTTGCATTTATTTACTTCTGCAGTTAAAAAAATTAAAAAAAATGTGTATTCAAATGGGGGAGTTCTCAAAAGCCCTGGACTTTTTTTAAAGCTAGGAATACTTGTGAGTCTAAAAATAGATTAAACGCAGTGTTGAGGTTGACAATTTCAGCATTTACATGGATGTTAAGATGTGATTACTTTATCTGAAGTCACCACTAAATTAGTTACAAAGTCTAAAAAATGAGATAGAAAATCTACAGTGGGGCAAAAAAGTATTTAGTCAGCCACCGATTGTGCAAGTTCCCCCACTTAAAATGATGACAGAGGTCAGTAATTTGCACCAGAGGTACACTTCAACTGTGAGAGACAGAATGTGAAAAAAAAATCCATGAATCCACATGGTAGGATTTGTAAAGAATTTATTCGTAAATTAGGGTGGAAAATAAGCTCTCTGCAGGTCATTCACCAGGTCCCCCCGTGTGGTTCTGGGATACACTATTTTTTTTTCACATTCTGTCTCTGTTTCTGCCTATCAAACTGTCCCCACCTCCAGGAGACGTAACAGATCATTTAAAACAAATGCTTGACAGCGGCATTATTTGACCGTCTTGTTTCTGCAGGAAAAGCGTGTGGTCTCAGGTTCTGTGTTGTGGAAAGCTTAATGATGTCACCAGATAGGATATATATGCCCTTTTAATGATGCACTTGAAAGCCTGAGATATGCCTGCTGGTTGTCCACACTTGATGTGGCCAAAGGAACAGAAGGTTAATCCAGAAGATCATCACAAAAATGCTTTAAAAAAGGATTGTTTGAATTTAATGTTTGAATTTCTGTCTGTAAAATGTACTTTCTAAAGATTGGTGGATTTCATACTTGCAGATTTGCAGTGGACACTGTGTTTGATGTACTTTGATGATATTATGTTTGGACGCACATTTCAGCAGCACCTGGTCTGGTTGGACAAGGTATGTGCAAAGCTTCTGCACGCCAATTTGAAAATCAAACCCTGTAAATTTGATTTTGTTTACTACTTGGCACATGTCATGTCCCATGCAGAGGGGTTAAGGCAGACCCTGGTAAGGGGGCTGCAGTCAGTAATTTAAGTTTAATATCCTACTGATGCGAAGCATTTTTTAGGGACTAGTGATAGTCAACAGGTAATAAAGGTAAAATGAAGGTGGTGAAGTGAAGGTGGATGAGTTTAAATATCTGGGGTCAACTATCCAAAGCAACGCACGGTGCACGAGACAGGTGACGGGCAGGATCAAGGGGGTGGAGATGAGTGTCGATGATGGGCGATTTGTAACAAAAGGATACCAACAAGAGTGAAAGGGAAGGTTTACAAGATTGTAAGAGACCTGCTATGATGTATGGTTTGGAGACGTAGCACTAACAAGAAGATGGGAGGCTGAGGTGCAGTTGGACAGAATAGCTTGCTAATTTTTAGTATAAGAAAATATATTGTCCAGGCGAATTAATGCAAAAGCATCCAAAATGGTATGGATGCTGTTTCTGCTAACAGGACCAGGTCTGAAGTTTCCCAGTTATCTGTAAAGCACATATAGTTTTTTGGACACTGTGCAGGCAGCCAGCAATTTAATGAGAACAGAGCTCATTATTAACTAAAAGACTAATTACTAACTAGTCTACTAACTACTGGTCAGGCAGATTGCATGCAAATGCAATCCTTTCAAGGTTACCTGCTTATGGTGATCCAAAGAAAGTGAGGCTGGAGCCACACATTTTAATGGCGCGAGCACATCCCAGCTGCCATAAGGCAAGAGACGGGGTACACCCTGGACGGGTCGCCAATCTGTCGCAGGGCTAACGCAGAGACAGACAACCATTCACACCTATGGGTAATTTAGGATCACCAATTAGCTAACCCCACTAACTGCATGTCTTTGGACTGTGGGAGGAAGGGTTAGGGATAGGTGAAGGTGGACCACCGCATGTCCCCTTAAAGAAAAAAGACCTTGAGCAGTTCAGCTGTTGCCACTGGAAACTCCTCATGTCATCAGAGGGCTCCTATTTCATCTCGGGATTATCAGACGTAGTAAGTTGTAAAGAGGGTAATGTGACTGGGATGAAGCCTGAACTCACCATCGTTGGGATACATTGGTCCAGGACTAATGATTGATATCAAGTGTGGCTTTCTGTGTAGCTAATGAGACTACAGATCTTGATTATGGATGAGCAATGGGCATTTAGTGTGTGTGTGTGTGTGAGCTGCAGGACGTTGCGTGGCATAGGCGCGTTCATCATTCATCATCATGAGTTGTGCCGCCAGGAAAGTTGACAGATAGCAAGGGGGTTAGCTGTTCGAGTGCTAGGAGGGGAGGTTTGCTGGCTTCTTTAGCTAGTCCAGCCCAATCAGAGGAAAGTGAGTTGTGTCATTGCTCCTCAATGTGCTGTGGCCTTGAACGCTGCAGCCATTAATTAATGTGTGGCTTCCTGTGCACGCCAGTGGAGTGAGAGGGCCCCACGAGCCCAGACCCTGGGATGGGGTCTCTCATTTTAGAGATGGATATTTTTATTTCCCCTCCCACTTCCACCTGATGAACCCTTTTTTGAACAGTTGGAAAGTTTAACGTCACATTCAGTGTAATCACTGTTTATTCTGTCAACAAATACAACGCAGCTCTAAACCTGGAAACTGCTCGTAATAGCACCGAAACATTTATGCTGGTGTAATTCTCGGGTACGATTATCTGGTGCTACGTTGCTTTTAAAGTCTCGATCTGGACTAATAAAAGACGGAAGGAAAAGATCTACAAATGAAAATCAGATTGTTCCGATTTTGCAGAACTGCAATGTGTTTGCAAATTATTATTAATTACTTACATTATTTAAAATACAGTCTTGTTGACTGACTACTGGACAATGTGTTGTGCTACATACGTTACCTGCTTTCTCGGGTTTTTTGGACGCTGAACAGTTGCTATTTTTGAGAATGTGTAAAACTCCCCTCTTAGCCATTGTATGAAGCTGAGAGGCCAAGACCATGCATCCTCAATCAATTTCCCAGGCTGTAGTTCTGCAACCCAGCTTGCAAAACCCAGGTCCCCTTTAGTCGCTCCCTTTTCATCCTCCTTTTACCTTTGTCAAACAATGGATCCTTCCCTATTTCACACTGAATCCCCCAAACACTGTGTGAATAAAGTTAGTCCAACATGCGGCCCTAAACCCACCCTGAGACTGCTGCGGGCAGCCACACTCACAGAATTGTGTGTTAATAGTCCAATTAGATAATTGCCATCTTTCACTCCTTTTCCTCTCTGTTTCCCATAAAGGCATGAATGGCACTCAGGGAGGGGGGCAGCCTGAAGAGGGCTTCTGGCCAGCTAAGGTGACAAGAAGGGCCAGAGAATGTTCCTTGCACTAGCCCGCTGGTTTGAATTGAATCTTTGTGGCCTAATCAATGGTCTTATTGGATTACTGGCCACTGCTGTGTTCAGAGATATTGTTTCACTGACAATGAAAACAGCAAAGAGTTGGTGGCTGGGTGGGTGGGTAGTGGGTTGGAAGGCGAGTGGTGGAGAGAGGTAGGGGCCATTTCAGGGGTATGCGTGCATGAGAGAGAGCGTAGGCAGCCGAAGCACTAATGACAAGTTTTGTTCCCCTTTTTTGTCTCCTTCAAATATGCAGGTTAAGATTGCGAGAGCTGAAGATGGCTTTTAGGGTGCAATCATTTGAATACTGAAGGACCTCGCTGGGCTTTTCTCTTTGACCGAATCACATGATGACACAGGAAACTTAAACACAATTCTCATTTAAGAGGAGCCCAGCATTGTTGTGGTGATCCGGCTGGCTAAGTCATCATTGCCTTCATAAATTTTGCTATGTGTGGATTTTTTCATTACCCTTTGTTAGCTATCTCTCTCACACTCTGTCTCCCTCTCTGGCTCACTCCCAGTTTCTCTTGCCTACAACAGCGTAGTGACAAGATCTGCACGTTGCAGAATTCCACTGATTGGAGAGAAAGCCAACGGGAAAAATGAGATCAAAGTTCACTGACAGGCTGCAGCAACAAGGTACGCTGTAAAAAGTCAGTGGGACAAAATAACCAGCCGCGTTCTGGCACCGGAAGAACGACGTGTCCGGGAACTTTTTTGGGCTCCGGTCGACTCGTACCTCTGCGATTGTGTGCGGGAGGCTTGGTTGCGAGACAAGACCAATCATTTGTCTTGATACCCTGCACTGAGAGCAGGCAAACTGAGGGGGACGGAACGAACAAACCCCTCTATCAAGACCTGATCTATTTCCCCAAACAATTTTGTGTATTCATGAGGTTACGCAAATGTGGAGGCAGCAAAATTACCGTAATCAATTGAAACAGGCAGTGCGCATCCATGGCTCTGATTATTTGGAGATCATCTATCAGCCTGATGGCTGTGTAACGAGGAAAGGGGGGCATTGAATTACTATTGAGATTTACTGAGAAGTCCATGATCATTGGGCAAGGGAGTTTGGTCAGTGATAATAGGACTCCTTGGTCTGGCGGCGGCGGAAGTATTTCTCCAAACATTAGATAGCTGACTCTGCACTGCTGAAAGGTGCTGTTTTGAAACTAAAACCCATAGTGTCCGGACAGGCTGGTGAGCTGCATTCTCCATAATCTCCTTTTCCCCCCACCTGACAAAGGAAAATCAGAGGTGGACGAGCGGCGGCTCTAAGAGGATAAACTGAGCATGGAGGTCAGATACAACCAAGAGACTGAAGGGATGGTGCTGAAGAATGGACTAAAGGAGGGGAAAGATGGCAAGGACTCCCAGGGCAGCCTGACCAAAAGCTTCCTCAAGGACCAGCAGGACTCCTTTGCCCCCTCCGGGACCGTGGACACTTGTGACAAGAACAGAGGGAGCACAGGAGACCCAGACTACTGTCGGAGAATACTTGTTCGAGGTAATGTTCGTCCTTTGATTTCTAAGCTGTTATCAGTCTGTCGCACTCAGATGCATTTGACAAATTTGAAAAATGAGATTATCTTGAAAAAAAGTTGTAAAACAAGCTCCGTAATGTCACAGTGTGGTCGTTTAGTTCATTAAGAGGACGCCGACCGCTCATCAGCCTTTGTAGATCGGAAGCACTTTACTGAACTTTAAGCCTAACACCAGAAGGTTTTTCTTTTTTAAAATATAGTTTGATAAACTCACTTCTTCTTATTTTATTGCTCCAGGATTAAAAATGGAAGAGAACTGAATTATCTGCTGTGTTACATGCACATGCTTTTTTAAGACAATGACAATTAATATTTTAACATTAATTATTGCAACGATTTTAGGATTTGCTGTTAAAATAAGCAGATTTAAATGTGCCTTCCCAGGTATATCCCCTATATTTTCAGAGTTATAAAGATGAGTAATCAGAGGGAAAATACGCACACACTTTGTTATTATTGCTATTTAACATCAACAAATGATGCATCGCATTAAATGCATGAGAGAACAGCTAAGAGTGTCACTGTGTGTTTTCTGTCACGAGTGTTGGAAAACAAATAATAAATATAATACCTACACAAAACCACTTGTTTAATAAATGTAAAAAAGCACATTAAGGTTTTCAATTAAAATATTTTACTCTATAAATAAAATTATACAACAATTATTTATTCATTTTTTCACAGCATAATCTGAAATAATAGAAAACATAAGCAGACTGTAAAGATATGTTTTATTCTTTTGTCTTTTGTGCAGGGTCGTGTGAATGAAAAATAAATAGGCTCACTTTGATTTAATGTTTTTTATTATAAACTTAAATTAAATGTTCAGTTTTCTGCAAAGCATTTCACAGTCACACTGATGAAAAGAAATCATTTGGAGTACGTCACACTTCAATGTTACTCCGAATGCACCTCCACTCCTGTGGCTTTATGAAATATGATTCTAGTAATAATAAATCAAATTATATTAATAACTGAGATGATGTCAAATCTGTCTTCATTGTGTCCTGTTGCCTCTGTGAATTATTTTGCTGCTTGTTGCAGATGCTAAAGGCTCCATAAGAGAAATCATCCTGCCCAAAGGTTTGGACTTGGACCGGCCGAAGCGTACCCGCACCTCCTTCACTGCAGAGCAGCTCTACCGTTTAGAGATGGAGTTTCAGAGGTGTCAGTATGTGGTTGGAAGGGAACGCACAGAATTGGCCCGTCAGCTCAACCTCTCTGAAACTCAGGTATGCACCCAGCAACGCCGCCATGGATTTAAACAAAGTGTCTTTATGCACTGAACCATCAGCTTTTTCCTGTTAGCGTTTCAGCACGTAGGAAGGTGGATGTAACCACATAATTAAATTAATTTCAGTTCATTTTCAAGCACATGAAATTATAACATTAATTATGACTCAGAGGCCATTTACTGTTTATTTAAGTTGGAATTTTTTTGTGTTTTAAGGAGATATTTTTACACATAATTACACTTTGATTGTGAAACATGATTTTCATGCTGGTCACTGGTTTGCATGCTTCATGGAAAAAAATCTTCAACCCACAGTAACCATTAAAAATCATATCTAAGCAGTTGTAACTTACTGTTTTAGAGAGACCCCAAAAACATTTGATTTGAGCTTCTAATAAAAAATGAAATTCAAATAGAGCAATCCTGTGTTTACTGTCTGACTGAGATGTGTGCTGGCCGTAGGAAAGCTCACGATTTGTCTTCATGCTGTACGTGTGGGGTCAGCACAGGTTCATGTAGTGGGTGAACTGTGTTTGCTCTTTGTACCAGATTCCACAGCGAGTCACTCCGGCGATCCCAGCCTGTTTCAGCGCCTGTGGCTCGTCTCTGGGATTTTTAACACCGGTGCTGTCGGGACCTCAGTTTGCACTTTGTGTTAATGTGGTTTTTGCCACAGCTGAATGAACTTGACCTTGAGAAAAGGCCGGCAAGAGGTCATAATTAGACACAACTAACAGCAACGGCTGTGC
Organism: Copadichromis virginalis; assembly: GCF_057382275.1. Taxonomy (NCBI): domain Eukaryota; kingdom Metazoa; phylum Chordata; class Actinopteri; order Cichliformes; family Cichlidae; genus Copadichromis; species Copadichromis virginalis. The sequence goes on along the minus strand of NC_140630.1, from coordinate 847,442 downwards.
ATATTTTAACCTAGCTGTGTGTTAACATTTTAAATGTTTTACATTTTCATTAGAGCAACACAACCACTGTTCCCCACGCGCAACTATTCATTTTCTCATATAAACGTCAGACAGAAAACGAACTTATCAATGCTTAGTTTTCTGGAATGAGACTCGGCTGTGTGCAGCAGTTTGAAGCTCCAGTTTCACATCTTTGCACTGAGTCCACTCAGGACACCACCTTGTTCAGTCTTTATGTTGTGGACGGAGATTATTGGACAGAGCAGTGGCGTTTCTTCACTTTGTGTAAAGAATTAACCCACAGACTATAGCGAGGAGGGAAAGTATTCACGTGTGGAGTAGCACCAGGACTGAGCTGGGCGCTTGCTGATGATTGGTACGTGTATATTTTGCTCCTTACTAAAATAGTCTCATGTTTCGGCTACATTTCATATTTTAAATTATACGGCTTATTAAAACGGAACTATTAAAATGTCACATTAAATAAAATGATGGATAAAAGAAATGTAAATATAATAAAAATGGACGAAAGGCGTAATTTATTGTGAAAGTACAACAGCGAGCCTATATTAAGCACCGTGAGGTAAATATAAATACATAAATAAATAAATACATAAATATTTATTTATTACATAAACATTTTATTTAATAAATCATAAATCAAAATGAATTAAAAATGGAATACTTGCTAGTTTAACCAGTTACAGCAGTAATATCCTCAGGCATGGAAATACATTTTTCCTGCTGCAGATTTCACTTTCACAGTTTTCAATAAATCTCTAAAATGTTAGAAATATATTTTATTATGACTAATTTATTTAATTCAAATTAAGTTGAACATTTTCTGTTCATCACATATTATTTTTAAGGGGCAAAAAGTGTCACTGTCAAATATTACATTTAAGATTTCTTTCATTTGTCTGAGGATATTTCGCGAAGTTTCGCCTTCATTTCCAGGGTCGGTGAATCCTGTGGTGGTAATAAAAGAAGTCGCTGAAGTCATTGCAGTTAATTATCCCCACTCTGAGTGAAGATACAGAGAAACAAGTATGGAGCAGGTTTACTGTGAATGTGGTATTCAGGCTTTTGTTTCCATAGAAATATGTTGAGATTTTAAGCTCTTAATGTTAATAGGAGGCTATTTTAAAGAACACAAATGCTGACGAGTCACGTTCAGAATTGAGCAGCTGGTTATTAATCTTTGTGGGTCATTTATTTTCCAATAAATAACATCGCAGCGCAGCAGTCAAACATAATGGGCAGATTCCCATGTTTTTGTTCACCGATGGCTCTGTTGGGTCGTGTGTGGTTTGTGCCACGTTTGACTGAATCACCTGTCGGTTAGTCTGCATGACTGAATGGAGTCACTGTATTTTGTGGTCATTGTCTGTGCTTATTAAAATGTCTGCACTTATATGGCTGTTACACTTTAGCACGGCTGTAACGCTGCATCTGCACGGGGGAAGGGAAGGCAGCTGCCGCTGTACTCTGTGCAGACGAGCTGTTTTAGACTTCACACAGCAGATATCAGTGAATATTAGTCTTTCTTTCATTTTATACCAGCACACAATATTTATATATTCATGCACAGGATTTGGATCTGTGAGCATGCGCTCTACGTATAGCACAGCCATAGAGGAACTGCATATGATTATTATTTCTCAGAAGGCTCTCTCTTTTGTGTTTGAATCTAGGTGAAAGTCTGGTTCCAGAACCGCCGTACTAAGCAGAAGAAGGACCAGGGGAAGGACTCTGAGCTGCGTTCGGTAGTTTCAGAAACAGCAGCCACCTGCAGTGTCCTCAGACTGCTGGAGCAGGGCCGGCTGCTGACGCCTCCCGGCCTGCCGGGCCTCCTGCCTCATTGCGGCGGCGGCACTCTGGGCTCTGCCCTGCGGCCGCCCTCCATGGCCATGGCCAGCAACGGCAGCAGTAGCAGCAGCAGTAGTGGAGGAAGCACCGGCACAGCAGGCGGCAGCCCCCCGCTACCCGCCGTCACCAGCTCAGGGACAGTGGCAAGCTTGCAAAGCTCACCGGCAGCTCACAGCCTTTTCAGCTTCCCTATGCCCTCCTTACTCAGTGGCGTCGCCACCCGCATTTCCTCCAACCCCCTCTCCATGGCGGGCTCCCTGGCTGGAAACCTGCAGGAACTTTCTGCTCGCTACCTGAGTTCCTCTGCCTTTGAGCCTTACTCGCGGACCAATGGCAAAGAATCCATGGACAAGAAAATCCTGGAATAATGTTTTTACATAGACGGAGTCCTGTTTCCTCAGGACACGTGCCGGTTATTTTCCTTGGCTGTTATTGTCATTTTCTGGTTTCGAGCTGTCTCTTCATCTGTCTGTGTCATGTTTTGTAGCAGTTCATGTATTCCAGTTGCGCATCTGGCGCCTTGTACAAGGAAGCAAACATAAGCTCGTCTTAACAAAGAAAAGGTGGCAGTGGGGAGATTTTGCACAAGAAGTTCATAAAGGACTTTATAAAAGAGAATTAGAGAGATATACACTGGGAGAGTACTAACAGATGTCTTTCTGTTAATAAACAAATATTTAGTCCAAAAACCAACTATATACTGAAGCGCGTAGAGAATACAGCTGCTACTGTGGTGCATACAGGCTACGGCAGGGCGCTGAAGACTGGTGACGAGAACTGTAAAGTTATGGTGATGTTGTTGAACTGTGTTCTTTGATTGTGATGGGTAGGTGCGTGTCAGAGCAGTGAGTAGATATAGACAAACAACATGAGACGTCAAACACCTGAGCAGCAGTTTGTGTCATCCTGATAATTCAGCGCTTTTAAAATTTTACCTTAGCAAGGCCAATTTCCTGAAATAGAATTAAAGAAGGGGTCGAGTGTGCGATTACAGGCCAGAGTGAAACCCAGGCGATCAGAGATGCAGATGTGTCATAAGAGCATCTTTTGTAAATCTGTATTATCTTTGAACCAAAACAGAATCCCGAACAATGTCGTCATACAGCATGAGAGCTGTTCACACACACACACACACACATATATATAAGTGTGTGTGTGACTGTAATTCCACTACGAGTTCTCCAGGTTCTGGTGTACAGTTTCTGTTGCGTGTTGGAGCTGAGCACAGGTACGAGCTACTGAAAGGGAGAAAAGGCTTTTCAGCTGAAACTGTTTGCTTTGTTAAACGCTACAAGGTAACAGCTTTTTCAATCATTAAGACAACCTTTCCTGTGCAAAATTTCTTAAATCCACAGCCTTCAGAAAAGATTAAGGCCGATGATTCTTGTGGAGACTGAATGAAATTATTGTAGTACTCAAGTACTGGAAATGCAAAATGTACCTTAAAGTTGTTATTTTATTGTAAATTATTTACTTCTGTAATTAATAGATTATTAGTATATCTGGAAAATAATGAATGAATGAATGTATTAGCAGGGTTGAGGATTCAATCAAAAGCTCTTTGGTGCTGTTGTTGTGAAATATCTTGAAATTTGTGAAACGTGTGGTTCAAATGTTGATATATATTATGTATACGGCTGCAGACAAAGACAAGTGTGTTTTTTTCTTCCATACATGTTGCTATAAATTAAGTTATGATAAATCTCATGACTGTCATACCTCCTCTACACGCGCCTGATGTGATGCTTGCTGATGTTGTTCCCACTCATCCTTTGACTGGAGGGAACAAAAGCTATGAAGCAACACAGTGGACTAACGTGTTGCAGTGACAGTGTAATTTTATTAGGGCTGTACAGCTATTTATATAAGCAAACGTTTTATTAATTTTGTACAAAAGATATCAGAAACAGTAGAAAAAACTGCCTTTTTTCCTTTTTCCAAACTCTAAAACAATGAAATCAACAAAGGCCGGAGCAGACGGCGGAGGCAGGATCTTCTTGCTGTGAGGCAGCAGTGCTAACCACCGTCCCACCATGCTGCCCCGGCTCCTACGTTCTCCCTGTGGGTTCTCTCCGGGATAATGGTGCCAGTTCAGTTCAGACATTCGTTTCACTTTTCACAAATGTGAGTTTCTGTATTTTCTGACTAAAATCTACACAACAAAAGGAAACAGTTGACTAGAGCGTTCGTTTCCACATCTGGTTCGCCCTTTTGTTTTCCTGTGAACTCGAAACAATAACCTTTAGGGCTAGCAGCCAGTATCCTGTTTTTCACCTGCTCCACCAACTAATGAGTCGGCTGGACGGGAGAGCTGCAGCGTTCACCCAGTCCTCCAAACACACTTTAACAAACTCCTCCTAAAAGTTTCTCTCAGTCTAATTTCAAGTTATTTTCAGTAAATTTGAAGAAAACAAAATTTGCATAGAATCGTGTTTTTAGTCATTTAACACATTTGCATAAATGAATATTAGAAATAAAAGGAAAACTTCCAAAGACCTCTTGTAATCATTGGTCTCGCTCTCTGTTAGTGAAAACACGGCTAAAACGTCTTGAACCTCGACAACTGTCGATAGCAATGAAGACTCATAATAATATAACGGTCGTGTTTTATAATTTAACGTTAACATAGCAGCACACAGTGGCGGTTTGTCAGACGACTCTGAGAACTCTTAGTTTGTTTGTTCTCTTCTGAGTTCAGCCCTGCTTGTTTCTGCAGAACAATAACACCAGACATGTAAAACTGAGGCTTTTTGTTCGCAGAGCCAAAGAAACCAATCCTTCCCACTGTGTCTTGGGAATCTCTCCAGAGGAAAAAATAAAGGTTACATTTATGCCTCCTATGCCTCTCAACCCCATTCTGGAGGCCCCCATCCATTCTCTCCCTTCACCCTTAGTCCAATTAGAAGAAGGTCGGGGAGGTTTTTGTAAGTGTGCTGGGTTGTTGAAGGGGTATCTGTGTTTTTCATGTGCAGACCACCAACATATTTTCTCTCATTACATCGTCCTGTCTTTAAACTCAGGTCTTAGGAGATGACAGAAAGCCTACATTCTGTCCAGTATTCAGTATCTGTATTTCGCCCTCGGTTAAGCTAGTACGTCCCACTATTCATCACTCACTGAAGACAAAAACAACAGCCCCCGGTTGCTTTTCAGGCTGGCGAAGAGTCAGAGCACTAGCCAAATATTTCTATAACATTAACTCGTAATGACTCCTTGAATTTCTTTACAAATAAAATTTTAAATTATTCCTACCTGTCCCACAGACGTATCATTAAGTACAACTTTAAAACTATTCATATTTATTTAGACTTTTTTCTCTCTGATTGATGTTCCTCAGTTAACCTCAATTAATACTTCCTCCCAACCATCTGCATGTCTGAAGCACATTTCAACATAATCACTCAAACGGTAAATGGTCTGTATTTGTATCGCGCTTTACACATCCAGTCATCCACCCATTCACACACTGGTGATGGCAGCTACATTGTAGCCACAGCCACCCTGGGGCGCACTGACAGAGGCGAGGCTGCCGGACACTGGCGCCACCGGGCCCTCTGACCACCACCAGTAGGCAAAGGGTGAAGTGTCTCGCCCAAGGACACAATGACCGAGACTGTCCGAGGCGGGGATCGAACCGGCAACCTTCCAATTACAAGACGAACGTCCAACTCTTGAGCCACGATCGCCCCTGAAGTCCAAAGAAATCCTACCATTAATTAATGCTTTGATTTTAAATATGATCAATCTATCTCTGTTATTGAGGGGTACGCACCACAAGCCTTTAGGTGGCAGTAAATAAAACAATATTTAAAACGCCAGCCTTGGACCCAGCTGTCTAACTGATCATCTGAAGAGGAATGGCTCATTCAGAATTCATCACGGTATAGAAACAGCAGCAGTGAAGGTGAAACATGATCTTCTGATGGCCACCATGCTGGCCTTGCTCCAGCATCTGTGTTACAGGACAGGTAAAACGATCCCTCGTTAAACTCGGAGCAGGGGTTTCCTGAGTCTGGATATGTTCGTGTGGCGTCTTGCCAAACCACTTCAATCTACGTAACGTCAAGTTGAGCGCTGTGATTAAGTTGCACTTCTTCAGTTTTTTCAATTTATTTCAATTCCATTCACTTTTAATGTCATAGAACCAAAGCACAAAATTGCCTGGAGGTGCTTTAGAGCAGCGGTCCCCAACCTTTTTCACACCACGGACCGGTTTATGCCCAACAATATTTTCACTGACCGGCCTTTAAGGTGTCGCGGATAAATACAACAAAATAAAACCAGTACCGGTGCCGAAAAAAAGAAGATTTATTCATAACACACGTGGAAAGACCCAGGAAAACCGAGTTAACGATAAAATCAATAACAAAATAACGCTGAAAACCGATAAAAACCCTGAAAACTAAACATTTCACACCTGAGCCTCAACTCTCGCGGCCCGGTACCAAACGACTCACGGACCGGTACCGGTCCGAGGCCCGGGGGTTCGGGACCGCTGCTTTAGAGCCTACAATAACAGAAAATCCCAGCAATCACATGACCCCCTAGGAACCAACACTTGGCAACCGTGGGAAGGAAAAACTCCCTGAGCCGCCAGCTGGGGGTGAGGGGAGGATACAGGACAAAAACACACTGTGTAGAGAGATTAATAATAACTAATGATTAAATGCATTTGTTGTTGTTAAAAAGCTGAGTGGAGAAAAAACATGCATCATGGAAAGCCCCAGCAGAGACTAGGCCTATTGCAGCATAACTATGGAAGGACTCGGGTCACCTGATCCAGTCCTGACTATATGCTTTAGACAAAAAGAAAGTTTCAAACTCAGTGTTGAAAGCAGAGAGGCTGTATGTCTCCCAATGTCTCCTGAATCCAAGCTGGGAGCTGATTCCACAGAAGAGGGGCCTGAAAAAGTCGAGTAAGCCAGCATTCTGAGAGTGAAGTGCTCTATTAGTGCAATATGGTACTATGGGGTCTTTAAGACAGGCTTGCGCATTATTATTGAAGAGCTTGTGTGTGAGGAGAAGGATGTAATTTCTTGATTTAACAGGAGCAGCCAATATGGGAGAGATATGCTATCAGTACTCTTGCTATAATCAACAGAAGGCTTTTTAGGTCATTTTTAGGTCGTTGTTAGGGCAGCCTGCTAATAATGAATTGCAGCTGTAGAGCCTAGAAGGAATAAATGCACTTTTCAGGCATCACTCTATGGCTACGTTCACTCTGCAGGCGAAAGCGCATCAAATCCGATTTTTCTGACCCTCTGCGACCCATCTATCCCATCATGGTGTGACAGTGTGAACGGCACAAATCCCATATCTTCAAATCCGACCGGGGTCACCGTCGTATGTGGTGCTGAATCAGATACATATCTGATGTTTCAGAAAGCGGCTGCTGTTTGATGGTCATCTCGCATTAAATCCGTCTTTTACGTCACTGACACAAGACAGACGCTAATTATCGGCGCCGGAGAAGACATCACGAACGCTTCCTGGACATCCGGTGAAACTGTTGGGAAAACAACGCTGGAGAAACGTGAACATTTTCTTTGTTCTGTATAATCTGCAGATTCTGACAGAAATCTGCAGCTATCCTTCGAAGCACCGCTCCGCTAAAACAGCAATAAGGATAATTATTAGGTTATTTACATTATTATGTCAATAACAAAATAACTTAAAGCAAAAATTGGGAAACGTAAAGTCTGAAGTCTTTATATTAAGGCCATCAGTCAAACATACTGTTGCTCTGGGTCTAAACAGAGCGCGTTGTGTGTGACGTCTTATTTTGCGCATGCGGCCGCTTTGAGCGTTCACACTAGAGCGCGTTTGCTGTCGCATTTTATTTGTGGTGTGAACAAGCAGACAAAAAAATCAAAAAATCTGAATTGAGCATTAAGACCTGCAGAGTGAACGTAGCCTAAGATACGACATAAGATAAGATAAGACTTTATTGATCCCACAGCGGAGAAATTCTTGCTGTAGACTGGTTTTTCTTATTTCAAAGATAATGTGCAAATGGAAGTCCTACATGTTTCTTTAATATGCACAATGAATGACATACCCTGGTAACAAACAATTCACAGCGTTACTGGAGGCCGAGGTAATGCCATCCAGAGTAAGAATCTGCTTAGATACCATATTTCTAAGCTTTTCAGGGCCGAGTACAATAACCTCAGTTTGATCTGAATTAAGAAGCAGAAAGTTAGCGGCCATCCAGGTCTTTATGTCTTTAAGACATTCCTGCAGTTTAACTCATTGGTGTGTGTTATCTGGCTTCATGGACAGATAGAGCTGGGTGTCATCTGCATAGCAGTGTAAATGTATGCTATGTCTTCTAATGATGCTGCCTAAGGGAAGCATGTATAATGTAAACAGAATTGGTCCTAGCACTGAACCCTGTGGAACTCCATAATTAACCTCAGTGTGTGAAGAGGACTCTCCATTTACATGCACAAACTGGAGTCTATTAGATAGATATGATACAAACCACTGCAGTGCAGTGCCTGTAATACCTACAGCATGTTCTAATCGCTCTAATAGGATATTGTGGTCGACAGTATCGAACGCTGCACTGAGGTCTAGCAGGACAAGCACAGAGATGAGTCCACTGTCAGAGGCCATAAGAAGATCATTTGTAACCTTCACTAAAGCTGTTTCTGTGCTGTGATGAGCTCTGAAACCTGACTGAAACTCTTCAAATGAACCATCCCTGTCAGTCAGCTGTTTTACAACTACTCTTTCAAAAGCTTCTGAGATAAGAGGAAGATTGAAGATTGGCCTAAAATTAGCCAAGGAGGTCAAGTGATGGACTATAATTTCACAGGAGCAGCAGCAAGCCCATGTCCAAGCCTTGTTACAGCAGCCGCAGTTAGCCTGCTCCTCGCTCAGACTGACCCAGAGCCACAGCTAGAGCAACCAGAGACAACCTTGTACCCTGTGCAGCCCCCGCTCCACCCGAGCCAGCAGTCACCGGTCCAGCAGAGCGAGAGGTCATCACTCCGTCATGTGATCCCACATCGCCTGAACCAGAGATATTGTAAATGATGCCCTACCAGTGCTGGGGAGTAACAGAATACAGGCCTGGACAAAATTCTTGGTACCCTTCAGTCACTGAAAGAAAAACTCATAATGCTCACAGAAATAACGTTAATCTGACAAAAGTATAAATAAATACAAATTCGATGAATGTTTACCAATGAAAGTCAGACATTGCTTTTCAACCATGCTTCAATTATTTAAAAAAAAAATGAATGAAACAGGCCTGGACAAAAGTGATGGTACCCACAACTTAATATTTTGTTGCACAACCTTTTTAAGGCAATCACTGCAATCAAACGATTCCTGTAACCGTCAATGAGACTTCTGCACCTCAGCAGGTATTTTGGTCCACTCCTCATGAGCAAACTGCTCCAGTTGTTTCCGGTTTGAAGACCACCTTTTCCAGACGGCATGTTTCCGCTCCTTTCACAGATGCTCAATAGGATTGAGGTCAGCGCTCATGGAAGGCCACTTTAAAATAGTTCAATGTTTCCCTCTTAGCCATTCTTGGGTGTTTCTGTGTGTTTTGGGTCATTGTCCTGTTGTAAGACCCCTGACCTGCGACTGAGACCAAGCTATCTGACACTGGCCTGCACATTTCTCTCTAGAATACCTTGATAGTCTTGAGATTTCCTTGTACCCCTCACAGATTCAAGACACCCAGTGCCAGATGCAGCAAAGCAGCCCCAGAACATAGCCGAGCCTCCTCCATGTTTCACAGTAGGGACAGTGTTCTTTTCTTGATAGGCTTCATTTGTCTGTCTGTGAACAGCTGATGTGCTTTGGCAAAAAGTTCAATTCTGGTCTCATCTGTCCACGGGACATTCTCCCAGAAGCTTTGTGGCTTGTCAACATGTAGTTTGGCATATTCCAGTCTGGCTTTTTTATGATTTCTTTTCAACAATGGTGTCCTCCTCGGTCGTCTGCCATGTAGTACAAACAACGACGGATGGTGCGATCTGACACTGATGCTTTCTCTGCTCCATGTTCGGTGTAACTGTAACTTCGGTCGTTGCTGTGCTTTTTGGAAGTCGAATTTCCCAGAGGAACCCACCCGAGGGATTAATAAAGTTCTATCTTATCTTATCTTATCTTATCTTATGTTGAGTGTGGTACACACCATGTCACCAAACAACACAGTGACTACCTGGAGCCCTATCCGGTTGTTCAGTGATGACGCGACGAATCCTACTTCCGGGTCTAAAGTAGTCTGCGTTTAATATGGCATTTGTGTTGTTAACATGTTTAATGTTATGTATTTTCTTCTATTTGATCTCAAAAAGCTCCTAAAACAATCAGCGATCACTGTTGACCTCCCTCGGCTTTTATTACCGCTAATCATTTATTTAAGCTCAGTTTTTAAAACCTTAGGATGTAACTACAGCCCAGCCCATGCAGCAGTATATGAATGACTAACCTCGTATTGTGGATGGATTATCTCAGTTGTTCTCCTGGCTGAAGTTTGGTCCGTTTACAGCATCCTGCCATGCGATTACATTTGTTCCTGACCACCGAGAACACTCACGTTAACTTTTATCAAGTGGAAAAAAAGTTAGCTTGTTTATATTATGCTAACATAGCTGTGTCGCTAGCGGTCACGTAGCACATCATTATATACCAGCTAGCCAAACTTCAGTAACCCTACAAACGTCACTGCTGTTTAGTTTTCTGTCTTCATTTATGTTGGAAGTGATAGCAGAGCTGTACGTTTTAATTTGTTTCCAAAACCCCGCAGTCAGGACATGCTATATTGTATTCAGATAGAAGCTAGCGAGCTAACTCCCTGCTAACTTCTAACTCCGTTAAATGTCATAAATTCCGTTTTCATGGATGCCTGGATGTTAAACTCAATTGTTACACCTGGTAGAGCAGAACGCTGATCATTTTTATTAAAGATGAAAGAATTTAGACAGTTTTTCAACTCTCAGTAATGCCATAGTGATCGTTTGATATATGGACCTGCAGCGGAGTTTAGACCCAGACATGGCTAGTGACGTCAGACTGAACAACCGGATATATAGGCCCACTGACTGATTACAAGATTGTAGACACCTGTGATGCTGATTAGTGGACACACCTTGGATTAACGCGTCCCTTTGGTCACATTGTCTGTGAAGGTTCTCAGTCATCCAGGTCATCGTAGAAAGCACAACATCCCGGTGTATTTCAGACCCAGCAACACGCTCAGACAAAATATGGTTCACCCGAAAGACAAAACGCCAAAACACAGACTTAACAATGTGGTGTATGCTGTACAGTGCAGCGAGGAATGCCCAGACCTCTACATTGGAGAGACCAAACAGCCACTTCACAAGCGCATGGCACAACACAGAAGAGCCACCTCCACAGGACAAGACTCAGCAGTCCATCTGCATCTTAAGGATAAAGGACACTCTTTCGAGGATGCCAATGTTCACATTTTGGACAGAGAGGACAGATGGTTTGAAAGAGGAGTGAAAGAAGCATCTATGTCCACTGTGAGCGACCATCTTTGAACAGAGGCGGGGGTTTACGACACCAACTCTCTGCCATCTATAATCCAGTTTTGAGATCCTTCCCAGACGCCTTAACGCCCACTCACATCCTGGGCCATCTGACCTCAGGAATTCACATGATAAGGTGGGGCCAGGTTTCACAATGAACACACCCGAAACTCTGGCTGATCCACGCCCAGTTTCACACCTTGGCTCATGTGATTAGAGGATCATCAGGGGGTCCTTTTGTCCCTCTGTGGGGGGTCACTCCCACTAGGTTTATATCTGGGACTCTCCACCATTTGACCTTAGAACTGAAGAAGCTTCTCGGATGAGAGGTGAAACGTCTTCAAGTAACTTAAAGAAGTCCAGACGCTTTTCTTTGCAAGCTCCTTTGACTTTGGTCACATTATTTTCAGTATTTTCTAGGGGTACCATCATTTTTGTCCAGGCCTGTTTCATGCATTTATTTTTTAAATAATTCCCTTGAAGCATGATTGAAAAGCAATGTCTGACTTTCACTGGTAAATATTTATAGAATTTTTATTTATTATTACTTTGTGACCATTGTGAGTTTTTCTTTCATTGACCGAATGGTACCAACAATTTTGTCGAATAGTTTCTACACGAGATCGCTGCAAAAAGTGCAGCCTTACCTAATGTCCACCTACTGTTACTAATTTATATTAAGATTTTAACATCTGGTTGGTGTTGGTGTGGAGAGTAACCTACAGTAATAGTAATAAATCACACAGCAATAGGACATTCATGTAGTTGGAAAAAGCTTGATAATATATTAAATAATCCAGAGTAATCAGAATACATTACTCTCACTGATTAACGTAATGGAATATGTTACAAAATACATTTTGGGGCATGTATTTTCCCAAGCTCCCAGCCTTCCTGCTGGCTGGTGCTGCTCCACTGGAACCCATGGTTCTCGGGCAGCGCAGACCAGAGGGTCCCTCTCTGCTAGAGCTTGGATTTTAGGTCCAGATTTTCCAAACCATGACATATAAGTAATAGTTTAATTTCTAACACCTTAAAGTTCACCTCAGTGCAGCGATACCACTGCTCACAATATTTCACTACAGAGATTATAAAAGACTAAAGGTATTAAAAGTATTTCAAGTGGTTTAAATTATATTTTTCTAATAGGCTCCAATTTGTTTGCACACTTGAGTTTAATCGTGTCATTCCACAGGTCTGTGCTGGGATCAGATTATACCTGCTCCCCTTAAGTAGCATTATTAGACGGTTATCGTCCATCGCTATAACGTGGTTCACCTTTCGCAGCCTTGCCCTTTCAGGGATATTTTTTGGTGCAATTTTGCGTGTTTTTCTTTTCTTTTCTTTTTTTTTTTTTACAGCGCATTGTGTTCTGCGTCCTGATTGGCTGTAGACCATTGTCAGTCTCCTCCATGCTGTGTCTCCTGTACAGCACAGAATGCGTTCAGCTTGTCAAATTTACATAAATCTTTGCTAGCAGTGTGACTCTGGAGTGCTGCACTGTAATTTTCTCCCCAACAAACACAACACTGTAGATGAAACATTTTACACCGTCAGTGGTAACCGCGGCTGCCTTTGGTTTCATCCTATAATCCATCCATCTTCATCCGCTTTATCCGAGGCCGGGTCGCGGGGGCAGCAGCCTAAGCAAAGAGGCCCAGACCTCCCTCTCCCCAGCCACCTCCTCCAGCTTATCCGGGGGAACACCAAGGCGTTCCCAGGCCAGCCGAGAGATATAATCTCTCCAGCGTGTCCTGGGTCTGCCCCGGGGCCTCCTCCCGGTGGGACATGCCTGGAACACCTCACCCAGGAGGCACCCAGGGGGCATCCTTGTCAGATGCCCGAACCACCTCAGCTGGCTCCTTTCGATGTGGAGGAGCAGCTGCTCTACTCTGAGCCCCTCCCGGATGGCCGAACTTCTCACCCTATAATACTGGACTTATTTTGCTATGAAGGTTTGAACTTTGAGAGTTTAAATAAGAGAGAAAAGTGTGAAAATGTTCATGCCTGTCTGAGCAAAGTGTATAAAGTGTGTAGTGAGGGGTTTTACAGCCTTAAAACATCCATAATAATTGTTAAATATAAAGCTGGCTACTTTGTGGATTTCACCTATCGCAGGTTATTTTTAGAACATAACTACTGCGATAAACGAGGGACCACTGTATCACACAATTTCATTGCTATGCAGACGATACCCAGCTTTAATAAAGGCAGACAAACACGGGTTAATTAAATTCCAGGAACGTCTTAAAGACATTCCAGAGCCAGATGACCTAATTTCTTACTTCTAAATTTAGACAAAATGGAGGTTTTATCAGTTGCAGCCCTAAACATCTTAGAAACATGGTGTCTAACCAGGTACCAAGATGCTGCAGTGAGAGTACTGACAGGGACTAGAAAGAGAGAGCAGGTTTCCTTTCTTCCAGACTGGCCTCTCTTCATAAGCTCCCAGGTTAATACAGGATCAAATTTAAAAACCTTCTCTCCACATACAAGGCCTTGAACAAGGCCCCAGTTTCTTTTAAATGGGAGGCAGAGCCTTCAGCTTTCAGGCATCTCTTCAGTGGGAGACAGACACTCCTGCTGTGAAGCTGACTGTAGCACCGTCTGTGTTTACACCCGTCACTCAGGTGCCAGAGGACAGCCGGCGACACTGCCTCACTTGGATGTATTCTCATTAGCAAAAAAGTAATCTCCAGAAAGAGAGGGACACAAAAGGGAGTTTCATCTGAAGAAAGAGACTGAGGCACCATTTCTCTAAGCTGTGTTTGGGTACAGAGCGATTTGGTAAGTTGCTCTGTGCTCATTAGCGGTGTAGACTTCACTATGGGCAATAATATTACAGCCTGGTCTACCTGTTGGAGCGTGCTTACTTTTGCCTTGATGGTAATGATGGCATTGTGAAAACCATGTTTTTCTAATCTTTCCAGTGCCTTTACTACCATCCAACCACTTCTGCTAATTGAGAAGCTGCTCAGGATGGGTGTCACCACTTCTACTGTCTCCTGGATTGCTGTAATAAGGATGGGTAGGAATTGAAGTATGGGGAGCTGGCAAGGAACTTTGTGGTCCAGAAGAAATCACCTTCTTCGTAATGCAAGACAAAAGAGATGGTTGATAATTTCTGGAGGAAAGAAACTGCAACTAGGTCAGTCACCTTCATGGAGGAAACATGGACACCCGCCCTCTCACATCATCTATAATTGACTGAGACAGGACTCTTCCAGACACTAAACCAAGGCACAATGTACATTTCAATTCCTTTAATTTTAAATATATTTATATTGTCTATCCTGTAAAATAGTCAGATATCTATTCATATTAATGTACAGAATTCACCTGCTTGCTGCTACTACTGCACATTCACCCAGTGTATATACTATATGTGTATATATATATATATATATAAAAAAAAAACACCCAGCACGCCCCTGCGGGCGGTTTATCCTTCAAGCTCGGGTCCTCTACCAGAGGCCTGGGAGCTTGAGGGTCCTGCGCAGTATCTTAGCTGTTCCCAGGACTGCGCTCTTCTGGACAGAGATCTCCGATGTTATTCCCGGGATCTGCTGGAGCCACTCGCCTAGCTTGGGAGTCACCGCACCTAGTGCTCCGATTACCACGGGGACCACCATTACCTTCACCCTCCACATCCTCTCGAGCTCTTCTCTGAGCCCTTGGTATTTCTCCAGCTTCTCGTCTTCCTTCTTCCTGATATTGCTGTCATTCGGAACCGCTACATCGATCACTACAGCCGTCTTCTTCTGTTTGTCTACCACCACTATGTCCGGTTGGTTAGCCACCACCATTTTGTCCGTCTGTATCTGGAAGTCCCACAGGATCTTAGCTCGGTCATTCTCCACCACCCTTGGGGGCATCTCCCATTTTGACCTCGGGACTTCCAGGTTATACTCGGCACAGATGTTCCTGTACACTATGCCGGCCACTTGGTTATGGCGTTCCATGTATGCCTTGCCTGCTAGCATCTTGCACCCTGCTGTTATGTGCTGGATTGTCTCTGGGGCATCTTTACACAGCCTGCACCTGGGGTCTTGCCTGGTGTGATAGACCCCAGCCTCTATGGATCTTGTACTCAGAGCTTGTTCTTGTGCTGCCATGATTAGTGCGTCTGTGCTGTCTTTCAGTCCAGCTTTGTCCAGCCACTGGTAGGATTTCTGGATATCAGCCACCTCCTCTATCTTCCGGTGGTACATACCGTGCAGGGGCCTGTCCTTCCATGATGGTTCCTCGTCTCCCTCCTCTTTCTTGGGTTTCTGCTGCCTGAGGTATTCACTGAGCACTCGGTCAGTTGGGGCCATTTTCCCAATGTATTCTTGGATGTTCGTTGTCTCATCCTGGACTGTGGTGCTGACACTCACCAGTCCCCGGCCCCCTTCCTTCCGCTTAGCGTACAGCCTCAGGGTGCTGGACTTGGGGTGAAACCCTCCATGCATGGTAAGGAGCTTTCTTGTCTTTATGTCAGTGGTTTCTATCTCCTCCTTTGGCCAGCCTATTACCCCAGCAGGGTACCTGATCACGGGCAGGGCGTACGTGTTGATGGCCCGGATCTTGTTCTTACCATTCAGCTGACTCCTCAGGACTTGCCTGACCCTCTGCAGGTACTTGGTGGTTGCAGCCTTTCTAGCGGCCTCTTCATGGTTCCCATTTGCCTGCGGGATCCCCAGGTACTTGAAACTGTCCTCTATGTCTGCAATGTTGCCTTCTGGTAGTTCAATCCCCTCAGTTCTGACTACCTTCCCTCTCTTTGTTACCATCCGACTACACTTCTCCAGTCCGAACGACATTCCAATGTCATTGCTGTATAGCCTGGTAGTGTGGATCAGTGAATCGATGTCTCGTTCACTCTTGGCATACAGCTTGATGTCATCCATGTACAGGAGGTGGCTGACAACTGCTCCGTTCCGTAGTCGGTATCCGTAGCCAGTCTTGTTAATGATCTCACTGAGGGGGTTCAGGCCTATGCAGAACAGCAGTGGGGACAGAGCATCTCCTTGGTAGATCCCGCACTTGATGGTGACTTGTGCTATGGGCTTGGAGTTGGCCTCTAGTGTTGTACGCCACATCCCCATTGAGTTCCTGATGAAGGCTCTTAGGGTCCCATTGATCTTGTACAATTCTAGGCATTCCAGTATCCAGCTGTGGGGCATTGAGTCATAGGCCTTCTTGTAATCAATCCAGGCAGTGCACAGGTTGGTCAGTCTGGTCTTGCAGTCTCGGCTGACTGTTCTGTCTACCAGTAGCTGGTGTTTTGCGCCTCTGGTATTCTTGCCAATTCCTTTCTGTGTCCCACTCATGTATTGACCCATGTGCCTGTTCATCTTAGCCGATATGATGCCTGACAGGAGCTTCCATGTAGTACTGAGGCAGGTTATTGGTCGGTAGTTGGAGGGGACCGGTCCCTTCTTGGGGTCCTTGGGGATCAGGACCGTCCGACCTTCGGTTAGCCATTCCGGGTGTCTCTCGTTAACTAGCAGCTGGTTCATTTGTGCTGCCAGACGCTCGTGGAGTGCAGTCAGTTTCTTTAGCCAGTAGGCATGAACCATGTCGGGCCCTGGTGCTGTCCAACTCTTCATACTGGAGACCCTTTCTTGGATATCTGCCACTGTGATGGTTACTGGACCCTGTTCAGGGAGGTCGCTGTTGTCTGCCCTCAGATCCACTAGCCACTGAGCATTGCCGTTATGGGTTGCGTCCTTCTCCCATATGCTCTTCCAGTATTGCTCCGTCTCCAGCCTTGGTGGTGCTGTTCTCTTATTATTGTTCCCTTGCCACTGAGAGTACACCTTTGCTGGTTCTGTGGAGAACAGCTGGTTTATTCTCCTGCCTTCTATCTCTCTGGTGTACCTCCTCAAGCGGCTGGCCAAGGCTGTGAGTCTTTGCTTGGCAGTTTCCAAGGCCTCAGGTATGGACAGCTTGCTGTATTTCTTATGCACCTTCTTTGTCGCACCTTTCTGCAACTCCGTTAGTTGGCTAACCTCCCTCCGTGCTACTTTGATCTTGCCCTCTAGCCTCCTTCTCCATGGAGGGTACTGCCCCTTGTGGCTGTTCAACTTGTAGCCAAGCATCTCACTGATCACTGCTGCCGTATTGTAGATCAGCTTGTTAGTGTCGGTAATCGTGGTTGTAGGTATTGTCCGTAGTGCGGCATTAACATCATCTAGCAGACCTTCTGAGGGTACTTCACGTAATCTCGGTAACCGGCTACGGGGGATCCAGGTTTCAAGCTTGGCCATTATCCTATTTTTCAGGTCAGTTCCTCTCGCACTCAACGATCCTTCTCCTATCGCACTTGGGGCTATGTACCCAATCTCGGGTGGGGGTGATGATATCTCCCCCCTGACCTGGCGTCCTGACTCCTCCTTGCCGTAGCATTTGTGTTGTACCTCGTCAATCTCTAGCTGTGAGAGCAGTCCCTTCTTTCGAATGTTGGAACACTGAGCTACTAGTTGTTTCGCCGTCATTGTGGATGTTGGGTATCGAAGAATCCATAGGTCCGTCATCCTATTCATGTAGCCCCTTCTGCCGGGATTACTTGCGTAGTAGCAGTCCAACAACGCCCTGTTTTCGTCTCTTGCCCACTGATGCCTTCTTGTTCCAGTAGCCCACTTTTCGTCAGGGTGCCCTGGTTCCTCAACACCTGACGCGGACCTTGTTGATCCGGGCGACGTCCGAGCCGGCATGCCTTCATATTTATCTGTCTCGCTCATGTCTGCGGTAGGCTCGCTTTGCATAGGGGGTCTAGCTTTAGGACCCTTACTGGATACAGACGCCCCAGGCAGGAATCGAACTTGCGATCCTGGGTTCCAAAGGCGTGTAGTCAAATATATATATATATATATATATATATATAAAAGTTCTTCCTCTACACCCCCCCCCCCAATTTTTGCACATGTCGAGGAGCGTGTCAGGCTACATTTCACTGTGTGTTATACTTGTTCAACTATGCATGTGTGTGACAAATAATAAAGAACCTTGAACCTTGAACCTTGACAGGTACTTGACGTTTCATCTGAATGACAGACTGGACTGGAGGACCGACATGATGCTGTGTACTTTCTATCTATCTGGTTGAGCCTGCTGCTAGGTCCAGAAGGCACCCTTTACTCTCACTATGCACTCGCACTCACTACTCATGTTACTTGTGGTATACCACATAGTTCTACTGTAGGTCCTTTACTTTGGGCGATCGTGGCTCAAGAGTCGGCAGTTTGTCTTGTAATCAGAAGGCTGCCGGTTCAAGCCCCGGCTCCGACAGGCGTTGTGTCCTTGGGCAAGACACTTCACCCGTTGCCTACTGGTGGTGGTCAGAGGGCCCGGTGGCGCCAGTGTCCGGCAGCCTCGCCTCTGTCAGTGCGCCCCAGGGCAGCTGTGGTTACAATGTAGCTGCCATCACCAGTGTGTGAATGGGTGGATGACTGGATGTAGTGTAAAGTGCTTTGGGGTCCTTAGGGACTAGTAAAGCGCTATACAAATACAGGCCATTTACCATTTTTATCATTTTATCTATGTCAATGACATGTCTCAGGCTGTTTCTGCTGATTGTTTTCTTTATGTGGATGATTCTGCTCTTATAGTTAGTAGAAAAAAATCGTTTTAGGAATTAGAATTTGTTGGCCATCAGCTTGAAGAAAACAAACTTCCATGTAAAACATTAATAACAATATAAAACAATGATAGGACAATAAAAGAATTAAAACAATAACTAAGACTATTAAATGAGACCAAAATGCTTGGGTCATAGTGTGTTAAAAGCCAGGGCATAAAAATGTGTCTTTAGTAGTGATTTAAAGTGATCAAGTGTTTGTGCAGATCTAACATTTAGAGGAAAACTATTCCAAAGTCTGGGACCTGCCACAGAGAAGGCTCCATCGCCACGAGATTTGAGATTAGTCCGTGGGATGGACAGCAGTCATTTTGACCTAGACCTCATGTTTTTTCCTGGAGCATAAACAGAAAGGAGCTCAGACAGGTAAGAAGAGCTTGGGCGTTAAGTGACTTAAAAACAAAAAGTCAAAGTTGAAATTGGATCCTGTAGGCGACAGGAAGCCAGTGTAGAGAAGCCAAAACTGGAGTTATACTGTATGCTCTCTCTGTTTGGTACCAGTTAGCAGGCGAGCAGCTGCATTTTGGACCATCTGAAGATGATGAATGGAGGCCTGGTCGAGACCAAAATACAATGAATTGCAGTAGAATCAAGAATCAGATCAAACAATGATAGGTGAACATATACAAATCATGTACACGGCCTAGAAACAAATCGGGAAAAGAAATGCCTGAAAAGAAAAAAAAACATCTACACAAACCAAACCGAATAAAAAAGAAAAACACAATATCCCAAGGAGTATCTAACAATGGACACACACACAATCCGGTCATTAAGTGATGACGTGACAAATCCTACTTCCGGGCCTAAAGTAGTCTGCGTTTAATATGGCTTTTGTGTTGTTAACATGTTTAATGTTTTGTATTTTCTTCTATTTGATCTCAAAAAGCTCCTAAAACAGTCAGTGATCACTGTTGACCTCCCTCGGCTTTTATTACCACTAATCATTTATTTAAGCTCAGTTTTTAAAACCTTAGGATGTAGCTACAGCCCAGCCCATGCAGCAGTATATGAATGACTAACCTCGTATTGTGGATGGATTATCTCAGTTGTTCTCCTGGCTGAAGTTTGGTCCTTTTACAGCATCCTGCCATGCGATTACATTTGTTCCTGACCACCGAGAACACTCACGTTAACTTTTATCGAGTGGAAAAAAAGTTAGCTTGTTTATATTATGCTAACATAGCTGTGTCGCTAACGGTCACGTAGCACATCATTATATACCAGCTAGCCCAACTTCAGTAACCCTACAAACGTCACTGCTGTTTAGTTTTCTGTCTTCATTTATGCTGGAAGTGATAACAGAGCTGTACGTTTTAATTTGTTTCCAAAACCCGGCAGTCAGGACATGCTATATTGTATTTAGATAGAAGCTAGCGAGCTAACTCCCTGCTAACTTCTAACTCCGTTAAATGTCATAAATTCCGTTTTCATGGATGCCTGGATGTTAAACTCAATTGTTACACCTGGTAGAGCAGAACGCTGATCATTTTATTAAAGATGAAAGAATTTAGACAGTTTTTCAACTCTCAGTAATGCCATAGTGATCGTTTGATATATGGACCTGCAGCGGAGTTTAGGCCCAGACACGGCTAGTGACGTCAGAATTAAAGACCGGATAAGCCAGTTTTGAGATGTATATAGCACTTTCAAATGATCATTTATGTGAATATGTGAATATTATTAGTTGAACCAGCACCATCACTCCTGAACAACAGATTGTGTTCATGGATTTGTGCTCCTCACAGGTCAGCAACTACAGACATGATTCATAGAATATGATCCTGGACACTGGACAATATATATGTTTTTAAAATGAGCTAAAAAATGAACATATGTTAAACAGTATTACTATTAATACATTTAACACAGAGAGATGAAGTAATTCGTTTTACTTATGATGCTATGCACAGTTTACCAATAATGCAGCGGGGTGTTTTTATGATGTTTTATTTAAATCATAACTATGGTAACATTATATTTCCTACTTGAGGTGTGTATGATCAGTCTATCATCTCTGCACATTACCACACACTACTGCTCCAAGGGATACATCTGAAGGTATTTGGGGTTAGTGGCAGGGATTGAACTGGCAACCTTTCAGTTGAGACGCCTGCTCTACCTCCAGAGCTGTCCTACCTTAGTAAACTCTAAGATAATGACAGATGTGGAACAACATAACATCGCACAGCGTGACAATGCATAACATAAAGTGACAGAGTGAATTTTGGTTAATTGTATTCTCCAGTCACAGCATGCGAGGCTGACAAGACTGCATTAGAACACTGGAAACAAATGTTAGTGATCATTTGTCCGTTTGTTAAAAAACAATAACAGTAACATTATTAGATACCACGGTAACATAGTTTACCACATTATTTGCAGTAGTTTGTTACAATGCAGTTTACAATTCAGGACACTGTTTGAGCCCTTCAACAACATCAACATGCAAAATAATTGCATGAGTATTTTGACACCTATTTTCCTAGATGGGTAGATCTGAGGAGTTTGAGGGAAATCATAACACTCTGAACTCATCATAAAAGACTCAGGGGGGAAAAATGGTATTTCTAAAATGAGGGCAATGCTCCTGTAGGCAGAAGCCCTTCACTTGCATTAATTTGCTATTTTTTGCATGCGGCCTGAAACATTTTGATGAGCTCTCTAGGGGCTGCTGTCAGCCTCACCATGGCAGTACTTACCACTTCAATCTGTAGTGCTTTTCTACTGTGAGAGAGCTGTGTGTATGTGTATGCTCTGTGCAACTGCCGGTGTGTTGATTGTGAAAGGGCCATGGTTAAAAAACCCACCTTCGGTTACAGCTACTGGACAGGACACGCAGGGAAAAATGAGAATGGATCAGAGCTTCCAAAATGAGAACACAGCAAAGCAAAAAAATTTTAAAGAGAAAATGTGTGCAATCATGTCATTTTAGCTTTCACTCAACAGTACACTCAGCAGGACATTGTGCTGCCGAATATGTGTTTGTGGACGTGAGTGTGTATAAGAGAGAGGTAGGGAGATGAAACACATGAAGAGCACATTAGACACAGCTGTTCTTTAAGCTGCGAGCCACTTTTCATCTCAATCACATTTTAAATATCTCATGAACAGTGTCAGTGCTGGAGGGACAACTGTGACACTGAGGTGAAATAAAAAAGTAGGTTAAAAAACAGAAGAACAGGAGAACCAGACCCCACTGCAGCTAACAGCACCAAAGATCGTCTCGCTCTGTTTGTCTTTTTCTAAATGAAAAAACAAATCATTAAAAGCTTGCAGAGGCTTTTCGTATCAAGCCAACACTCTGTTTTTAGTGGGTGTAAGAATCGCGCTGAATATAGAGTGTTTTGGCCAAACGCGATCTTTGCTCATCACCAGATCAACTTCCCAGGACACGCTGCACATTTGGGATTACTTTGGTTTTAAACCTACATCTGGGTTGGACAACAACAAGGATCATATGCTTCACCACTCTACTTGTCAGTTCCTATTAATGCATCCTTTTAATGTGAGTTTTACTTTCAAGGAAACAAACCACTTCATTAGAAAAATAAGATGTCAAAGACAAATGGTGGTTAAAAGAACATATGTATATAAAAACGAGATCACTCCCTGCTGCTCTAATAGGGTGATATGGTACTACAAGGTCATTAAGATAAGATGGGGCCTGGTTATTTAAGACCTTGTATGTGAGGAGCAGGATTTTGAAGAACCAGGCAGGTTTCTGGCTGTGCAGAGTAGTTGGGGAACCATAAATAAACCTAGTAGAGTCCAGAGTTTGTAGAACTAATCTGAAAAATATAATAGCATGACAGTAAAACTGCAGAGGTTAAGAAATGCAGACTGAGGAAGAGTAGTGTGATAAGAGAGGCTGCTGGCAGATATGGATAATATGATAAACTTGAGCTTTTTCCCTTTTTCAATCATTTATTAAAATGTGTTTCATATTCAGTTGCAGCTGTGAGGTCAGTTTTACGATGCAGGCAGTGATTTCTTCATTCCTTCACAGTGAGCATGTTTTTATAAATAATAACTAAAATCACATTTTATCCCAGTTCATTTTTAACTTTTTCATAATGCGTTTCTTCTGCATTAATTAATTTAGGTATTGGATTTGTTGTAGGTTGTAAAATATATTACCTTCACGATCTGTAATGAAATGATCTAAATTTAATCTTAAATACTTAACAAATCCAAATATCTCACTGTGGAATCCCACAGCTACAAAGAAAATCCTCTTCAGTTCACGTTAAACAGCCTTGCTGTTAGCTTTTCATTCATAATCGTTTGCTACTTACTGTACACTCATTACGTTTCTGTCAGAAGCAGCTACTTCTCACTGCTTTGAGTCCCTGTCCTTTACCAAACATCCGTTTCCTGTGTGTCACATGACTCGCGCTCTGCTGTCATTCAGTAGCTCTTAGCAAAGCACGTCAACCAGCGTCAGATTTCTCAGGTTTCTGTACCTTATCCGACAATGGCAACACTGGTGGCAAACAGGGCGATGGATGTGAACGGCCTGGCAGCGGCTTCGAGGACACATACCCAGGCTGTGACCAGGAACTACATCTCTCAGCCCAGGCTAAGTACGTTGCTAATGCAAGCTACCAGCTAACAAGGTTGTTGTTGCGTTCGGTGGTGTAGTTACGGTAGGAAACGGGATAACTTTGACTCAATGTATAAATGTAGCATTTAAAATGGCACAAGGGACAGTATGTTTACGGACTCGTGCAATAGGTTAATGTGCAGTGTGAAAATATAAAGATGTAAGATTGTGCTTAAGTCTTGGATATCCCATTGAACCGGGACGCAGCATTAGAGGGCATTAGCGTTAGCTAACTATCCACCTGTGCTGCTGTACACAGGGTGTTAAACAAACCAGCTTTTATTTTATAAATATTAATAATTAAATGCGAGTAATTCGGCAATTGAACCGTACTGCTGCTGTACATGCTGCGTTTAAGAATATGTCATTTCTGTCAAACAGCAGTGTAGCCACGCTAGCATGCTGCCTTTCACCAATGTCTGGAACTATTGATGAGATATACTCAGCGTGCGGGGATATGTGGTACACTCAACTGGTCACGAATTTAAAATGTCATATTTGCGTCTTTGCAGTGTTTTACAGGCAGAACTATATTACACAGCCTGTTGGTCGTATGGGCCAGATGGAGGATCTGTCATGTGATCGGATCACATGAGTGAGGCAGCCCGTGGTTAGGGAAGCTGACGTTCATGCTCTCGTGACAAGAATTTCGACATCGCTTTGTAAAATGTTTGACACGAAACTGTAAAAATGTGAAGATTTACAGAGATCTTCTAAAACATAGACTCTCATGTGTCATCTGTCTATTAGGGATAGGCGTGGTGATACGGTATCTACACAGGGGCACCTAATATTGATATGTTTTCATTCAGTTAAAATACTGTGAGAATATTACAGACAGGAAAGCAAATGCAAAGAGATTCAGTCTGGCTTGGACTGACTGCAGTCACTGTTGACATGCACACACTGTTCCCATTAGTCTGAAGCTCAGCTGGCTGTCAGCTGGTTGTGCAGATGTAATAGTTAAATGATCATTTCTGTTTTCTGTGAATTTCTATCTCTGCAAACAGCAACACATTTGTAATTTTCACAGGTTTATCACAGATCATTACTGTATTACTGGAAACAGACTGCAGGTAATTGCCAGCTTTACCTCATGTGATTGATGACTGATAGCAGACTCAGTCTGTGGCAGGTTTTAGTCACCGTCTCGCCATGTTTGACAATCTGAATGTCAGCAAAAAAACACACCAATTGTTACAGCATATCAAAAAATGTGACAATAATTTCATATTGTGAGTGAAATATGATAAAAAAAATTATTATTGGGTGTCTGGTGATTCCCATCTTTACTGTCTATAGTTATTTGCTCTTATATGGTTGTAACTAAAGGTGATATTTTTATCAGCAGCACATCTGTTACATATTTAGTAGGGGTGTGACGATACACAAAATTCACGGTTCGGTTCGATACTTTGGTGTCACGGTTCGATATTTTTTCGATACAAAAAAATGTTCATGCATTTTTAATTTGTCATTTATTAAAATTATAAATATATATTTTAACTCAAAAGTACAGTTTTTAAATTTAACCCTAACCCTTGTGCGTGTTTTTTATTTTGACAGTGAATGCGCACCTGCGGACCACTTATGTGCAGCCCTGGTTATTTAGCTCGTCATATTGCAGCCACAGAAATTCTTTTGTCCATGAAACCATAAAGCTGCACTTTCTTTTTGCCTTATAGTCTGATTTGTCATAACTTCTCCGTTTTGTGGTAAGCTTTTCTTTGGCTGTCACTTCTTCACCCTGACCTGTCTTATTTGGCTCAGCAGAACTGAAATGCTTTTACACACTCACTCACATAAGCTCAGCGATTCTCTGCGCGATCAACCTCTCACATGTTTAAGCTGCGGGAGATTTCACTTGTCATGTTTGCATAGTAAGCTAACGATTAATAAGACGATGTCAGAGGAATTGGTGCACAAATTATCATCACTCACAGATCAGTGCTGTCGCTCTCTATACACAGTTCGCACGATTGCAAAGTGAAAGCAAAAAAACAAGCGCAAATTCAAACGCGACTTCAATATGTCACATATTGACAGTGGCTCACCGATGCCAATGACATAATTACCCAGCTACATTTCTGAAAGAATGCAAAAGCATTGACATATATTTTTCCTACAATAGCCCGACGGGCAGGGCAGAGATAGATTTTGGTAGCCCGACTGAAAAAAATCGCTAGCTCCGGGACGTCGGGCTAGCGATATTGCGAGCCCTGTATCTGATTGAGGAATCACTCATCTTTGGAAAAGACAGTTTATTACAGAGAAATGGCTCTTTCCAAAATAAAAGCTATACTATCCGCTTCTTCTGGGCTATATTCTCAGCAGCATAAGGAGAATCATGTGCTAACAGCTGTCTAAATGACTCGGCTAAAGTTAGTAGCATGCTTGTTGTTTTTGTCTTTGCACTAGGATGATGTCGGCGTAAATGTGCAGTCATATTCGTTGTGTTCCCACTAGTGCTTTCAGGTTAATCTCGTTGAAATGACCTTAACACCACAACACGGCAAATCTCCGTTAACGAGCTACCGCCGATCGCTCCGTGCATGGGGCTAGACGGCCAACACGTTAACGAGCTAACTGCGCTAACACACTAGTTCACACCAATGTAATTGAGCATTGCATGGCACATCCAACATACTTTACTTTAGTCCATGACTCGCTTACCTTCAGGGTCATACGTCACATGAAAACCAAAATAATTCCAAACGCCAGATCTGAATGAGGGTGGGGGAGGTGCCCTGCGCTCTTCCTTCTGTCTATGCTGTCTGTGTGGAGCACTCAGTGGATCTGCGCTCGACAGTGCAGCCTAGGCGGAGTAGTCGAACACAGATCCACTGAGCGCTCCACACAGACAGCATCGTCAGAAGGAAAATTGATAAAATAAATTACAAATGTTGTATTGTTCGATACATATGCGTACCGAACCGAAAGCACTGTATCGAACGGTTCAATATCGATACGAATATCGTTGCACCCCTAATATTTAGTTGTTTTAAGTTCTTAAACTCCCCGAAAGAAAATGGAAACAATTGAACTGTCAGTCCATTTGTTGGTAATTCATTTTTGCTAAAGTCAGGATTCTGGTGTCGGCCCATTTACAGTTATAAAAAGTTGGACAGTGTTCTTCTCTTTGCGGAATTTCCCCTGCAGTCACCATCCACCCAGCTGGCTGTGGAGGAAACACAGGGACAGTAGCTGCACCTCAGCCCCTCACCTCTCTGACGGTGCACATGCAGGTTGATGTCGTTACTTCATCAGAAGCTAAAGAGGACAAATCCAATATTACAATGATTGATTTGTAAACCAAGTTGTGAACTTAAAGTGTTGCTAACCAATCACACAGCAGCTGTTGTGAAACATCTGAAATGCTGCTTTTTGTCATCTTCATCAATAGAGCAGGGCGATATGGCCAAAAATATTTATCACGATATATATTTGAAAATTTGCGATAACGATATAACTGACAATATAATTGATGCGAGACAAAACACAACTCCACAACATTACTAGCGCAAAAAGACAACCTTCCATTTATTTTCACTTAAACAAGCAGCTGTTTTTATGTACATTAAAGCTTAATAAAAATATAACAGTGCAAATGCAAATTCCTTGCTGAAAGTTTAACCAAAAGGCATTTCCAGTAGAAATGGGCTGACATATCCTGAGCATAACCATGTATAATATCCACTGAAGTTAAAAAGAGGTGCTTTGCAACATTAAACTGCAGTGTGCAGTACGCATTTTTCGGACCATAAGGTGCACGGGATTATAAGGCACATTAAGCGAAACAAAGCAGTCAGATAAATCAAACTTTATTAAACTCATTCTTCTTGCTTCCTCCACTTCTGTACCATTGATTCATTAATGTTGAATTCTCTGGCAGCTGCTCTATTCCCATGTTGTTGCAGTATATTAATGACTAACCTCGTATTGTGGATGGATTATCTCAGTTGTTCTCCTGACTGAAGTTTGGTCCGTTTACAGCATCCTGCCATGCGATTGCATTTGTCTCTAACCATGAAGAACCTTCACGTTAACTTTTATAAGTGGAAAAGTGTTAGTGTTCGTCCTCCAGCTTCACTGTTTATGTTATGCTAACATAGCTGTGTCGCTAGCGATCACGTAGCACATCATTATATACCAGCTAGCCCAACTTCAGTAACCCTGCAAACGTCACTGCTGTTTAGTTTCCTGTCTTCATTTATGTTGGAAGTGATAGCAGAGCTGTACGTTTGATTTTTTTCAGAAATCTCTCAGTCAGAACATGCAATATCATGCTTAGGTAACTAGCGAAACGAGCGAGCTAACTTCCGCTAGCTTCCTGCTAACTTCTAACTCCGTTAAATGTAATAACTTTTGTTTTCATGGATGCCTGGAAGTTAAACTTCATAGTTACACCTGGTAAAGCAGCAATGCTGATCGTTTTATTAAAGATGAAAGAATTTAGACAGTTTTTAACTCTCAGTGATGCTGCAGTGTTGTTTGACCTGAAGCATACGGAGTTTAGGACCCAGATTACTCCCAGATTTAAGAGCATCTTAGTCCGACAATAACGACGGCCGCTTGCATGTTCTGCAAAAAAATGTGCTTTGTTGTGTATCTGATGGACAAACACCAAACCAGTTCCACATCACGGAAGTTGCACCATTTTTACAAACCAATTCTGGTTCATCTGTTTCACTCAACAATCGGCCATGTGCATGAAAACAAAGGCACTGCGCATGCGCGTTTTACTCCCATTCTATCGCGATATTTCATTTTCCTATCGTTGCCTAACATTATACCGGTATTACCGTGAACGGTATAATATGGCCCAGCCCTATTCATCAACATAGTTGAATTAAACAGGATTCCTAAAACAACTGTCATAAAACGCTAAGAACATATAAGAACATTTAAATGAGAGCAGAAATCTCTATGAACACATTAAAGCTACTAAAGTCTGGGGGTTGGTAAATGTTTTAAATTAATTAATTCATCGTTTACATGAATAGTTGATACGTTAATATTTAAAAAGTCTGTTTTCCCAAACAAAAGTACATTTAACGCACATGTGCTCATACAGATATTTTAATAATATTAACTGAGAAAAGTTGATCTACAGCACAATAAATCATTTGAAAGAATACCAATGGGTTTGACCTCAGTATGCTGGATTTCCTTTACATTAATGTAGACATTTCCTCTATAATTTGACACACAAAAGGTACAAATGGGTGCATAAAACTCAGAATCCTGAACAAATGCCTCATAAGGACAACCTAACCAACTCTTATTATAACATGTTGTCACGACTGCAAAATGTCAGTTATTGATCATATGCCCAGTGTCTTCTGCTGATCCGTATCAGGGTTTGGAATAAACTACTCGGGGTTCTTTGCTTTAAGTCCAGGCCTGGTTGACAGTGTAATCGAGTAATTGGACAGGAAATACTTGTCTCTTATTAATGAGCAGTAATAAATATTCAGTAATACTAGGGGTGCAACGATATTCGTATCGATATTGAACCGTTCGATACAGTGCTTTCGGTTCGGTACGCATATGTATCGAACAATACAACATTTGTAATTTATTTTATCAACTTTCCTTCTGACGATGCTGTCTGTGTGGAGCGCTCAGTGAATCTGCGTTCGACTACTCCGCCTAGGCTGCACTGTCGAGCGCAGATCCACTGAGTGCTCCACACAGAC
The DNA here is from genome assembly GCF_057382275.1 of Copadichromis virginalis. Classification (NCBI taxonomy): domain Eukaryota; kingdom Metazoa; phylum Chordata; class Actinopteri; order Cichliformes; family Cichlidae; genus Copadichromis; species Copadichromis virginalis. Next base: position 818,129 of record NC_140630.1, on the reverse strand, counting down.
AGCATAGACAGAAGGAAGAGCGCAGGGCACCTCCCCCACCCTCATTCAGATCTGGCGTTTGGAATTATTTTGGTTTTCATGTGACGTATGACCCTGAAGGTAAGCGAGTCATGGACTAAAGTAAAACAGTATGTTGGATGTGCCATGCAATGCTCAATTACATGGGTGGGAACTAGTGTGTTAGCGCAGTTAGCTCGTTAACGTGTTAGCCGTCTAGCCCCATGCACGGGGCGATCGGCGGTAGCTCGTTAACGGAGATTTGCCGTGTTGTGGCGTTAAGGTCATTTCAACGAGATTAACCTGAAAGCACTAGTGGGAACACAACGAATATGACTGCACATTTACTCCGACATCATCCTAGTGCAAAGACAAAAACAACAAGCATGCTACTAACTTTAGCCGAGTCATTTAGACAGCTGTTAGCACATGATTCTCCTTATGCTGCTGAGAATATAGCCCAGAAGAAGCGGATAGTATAGCTTTTATTTTGGAAAGAGCCATTTCTCTGTAATAAACTCTCTTTTCCAAAGATGAGTGATTCCTCAATCAGATACAGGGCTTGCAATATCGCTAGCCTGACATCCTGGGGCTAGCGATTTTTTTCAGTCGGGCTACCAAAATCTCTTTCCTGCCCGTCGGGCTATTGTAGGAAGGAAAAATATATGTCAATGCTTTTGCATTCTTTCGGAAATGTAGCTGGGTAATTATGTCATTGGCATCGGTGAGCCACTGTCAATATGTGACATATTGAAGTCGCGTTTGAATTTGCGCTTGTTTTTTTGCTTTCACTTTGCAATCGTGCGAACTGTGTATAGAGAGCGACAGCACTGATCTGTGAGTGATGATAATTTGTGCACCAATTCCTCTGACATCGTCTTATTAATCGTTAGCTTACTATGCAAACATGACAAGTGAAATCTCCCGCAGCAAGCTTAAACATGTGAGAGGTTGATCGCGCAGAGACTCGCTGAGCTTATGTGAGTGCGCGTGTAAAAGCATTTCAGTTCTGCTGAGCCAAATAAGACAGGTCAGGGTGAAGAAGTGACAGCCAAAGAAAAGCTTACCACAAAACGGAGAAGTTATGACAAATCAGACTATAAGGCAAAAAGAAAGTGCAGCTTTATGGTTTCATGGACAAAATTATTTCTGTGGCTGCAATATGACGAGCTAAATAACCAGGGCTGCACATAAGTGGTCCGCAGGTGCGCATTCACTGTCAAAATAAAAAACACGCACAAGGGTTAGGGTTAAATTTAAAAACTGTACTTTTGAGTTAAAATATATATTTATAATTTTAATAAATGACAAATTAAAAATGCATGAACATTTTTTTTGTATCGAAAAAATATCGAACCGTGACACCAAAGTATCGAACCGAACCGAACCGTGAATTTTGTGTATCGTTGCACCCCTAAGTAATACATATGTGTATGTGTGTGTATAAATGTGTGTATGTGTATAGATAGATAGATAGATAGATAGATAGATAGATAAGTCAAAGACCATATAGGATATATATATGCAGTCTAAATGAAGGCATAAAAAATATGTCTTTGCTTTGTTTCTGGAGGTTTTTGTGCTGCTGAAACAGACGTTATGATGGTGCAGGCATTAGTTAATATTAATGATAAATCAGTGTCCCGCCTTAAAAAAAAAAAAAGTGTACCTGGCCCAAGGACATTTTTAATGGCTTTCAAAAGCTTTTATTTTTATGTTTACAAATATGAATGTAATGTAATTATTACAATATTTTATATTATTTGACTTTTAAAAAAGTTACAAAAGCGTTTAAACGTTGATGGTCTGGTGCAACCATGCCCCCCATTAGCCTCAGCCCTGTTTCCTGCTGGTATGGCTTCCATGTAAAATGGGACGGCTGCCGTCAGCCTTCAGCACGCTGTACAATTTAAAGGTGGTGTCACATTAGGTTAACAGTTCATCTGCATATTTGAATACAGCTTGTTGGTTACTGCAGGTTTTCTCTGTGTAAAACACACAGTGGTGGATGGAGCAGCTACAAAGTTTCTTTTCTTCAGGTCAGAGTTTGTTGATCAGGAGCTTTGATGAAGGCGTCCTGCGTCGAGTTTATTTATAATCATATTATTGGAATGACTCGATGAATAGTTGCAGGCCTAATTAGGAGCAGAGCATGAGGTTTTAAAAGGGTTTGTGCTGCTTCCACTTAGCTGTGTGATGTTGAGTCTGGCTGGGCTGCTGCAGAAGCCCTGAGCCATGAGGCCAGAGAGCTGTTTTTTTTCTTTCCTGCTCTTTATGCAAGTGTCAGAGAAGCAAGCATGGACTAAAAGCCTCTCAGCAAACTGGAAGGAAATGACTTAATGGTGCTCAGGCCATCTGAGAGCTAAGCAGAAAGGATGCAACATGTGATAAAACCCATCTTCTAAAAACATTGAACAATCCTGCTTCTGAAATACTCTAATTTTGCCATCTTTTTTGTCTCATCAAACACATTACCAAACAGCAGCAGTCCACACTTATGATGAGGCAGCAATTTAGAGCTAAATGATAATCTCAAGTAACTGTTTGGAAAAGTGTGTTTCTCAAATAGTGCAGGTGCTGCATTCACAGTGTGTGTAGCCCTGCTGGAGGAGATGTGTGGTTTGTTTCCATTTGTCTTCAACATACTGCTTATATTTGGGAAAGGCAATGCCTTTGTCACAGTCTAAAGGTAGTGTGTGACATTGACTTTAGTGCAAAACCATTGAATTTATACATCACTGAATGTTCCAGTAATATAGGCCCATAAAATAAACCTGTAGTTTCTGGTGTCCTCTGCAGTTCATTTAAAATCCTGGAACTTGAACAACATGATGGTGGAGCTTGGTCTCAAGAGAACAAAGAAGCAAAGAAAGCATAATCAGCAGCATGGATGGGGCCAACTGTAACTTGGTCTGTTGGCGAGCTTTAACGTGGTGTAGACATGTCTCTAAAATAACAGTGTCTCTTATGTCGTCTTTCTTCACTTTGTTACACAGAACTATCTGAGAAGTGCTGAAACTTTGAGTTGCTTTGAAGAAAATACTTGGCAGGTGATTAGGTTAACCATTTGTCCCTTTTTACCATGGGCTGACTTCAGCCAATCAGATAAGCAAAAACATGGGATACAGACATTGGCTTGTCATGAAATTATTGTTTGTCGCTATGTAAGGAACATTCACAGTCACTGTGTAAAGCGCTCGTCTAAAACGTGCCCGTGATTAGTCCAACTGTGAGCACATGGCTGCCTGGTAAGATACACGTGATCAGTGTATTGCAACCTTTGACATCTCACAGATTCTGATGCTGCAGGTTTCGTCTCTCTGACCAAAATTCACTGAACCAGCAGCAAAAGAAGATCCAAACTCCGCTTCACGTGTGGATGAATTCCCTCTGACTTTTGCTGTTTTGCTTCCACCACGATGCTTCCACTTCCTGCACAGCTCTCGCTCTCTCTCTCTGTGTATGTGTGGGTCATGCTTTTATACTAGAATATATTTTACCATGGGTAATGGTCAATTGGATCTGTGTCTCAGGCCAGTTTTGACCAAGTATGTAGGAGGGAGCTAAAGAAAACGCGTCTTTGTCCTTCTGCCATGAAAGGCTAATGGGGTTCTGTCATCATCTTGCTGGGTGGGCAGCATGGACACTTAAGTTTGTAAATATGATGGCAGCAAACCACTCCAGTGTGAGCTGGAGGCCACCGCTTGATGACCCATCAGAGCCACATCCACATAAAGCAGAGATGGCATCCTAAGGCCACCGAGGTGAAAGCCTGTTGCCACGTGGCTTTGCTACAGGACGGCCTTCAGAGGTACAAACAAAACGTTCTTTAACCATCCTAATTATGTCGTTCACGGTGATGGGCGAGTCATCTCCTACGTTTCTATACTCTGGTATAGGAAGGCCTGTTGGTGGGATTGAAGACATCCTCAAAGTATCCCCCACATCACCTGACTACATCCTTAGTTGAAGTCAGTAGCACCTCACCCACACTACACCACGTGAGTAGAACACCGCTTTCCTGCTTGGAGTCGCCTGATGGCTTTTGAGGTTTTGCTTCAGCTACCTCAAGAACTTCACTCCTCTTGGAACGCTGGGGCTGGCACAGACTAACCAAGCCTAATAGGGCTCCTGTAGCGCCTCCCTGAGGTGTCAGGTGTCCACCATACCACTACAACTGGCACCAACCTTCTTGCAGACACACGTCTGTTCAGCCAGCTCACTTTGAACTAAGAATGTCCCCAGCCTCCCTCACAATGCTGTAGAGGTTCTGTTGAAGATCCTAATTAAAGATCTTCTGCACCGGGGCCTCTGCCAGATGTCCCGGACAGCTGGCAGCTCAGACTGGTTCCAGCCTGAGCTGTACGTTCAGCTGGCGTATCTTGCGGTGACCCAGTTCAAGGTTCGTACTTGACCACAGTTGAGCTTTGTTAGTATTAATCTCTGTCAGTAGAGTAGGAACATCAAGAATGATGCCTAATTTGACAATATTATTGAAAATAGAAAATATTTTCAACATATATATTGGCTTTTTTTTTTTTTATTTCCTGCTGTTCAAACTGTTACTGAGCAGTGATTCCAAAACCCACTCACCAAATCTCGAGCATGCTCAGCATCAGCCGCTGTTAGTTTAAAGGAAAGTCCAACATCACTACACTTTGAACAACGTCCAACCAGTTTAGGTTAGTATTTCAAGCCATCAAACAGTCTATAAGATCACAGTGTTGAGCTGGTTTTCCACTGCGATACCGACGTGACAGAGCTCTAAGAGAAGCAGCTTGAAAATCCACTCAGAGATGGAGCAGGAAAATAAACAAATAAAAAGGCTTTCTCATCAGACCAAGTCCTTTCTTTTAAGAGGCCTTTGTCTCTCTCATGTCAAATGCGACAAAAGCTATTAGCCCATGAAATGGCTTGTCTTTGTTTTAGTGGTGCATTCTGTCATTTAGTGCTATGAAAAGACATGGAGCAAGGCACTACATTTCTTTGTGAAGATTTAATTATTGGTAATAATGTAGTCACGATAAACAAATGTCTCATCTGTCACTATGAAAGTAATTTCTATAAAATCAATGTTATTTTTTGCAACAGTTCTATAATCCACATTCTAATTAGGTTTAAGCAGCTAGCTTGTCAGTAGGAAAAAAGACTCTTGCGTGGGCGTTTGCCATTCTTTTCATGAAAGAACATTAAAATGTACGCTAAGGATCTGACACCATTTCAGTCTGTTGCAAGAACAGAAACCAATCAGCACACACTAGTTTCACTGACCACTGACGGCTCACTTCCTGAAATTCCTCACCTTAAGAACTGGTGGCTCTTGTTAGAAGAAATGCAATGCAGGAAATTCTCCACTGCAGAACTTCCCATAAACCTAGGACTGTAAGATTAGCATGATTTTGTTTAGCTTTAAACACCCCGATGATTAAATGTGCAGTGACTCGAGTGTGCCCCAGCTCACAGCAGATCTTTACTGTTCGCAGGACCTCCTTTACGAGTGTGGCCTCTTTTGTTCTCTACTCGCACTCGATACTTTCTGTTTATTGAATAGTTCAGTTTCCGTTTCTTTTTGGTCATCACTCATTTTATTGCACATGATTACTTAGAGTTTTGAAACGCGCTGCTTCCATTTCTTGTTTGTTTTGACAGAAATAGTAAATGTGTATATTTTTCATGTAATGATCCCTTAAAAAAGGTGTCTTGTAATTTATTATAATAATGCATTTAGGTTCGCAGATAGCTGTCATAGAATACAGTATGTTTGGCTTAGCTTGATGTTATAAAAGCGCGAGGGTGCTGCACATAATTAGCACCGAGTTCTGTGGGAAACCCGTCTTTGTCTACAGGATGTATTTGGGAACAGCTTGTAAGGGCTTCTTTGTTGGACCGCTCTGAAGCCTCTGTCCCAGACCTTATCTTGACTCTAGTCTGGGACTACCCCGCAGGATGTGTTTATGTATTTTGAATCTTTTAATTCATTAATGCTTTTTTTTTTGTTTTTAAAAAGGATTTCTTAAGTTTGTGTAAATTGTCTTTGTTACGTGCTTAGAATGATGAAAGAAATAAATTGAATGGATAAGCTAGCACAATAAAATGCTCTTCATCTGCTCCAAATAGCAGGAGGCTGTTGCTCTGTCAAAGCCCAGGCGTCGAGCTATTGTAAGTAAAGCACTAGGCTATCTGTGTGATAACCAGCTGCCTCTCTGTATAGTCGCTGGTTTTCCTCTACTAGCAAAAGGGCCCTGCATACAAGAGACCCCACTCTGTTAGAACATTTGCTCCCGGTTCATGCCTGATTACGTTTCCTCCCAATCAGTGCAGTGTGGTAGGAAGTCGTCTTTATATGGAGTACCTGTGCACCTGCAATGTTAAAAGCCTGCCTCATTTTCTAGTGGTGTCAAACCCAGATGCTGCCCACATGTCAAAACACAGATTGTGTGCTGATTGGTTGGTGAAGATGTGCCTGTACCCGCGGCTGTTTCTGACACCCCGCCCCCTGATTTTAAAATGTTTTCATTTCTTTGATTTATTCCAAAAGTCTGTCATTGGTTAACAAAACATTCAACTTGTCCTTCATCTGTTTGCATCATTTTAGTTGCACTATTTCATTTTCCCCTCTCTAATGTTGAAAGCACAAAGTAGTTTGCGCAGGATAAAAATAATGTCAGGATATTTTTCCAGTGCTTGAACTGCATCACGGCACAGTTGGATGAAACATCACATTCTGATCTGTAGAAGCAGACGTTGATTCCACTTCATGATGCAAAAGCCAAGCAAGGCTTTCCTCCCAGTGTGAGGACTAGTAGTTACAGCTGATGAACCACACTCGTTGTAAATAAGGGGAATAAACAAAGTCAAGTATTAATTTTGGTAAGATCTACTGATTTGAGTTTCCTCTTTTGAGAAAATCAAAGGGATCATGTGCCAGTAATCATCATGCTAAAGCCCGAGTCGCTCTCTGGTGCCTCCGTCAGAGTGAATGTTAGGCGTGGAAAATGCTCGTACGAATGGGTGTGAATGAGGCAGAATGAGGTTCGGGCTGAAACACACAGACAGGAAACACTTTGTTCATTCGGCTAAAACGGTGTGTTTTAATGCAACGTTTAGCAGTGTAGGTTTTTGGTTGATATGCAGTTCCATGATCAGCAGACAGGTTTGGGCTCCACCGTCAGAGACTGTGGCTGGCAAAGGTAGATTGCACTCTGCTCCACAGTGTTGGTGAAGTCAGCAGGACCACCTGCAGCACGTTAGGCTAACCCTCCAGGTCACAGCTGATCTCTGCTGCTGCAGCTCGAGATGCTGGAGCTGAATGACATTAGCAACTGTTAACAGCAGCAACCTCAGAATAAAGTATTCAGCTGTTTATTTTGATGCAGTCCATCAGGTGCGGTCTACGTCTGTAAACAACAGGCCAGCTGATTCAGAGTGACAGATAGTTTTGGTAGATGTGCTGGCAGTCTGCGTCGGGCTAACTCGTATGAATACCATTAGCTGAGGGTTGTCGTGTGTGTGTGTGTGAGTGGGAGAGCTGGTCGTAGGCTTTAATCAACTAGCATTCCTATGTCCAGTGGGGCTGTGGGAATCCCGTGAAGTAGAGGCTAAGACGTGATTGTGAGAGTGCACATCACAGCAGCCACTGCTTTGTAGCCCTCGCTTATTGTCAGAATGATGATGCTCCCCCATTTCCATCCTAGGCCAGACTCCCCCTTTCCTCCCTTCTCCTCCCCTTGAGTTCCCCCCCTCTTTCTGCTGGGAAATTGAATTGTGTTGGAATGCTCTGTGCCTCTTTTCTCTGGCACTTGAATGGGCTCTTTAGTATTTCACACCAAGGTGTCCTTCAGGGTGCGAGGTCAGGCTACCAAAACAGCTTCTAGTGGCGGATTAGGACCAATTAACATCTTTGTACACAAAGGGCTCTGGCAGCTGAACAGGCTGCAGGGTGACCCACGCTGCTGTTGCATGCCAAACCAGGGGAACGCTGTACTTGAGCTGAAGTAGCAAAAGAGGGGTGGAGAAAGTTTTCTAAACCTATTGGGAAATGTTGCTACTTCACACCTCATGAACATATAGCCCATTGATGAGTCGTTACCTTGTGAAATGAGAGAGCAAACCACTTATTTTTTTTCCATCATCACAGTTATACATAAGAGTGTTCCCTGAACTGTTGTCTTTTTTTCTTCCCCTTTCATGTAATGATGGGTTAGCGTGTTGGGCCAGGGTTAGGCCTTTAATCCGACTGGAGCTGCTCATTCAGAGCCTGTACACACTTTAGACTTTGTGCCACCGAGGCGTCCGTTTGTTGTGATCGACGAACGCCACGAAGGCTCGTTCTAACGTTATGTTAGTACTGATACAAGTTATTTCAGTACTTGGTAAAAACTAAAATTAGATTAAATACTCTGACTTGCAGTACCAGCTGTTTAACTCGTTACTCTTTGACACGCTGTGCAGCTCCAAAATGTCTCTGAAATAATGCTGTGACTGTTTTACCTGATAGGACGTCGACCAGGGCAACGCACCAGACTTGTGGATTCCTTGTTACATAGTAACATTTTCCTTGCACCGTTATTATTGCCTCTGAGTATAATTACCCTGATGCATCTCTTTTGAGGCCTGTCAGCAATTTCTAGTTTAAGTCTGTGCTGTGTTCATAAACATGGCTAATCTGTTAGGGTAATGCTGATGCTATGAATATTCACTGGAATTGTCAAATAAAGCTTTTTTGTTATGTAGTGTAAAGCGCTTTGGTAAAGCTCTATACAAATACAGGCCGTTTACCATGTAACTGTTTAAGGTTTAAAGTATAAACATGCCAATTATTCCAGGAATGATAATGTAAAATAGTTCTGGGAGCTGTCAGTCGTCCTTGTCAGGAGCTACAGATTCACCGTGTGACGTGCTCTCCAGTTGTACACATTTGAGTTGTTTCCCTCTTTTTTTAAAGGGCTGGCTGTGTAGTTACACACTCTGCCATCATGCATGTGTTTCAGAAAAGCATAATGACTAAACATAGAGCCTGCATCTCTGTAAACAGAATATTGTTTTCTGCTGTCAGATTATGTGCACTATACACAGCCAGCAGGTTGTTATCACAGATACATGTTGGCTAGTATGTACTGGATGCAGACGACATTAAAATGGTTGGTTAAGTGAGGCCGTGTTGTTCACAGGAATATGTTTTAGCTGTAAGGTTAATGAAGAGTGCCTTTAAGAGACTGTGCAGGCTTACACAGCATGTCAGAGTTTTGGAAACGCCTTCAATGACCTATTTGAGCATTTGGAAGCTTTCCTTACACGCGTGTTCATTTCTCTAAACTACATGTGTAGAATGTCCTTACAGATCTGATCCAGAGTTATATTTCTCTTCATTTTCTGCACCAAACAATATGAGCTGGAAACCTTCCCAGCTAGAAAGTATCACTGCTGTTCCTTCGTATTTCAGTTATGTGTCAGGTTTATATGCAGAAGTCAGGCGTTGCTGATCGGCTGTGCTGGCTGTCAGGAGGGCGGGGATATCCGTGAGGTTTGATAACACTGGTGTTCTCTATACTGGTTCAGTGTTCTTTTATTATTTGGTCAGAGTGGTGCTCTGTCGTGTTGTTTAAGGAAAGCTGTATATTAAATGATGAAACCATGGACTTCCTGCCTGTCAGTGGGAAATGAGCAAAGCAAAGGTCATCTGTAAATCCCCCCCCTCGCGCTGCAGTGCAAGGCCTTGCAGAACAAACAGAGACAACTTGAGTCATTCACTGGAAAGTGGACCCTGAGGCAAGAACTGAGATAAAGGCTGTTTGGAGTAAAACACATTTTATTTTGGAGAGGAAATTTTATTTATTTCTTTATTTTTTGTGTTTGTCCTGCCCTTGGTTTTCATCATCACACTTGAGCCACCTTTTATCGCACTAACTCAACAGTCTGTGCCCCATCCTCCCAGCACCACCTCCCATTCAAACCTCGTGTTCGACACACAGACGCACACAGTGTGTGTCTGACTAATAGAGGGTAAAATGCAGGTGTGTGTGGGAAATGGCTGCAATACTGTAGCGCATTGACAGGTTATTTTGTTGGCCCCTGCCTAATTAGTGGCATAGTGGATGCACCCCGCTAAGCTTTAGTGCTTTATGTTCGTAGCAGTCTGCTCTAATTTCCCCGAGCCTTTGATATCAGCCCAGAGATTGACAGTTCACACATAAAGAAGAACAGCAGACCCTGATAGAAACAATGCCGCCACCTTCAGTCCCCCACTCCAACGCTCCCTGCATGTCTGCATTTTACCACCCAGCTCTACAGATGTTCAGAGCAGAGGAATGGCTGAACATGATTTGATTGTAATGTTTGCATGGCACATTTTATTGCTTACTTCACAGAAGCAGGACACTCTGCTGCTCTTATGTGGTCTGAAAGCAGTTCTGTTCAAACGCTCCTTATTTACACTTTGTAATATTACCGTCATTTATGGGTTTGTTTAACTTATTGTCTGCTGCCACACTAGAGTAGAGGCTGCCTGCTTTTGGATTTTTAAAGCCGGCGATCATTGTTAGGTGCAGCTCTGCAGAAGAAACTGAACGAGTGGAGTTTTAATGAACTCGCTGCTTCCAAAAATATTCCTTCATTGGGTGTTTTTGATAATAGTGATGGAGAACAGTGTGCAGCACAGTGCAGAGGGTTACACTTGAGATGGGCGTAGAGCACAGTGAATATGTGGACAGTAATGCTTAATGTGGTGTTGTCGGTGACGGCAGTGTTTTTATTATCTGATTGAAAGAATTCGGATTAGACTGAATTTATTTTGACTCTCATGGTAATGACATCAGCCCTGCATTTGCTCCGAATGACCTGGATTCTCAGTCACATTGACCATCATCATCATCATTATTATTATTATTATTATTATTATTATTATTCAGGGCACAGTCCTAACAGGTAAGCACCTTCATTCCCACACCAGATGGAGACCTGTCCTTGAGTCTGTTGGAGGTTACTTCCTGTTAAAGTGCCAGATGCTGCTCTCTAATATTCTACAATCGTTGCCTTACGCTGACGAGACTGTTATGATAGAAAGGTAATTGAATTAATTACAGGTGATAAACTGCTTGTGTGAATGCTGTGTACAGTAAAAGGCTTGAGTACTGCAGTAGAGTAGAAAAGCATTGTCCATTACTGTTGTACTGATGTTACGCTGCAGTCGCACACATTCAGGGATATGGCATTTTTTTCTGTTTTTATAGGATACTCTGACGCCTTCACACGTTGCAAACAGGCACACAGCTCCTCACCTCACTAACAGCTGAAGTATTCGTATCACACTTTAGGAGGAAAGTATTAAACACTTATTGATGTTTACCTGTCCAGTTTAACTGTAACAGCCCCGTCAGCCGTCTTCTTTCATTAACGTAGTGGACTGTAGTTAATAACTGGAAAAATTAGTCCGAGTGTTTTTGAGATGTTTGCTATTCTCATGTTGCAGGATGGGATCAGAATCCTTCTTATGGTTTCAAAAATGGTATCGAGTATTTTTGTGGATATCAGTATTGAGTTTGAAATTGTAATATTGCGATAACCCGAATATGAAGTATTTAATGTATATTTTTTGAACATCTGCTCCGGTTCTCATGAGTCGTGCGTTTTTATTGATTCGTGTGATTGATTGTGTGACGGTGTAATCAAACAATGTAAAATTCCTCCATTTCTTGACCTGACATTTGGCTTTTTGTGACATTTTAGGGCTGAAAGTGCAGTAAAATTGTTCTCACAGCAAAAGGTCAGCCTGCGGTGATTAGCAGTTTTGGCTGTGGAGAAGTCTGCTTATTGCACTGATGATAGGTGGCTTGCTCGCTGCAGAAGGAAATTGAAGTATTGTGTGTTATTTTCCTGTTCTGCTGTCTGTTGAGGTTCAGAAATGAGTAACCCGTCTCTCTCCTATTCCAGCCTACTCCACTGTATCAGGTGTAAATGGACCCCTGGTGATCCTGGATAACGTGAAGGTAAGGCTGCAAAGAAATTCTGTTTTTATCAGGCTTTCTGTCCGTGGTGCTGCTAACACTCGTTCATCTATTGTGCAAATCCTCTTACAATATGTATTAATTAGGTTGCAAATAGTGGCGCTGTCGCTCGGTAAACTCCAAATGTTTGTAGAAGTCAGTATAATTCAGCACTTTACTAGCCGGTGTGCTCTTTTATAATAATGATAAAAACGTGTTTTTCTGTTGCTGTAGTAACAGTGTTGAATCTCTTTGAATTAGTTCCCCAGGTATGCTGAGATTGTTCACCTGACCTTGCCAGACGGTACCAAGAGGAGCGGACAGGTCCTCGAGGTGATTGGAACCAAGGCAGTTGTTCAGGTAAGAAATAGTGAGTGGAAACTAAAGCATATCAGCTGACAGCCTCTGTGCTGTAAGCTCTGTGCTCTGTGCAATTGCATTTTGCTATCCTTACTTGTGCTCATGCCCCAATGTCCAGTTTGTTTGATTACTGCTTGATGATCGTGGCCTGCTTGAAAGGTGGGCCCAGGTTTGTTTCGGTTGGACTCAGGTAAGGTACATATGCCTTAGCATGGATCTTCATCCTTCCTCAATGACAGCTCATGCCATTAAAATTGCTTTGTTATACATAAAAATACTTTTCCTGTTAAGCTGCCAAATACATGAAATGATAAGATGATATGGGGACCAAAGCATACACAAAAATCCAAACCTGGTTGGGCACCATTCAAGGTCCTAAAATACATTCATTAACCATGCAAACACTGTAACTTACTATTATGTTGTCTGAATGCTCCATAGTAGCATACTAGCCTTTTTCATACTAGCCATAATAACCTGACAGAAGAAAGAAATGTTCCATGCAGAGACCAACAGCACCTCATACAGCTTTGCATGGTGGTTGGTTGTGACATGATGGTTGAACCAACCAATCAGCAGATATAAAGAGGTTATGGTTGGAGGCGTCTCACCAAATGAACATAAAACTGAAAAAGAGCCTGGCACAGCCACCGCACGAATCTACAAACACAGACATGCACCATGAGCGCACACAGCCACACAAAAGAAGGGATAGCACAGCCGTAGACTCGACAATGCAACATCAAAGGAAATTGTATCTACATTTAACATTATCATGATCAAGTAGTCAATAGTTCAAAATAGCTAAACTGCAATTTAACTTACTACTGATAATTAGAGCAGGAGACAACAGTTGTAGGTCTTTGATCACTGTGCTGTAGTTTCATTTTAGCAAACATGTCCGTGTAGAGCACCTAAAACAAAGGCTGTGCATATTTAACCCTAACCCAAACAGTGACTCTCATAAACCAGCACTGTTTGCCTAAAGTGAGCATTCCTATCCATTTTTGTAGTATTTGCATTTATTTATTCATCTATTGCCTTCGCTGTCCGGCACTGTAGCAATCAGAATTATTGTCTGAAGGCCAAGAAACATGCCCAACAGATTTATTTTCCTAAGTAGACCATTACGACTTCGCTGTACTGGTCCACTTGATTGTCATATTTCATTTCACCTTTATTATTTATTTATTTTTTACTTTCACATTTTTAACAATAGAAACAGACAGGACCGGGGGATAGGAGAGGAAAAGACGAAGAAAAGAGAAGTTGGGAAGAGGCTGAACAAAAGGAGAGGGAAAGAAAAACGGAGGGCAAGAGAGACGAGAGAAAAGACACACAAACCCGCTCGATCACCTGCTGGGGAAAAGAACAAGCAAAAAGGGAACAACGCTGTAGGAAAACCACAGCGACAACCTAGATAAGCATAAGTAACACTAAATAATAAATATTGAATGTTACTGAGCAGCACACAAAACCGACAACGAACCATATGTTTAGAGGCAGCAGCCAAGGAGTTTACAAGGTTTCTCCACGTAACTGTCTAATAGTAGGTGTGGGGAGCCATAGCCCTGCCCCCAATGACATTAAGCAGGCATGGAGTAGATCCAAGTCCCAGACATCTAGAGGCCCTCCAGAGCACGAGAGCCCCAGGAGGACCACCAGAGGGGCAGCCGCAGCACCCACCTAGAAAAGAGCCGAGGAGAGCCGCAGACGGGGGGGGGGGGGTCACCCAGCAGCCACAGGGCAGAAGCTACAGGGGGCTGCGGCAACGTGCCTGCAGACTCCACTGGTAGCCGGCTATGCCAGGGTGGTCTGAACCCCAGGCTTAGAGGCCAGAGATCTGAGGGCCTCACACACCCCTGAAGGGGCCCGTCTGAGCCACAGGCGCCAGGAGCCGCCAACCAGCCGCCAGGAATGAGCCAGTACACGCCCGAGCCCCGGACACCAAGAACCACCAACGCACCGACGGGTTGTGGCATCGGACACCAGCAAGGAGTGTGGCGAGGTCGCAGCACATGGCCCCGCCCCTCCCTGAGCCTGGGTCTGCCGGAGGTTTCTTCCTGTTAAAAGGGAGTTTTTCCTTCCCACTGTTGCCAAAGTGCTTGCTCATAGGGGGTCATATGATTGTTGGGTTTTTCCTCTGTATCTATTATTGTAGGGTCTATCTTACAATATAACACGCCTTGAGGCGACTGTTGTTGTGATTTGGCGCTATATAGATAAAACTGAGTTGAATTCCCGGCCCCCCACCCCAGACTGCAAACAGAGAACGGGGATGTAAAGAAGCACTCCCAGAACCCCAAATCCCCAAGTCTACCCCAGAGCCACGCAGGGACAGCTAGGGTTACCAAGTCGGTAACCTATGTCTGCCGACACAGACCCTCCCCCAGCTGTGCTGCACGCAGGTGCCAGAAAAACACCACCCAAGAGCCACCAGCATTCCATCCAGGTCATGACCACAGCCCCTGGGTTGTAATTTTCAGGTGTATTGCCTTGACTATGTGAGCAGCTGTTAGAAGCCCATCTTGAACATCCATTGACTGTATAGTGCACTCTATGTAGTATTTTATATTGTATTAGTTGTAGACTGGGATTCCTAAACAATTTAAGTTTAAAGGGAACTCATCCCTGAGCCTGAGTTAATCCATATTATGGATTGGAGGTGCTGAATCTCATTCCCACAGCTTCATACTCATACTTCCAATGCAAGCTGGAGGCCATCAGCTGATCAAGCCAACAGAATCACATAATCCGCTAAAAGCAGAGATGAGATTCTGAGACCACCCTAGTGGAAGGCCTTTGACTACTTGGCTACCCCCATAACTTCCATCTATAAAAATTACAAACAGAATGGGTCACAAAGTGCAGCCGGGCAGAGTCATCACACACCGGGAACAAGTCCAACTTATTGCCAGCTATGCGGACCAAGCTCTTGCAACGGTTGTAGAAGGATTGAATGGCCCGTAGCAATGGGCCAGACACCCCATACTCCCAAAGCACCTCCCACAGGACACCCCGAGGGACACGGTCGAATGCCTTCTCCAAGTCTACAAAACACATGTAAACTGGTTGGGAAAACTCCCATGCACCCTCAAGTATCCTTGAGAGGATCAAGAGCTGGTCAAGTGTTCCACGACAGGACAAAAAACCGCATTGTTCTTCCTGTATCGAAAGTTTGACTAACGGGCGGACTCTCCCTTCCTGCACCCAGGGAGGCTGAGTAGTGTGATCCCCCTGTAGTTGGAACACACCCTCCGGTCCAGCTTCTTAAAGATAGGAACCACCATCCCGGTCTGCCCATCCAGAGGTACCGTCCCTGATCTCCAAGCAACATTGCAGAGGCGTGTCAACCAAGACAGCCCTACAGCATCCAGAGCCTTCAGGAGCTCAGGGCAGACCTCATCCACCCCAGGAGTTCTGTTTAACTGTCTCAGTGACCTCACACCTAGAGCTGTCCCCCTCATCCCCAGACTCTGCTGCCTCCACGTTCCAGTGGGATTAAGGAGGTCCTTGAAGTATTCCTTCCACCGCTGACAATGTTTCTAGTCGAAGTCAGCAGCTTCCCCCCCACTATACACAGTGCAGGTAGAGCACCGCTTTCCCCTCCTGAGTTGCTTGACGGTTTGCCAGAATCTCTTCGAGGCAGTCCAAAAGTCTTTTTCCATGGCCTCTCCGAACCCCTCCACACCCGAGTTTTTGCCTCAGCTACTACCCGAGCCGCGTTCCGTGAACTCTGGTACCTATCAGCTGCCTCCGAAGTCCCACAGGCTAACCAAGCTCGGTAGGCCTCCTCCTTCAGCCTGGCGGCTCCCTTCGTCTCTGGTGTCCACCATTTGGTTCAGGGATTACCACCACTACAGGCACCAACCACCTTGCGGCCGCAGCTCAGTGCAGTGGCTTCGGCAGTGGAGATGCTGAACATGGTCCATTCGGACTCAATGTCCCCAGTCTCCCTCAGACTGCTGTTGAAGCTCTGCCAGAGGTGTGAGTTGAAGATTTCACGAACCGGGGCCTCTGCCAGGCATTCCCAGTGCCCCCAAACGTATGCTGAGGGTGCACTGTCTGGCATCCTCCCCTGCCACCTGATCCAACTCACTACCAGGTGGTGATCAGTTGACAGCTCACCCCCTGCCTTTACCCGAGGGTCCAGAACATGTGGAATTTCTCATTAATTCTAATCTTATCATTCTCTAATAGCACCAGGCTAAGATTAATGTTAACCTAATGCATAATCCTGAACATTTCAGCATGTAGCAGCAGCTTATTTGAACCATGTATCAACCCTCAGAGACTACTGTGTAGTGTCTGTAATTGTTAGTGAGGGGAGGAGCTCAGTGCCGGACTGTCTGCAGCTTTGCCATGTGAAGTCACGCGTCAGCTGACGGGAGCAAAGGCAGCACTGTTGGTGTCTGTATTGCAAATGAGTTCCATATTAATTCTTATATTGATTAATATGTAAGCATTGAGGGATTTGTTAATGAATTCATTTTTTTGACAACCCTGATAATCACTATCAGTAAACATGTAACTAGACATGCTGAGGATGTCTTTGCTACCTTTCTGTGTTGCTGCAGGTGTTTGAGGGAACATCAGGTATTGATGCCAAGAAGACAGCATGTGAATTCACTGGTGATATCTTGCGTACCCCGGTGTCAGAGGACATGCTAGGTATGATCAACGTGATTTAATGATTAAAATGCTATAGCACGCTGAATTAATGTAGTCAGCTTTTTTCCTTGTTACGCTAATTTCTAAATAAACTGTAAAATCAAATAATTTAATCAAAGCTTTTATTTTAATGTTCTTGAATCTCAATCACTGTGACTCAGTACAACACAAGGTTACATACATTTGAATGGAAGCAAAAAGTAGAGATGCTTTTTCTTTGTTTTCTTTGTTTCTGTCATCACTAACACGAGTTTATAATTGCTGGCACTTGTCAAAGTAAAGTAGCACAAAGTAGACAGAATGTGCTTGCAGGTCTCATCTCATTAAGCAATGATGTAATGTCTAAATGCCTCCTTACCAAAATATTTCCTTTTATAGGTCGTGTGTTCAATGGTTCAGGCAAACCTATCGATCGCGGGCCGACTGTTCTGGCTGAAGATTACTTGGACATCATGGGTATGTTAGCCTCTTACTTTCCTGCTGCTAAGTCATATAAGAATGCAGTGTCATAAACGGAAACTTCATTTAGGTACAATGTCCTAAAAAATCACCAAATAGTTATTGTTAGGGTTTTATTATTATTATTATTATTATTATTATTATTATTATTAATAATAATAATAATAATAATAATAATAATAATAATAATATTGACCAAAGCTCACTCAGCAGTGTATTCTGTACTGTTTTACTGTCCCAGGTGTGAACATGAGTGAAATACCACAATAACATTAATAATTTTTTTTACTCATTCATTTTTTGCTAATACAGTTAAGTGTCCTTTTTAATAGTGTTAAACTGTTTTCTTCAGCCTGAGTACATTTTGTCTCCTTAACAAATAAACATTTCAAGAACTTTAGCTTCATTTGTGAGAAATGAAATGTTTTACGTAAACCAAACGTAAATGGTGGTTTACGACACCAACTCTTTGCCATCTATAATCCAGTTTTGAGATCCCTTCCCAGACGCCTTAACACCCACTCACATCCTGGGCCATCTGACCTCAGGAAATCACATGATAAGGTGGGGCCAGGTTTCACAATGAGCTCACCCGAAACTCTGGCTGATTGGGACCCACACCCAGTTTCACACCTTGGCTCAGGCGATTAGAGGATCATCAGGGGGTCCTTTTGTCCCTCTGTGGGGGGTCACTCCCACTAGGTTTATATCTGGGACTCTCCACCATTTGACCTTAGAACTGAAGAAGCTTCTCGGATGAGAGGTGAAACGTCTTCAAGTAACTTAAAGAAGTCCAGACGCTTTTCTTTGCAAGCTCCTTTGACTTTAACAGGAAATGTTTTTATTTTGAAGTTTAGGAAATTATCCTAGCATTCTGCTACTCGCGGAATAGCAAGTAAATGTTCAAATGTTGAGTACACAACAATAAATGCCAGTCTGCTCTCATTCTGCAATCAATCAATTTATTTATGAGCACATGTACAAACAACACAGGTTGATTAAAGTGCTGTACACAGTAAAAAGTAACACAGACGAAGAACAAAACCAAAGCTAGTGAGCAAAGCTGTGTTTCAGATGGGTTTTAAGGATGTCGAGTGTTGGAGAGATCCTGATATGAGGAGGCCGACTGTTCCAAAGTTTGGGGCCGGTCTCCTCTGAGCTTTAGTCTTATCAACCTCTCAGCTCACCCATGTGTGCCAGTTTTCATGGCTGTTTTGGCTGAGCCATTTAAAGTTGGCTCGGCTAACATTATGTCAGGTTGGTGCATAAGATGAGCCATCGTGTTCATGAAATTCCCAGAGTATTTACATGTATGTAATAAAATATCGATACTCTGTGTCCGTGTGTTGAGCCAGTATTCCCAAATATCACTATGCTATAGATTTTTCCCATACCGCTACAATAAACCCAACCAGTCAAACGTTTGGGGTCCTACAATCCTACATTTACCATCAATACTTTATCCACACAGTGCATTGAATATTAATGCTGTTGTAAAAGGTAGAAACAGTAGATGATACTTCAGTAATCACAGCCATGGGTCCTTTTATAAAGTGATCTGGAAGTATTTAAGTCCTTTCTTCTGGAACAGTCTTCCATAGGTTGGATGGATATGATGGTCACTCTTTGCATGTCATGTGATCAGTCTGCATCCATAGGAGCTTGATAAGATTAACCCTAACCCCGGTCAACAGGACAACACCTAACCACTGCTTCTCTTAATGGTTTATACTTAGCGCCGTGCTGCAGCTCGTGGTCACACTACAGGGCCACAGTGGCGCTAATCCTGTGGCAGCTACACGGTTTGACATGCTGTTGTGAAATATTGATAGATTAGTGCCGGTGAACCACATGAGTGAGAGTTCCTGAGAGCAGGTCTCTGTGCACATCCTTGGTTAACCCCTTTCAAAGTCACTAATGAGTTGTGACTAATTCTCTGCACCCCCCATTGCTCATGGCGGTAGACCAGGTTATCCACTAATTGAAAGGCCTGTCAGATGTTTTCTGTGCCAGATACTGACCTGTGTAAGACGTCTGCATTTGACTTTAAGCAGGCGGTAGGACTGGGAAAGTGCTCTATAAGTGCAGTTACCCTTTGATCATATAGTAAGCAAGCAACGGCTTAATTGGCAGAATTCCTAACAGTCATTTGTCTAATGTAGCTGTTGTCCTTGCACTATTATTTAATTACTGCAGCTCAGAAGAGCGTGTTGAAACTGTAATAGGAAATATTTTCATTGACTCAGTATGTAGTCACTGTAACTAGAATATAAACTGTGCTCAGCAGAGTTTTATTGGAGCACATGAATGTACAGTGTAAGTTAGCTTCCACAATAACACGATATAATTGCTTCTGATTGTTCACATCAAATTAATAATCTCACTTTCCATTTAAGCAGTTGCACAGCCTTTTACTTTCTATCACCATTTTCTTACTACGTTTTTTCTGTTGCGTGTTTTGTCTGGTCAAGTCTGTGGGACTGACCTGTATGATGAACAGTGAAGTGTGCTATTGCTTCCTTTGTGTCCAGCTGAATACGTGTTTCTGTCTCTCAGGTCAGCCCATCAACCCTCAGTGCCGTATCTACCCTGAGGAGATGATCCAGACTGGCATCTCAGCCATTGACGGCATGAATAGCATTGCTCGAGGACAGAAGATCCCCATCTTCTCTGCCGCTGGGTTGCCCCACAATGAGGTGAGATCAGCATACCATTTTATTTCTTTAGTGACAACACCAAGAAGTCTCAATGCTGGTAAAATGCTGGGCCACTAGGTACCACTGGAAGTGCTGAATATCTCCTTTTATCTTTATTGAGAATCAATCCCCATCGTAAACACCAGAGCATACCTGAGTATTAGCTGATATAAGTGTGTTTAGCATTATGTTCATGTAGTGTTTGGTGTCTCTGTAGTGGCTTCAGAGTGAACTCGGATAGCATCTTCACATGATGCCACTCGAGTCAGTGTCAGTTTAGGCAGAAGACTGAAAATGAGGTGACCCTTCCCACTGCATGTAGTCTGTTGCAACAAGAATAACTTCATTAAACCTATTGCATTACTTCCTGTGTTCATTTGGTATTGCAAGCAGATTTTGACAAGGAAGAAGTGCATGGAGTAAAACACAAAAGTAATGTGTCTCTGTCCGGTTTGTAAGTCTGACATCATTATCTGTTTCTGGGTCCTAAACTCCGTCCCTTCAGGTCCCAAAGTCAAACGAACACTGCAGCATCACTGAGAGTTAAAAACTGTCTGAATTCTTTCATCTTTAATAAAATGATCAGTGTTGCTGCTTTACCAGGTGTAACAATTAAGTTTAACATCCAGGCATCCTTGAAAACAGGATTTATTACATTTAACAGAGTTAGAAGTTAGCAGGAAGTTAGCTCGCTAGCTTCTACCTAAACATGATGTAGCATGTTTGACTGAGAGATTTGTGAATAAATTCAAACGTACAGCTCTGCTATCACTTCCAGCATAAATGAAGACAGAAAACTAAACAGCACTGACGTTTGTAGGGTTACTGAAGTTGGGCTAGCTGGTATATATATATACCAGTGTATATATAACAAATTTCCCACGTGTGGGACTAATAAAGGTTATCTTATCTTATCTTATCTTATATAATGATGTGCTACTTGATCGCTAGCGACACAGCTATGTTAGCATAACATTAGCATAGTGAAGCTGGAGGATGAACGCTAACGCTAACGCAGCAATTTCCTAATGTTTCCTAATGTTGTAAACCTGCTCAACATTTGGCAATAAAACCCTTCTGATTCTGATTCTTCTGATTCTGAACTTTTAAGGGAAAAATGAATGAGAGACAAATTAGTAACAAAAATATTAGTCCAGCAGTACCATTCTCAGTTTTATTGCCATTGCTACAGTGGGGCAAAAAAGTATTTAGTCAGCCACCGATTGTGCAAGTTCCCCCACTTAAAATGATGACAGAGGTCAGTAATTTGCACCAGAGGTACACTTCAACTGTGAGAGACAGAATGTGAAAAAAAATCCATGAATCCACATGGTAGGATTTGTAAAGAATTTATTCGTAAATTAGGGTGGAAAATAAGTATTTGGTCACCTCAAACAAGGAAAATCTCTGGCTCTCACAGACCTGTAACGTCTTCTGTAAGAAGCTTTTCTGTCCCCCACTCGTTACCTGTATGAATGGCACCTGTTTGAACTCATCATCTGTATAAAAGACACCTGTCCACAGCCTCAAACAGTCAGACTCCAAACTCCGCCATGGCCAAGACCAAAGAGCTTTCGAAGGACACCAGGAAAAGTATTGTAGACCTGCACCAGACTGGGAAGAGTGAATCTACAATAGGCAAGCAGCTTGGTGTGAAAAAATCAACTGTGGGAGCAATCATCAGAAAATGGAAGACATACAAGACCACTGATAATCTCCCTCGATCTGGGGCTCCACGCAAGATCTCATCCCGTGGGGTCAAAATGATCATGAGAACGGTGAGCAAAGATCCCAGAACCACACGGGGGGACCTGGTGAATGACCTGCAGAGAGCTGGGACCAAAGTAACAAAGGTCACCATCAGTAACACACTACAACGGCAGGGAATCAAATCCCGCAGTGCCAGACGTGTTCCGCTGCTGAAGCCAGTGCATGTCCAGGCCCGTCTGAAGTTTGCCAGAGAGCACATGGATGATACAGCAGAGGATTGGGAGAATGTCATGTGGTCAGATGAAACCAAAGTAGAACTTTTTGGTATAAACTCAACTCGTCGTGTTTGGAGGAAGAAGAATACTGAGTTGCATCCCAAGAACACTATACCTACTGTGAAGCATGGGGGTGGAAACATCATGCTATGGGGCTGTTTTTCTGCCAAGGGGACAGGACGACTGATCCGTGTTAAGGACAGAATGAATGGGGCCATGTATCGTGAGATTTTGAGCCAAAACCTCCTTCCATCAGTGAGAACTTTGAAGATGAAACGAGGCTGGGTCTTCCAACATGACAATGATCCAAAACACACCGCCCGGGCAACAAAGGAGTGGATCCGTAAGAAGCATTTGAAAGTCCTGGAGTGGCCTAGCCAGTCTCCAGACCTCAACCCCATAGAAAATCTGTGGCGGGAGTTGAAAGTCCGTGTTGCTCGGCGACAGCCCCAAAACATCACTGCTCTCGAGAAGATCTGCATGGAGGAATGGGCCAAAATACCAGCTACTGTGTGTGCAAACCTGGTAAAGACCTATAGTAAACGTTTGACCTCTGTTATTGCCAACAAAGGTTATGTTACAAAGTATTGAGTTGTATTTTTGTTATTGACCAAATACTTATTTTCCTGATCTACTGATTTACGAATAAATTCTTTACAAATCCTACCATGTGGATTCATGGATTTTTTTTTTTCACATTCTGTCTCTCACAGTTGAAGTGTACCTCTGGTGCAAATTACTGACCTCTGTCATCATTTTAGGTGGGGGAACTTGCACAATCGGTGGCTGACTAAATACTTTTTTGCCCCACTGTACATCGTATGGGTTTAAAAACTGATCTTTAAAATGAACAGTGGTAATAAAAACTGAGAGAGGCCAGTGATCATTGCCTGTTTTAGGGGCTTGTTCAGATTAAATAGAACAAGATTCAAAGTATTAAAACATTAAAACACAACAGCCATAATAAATTCAGAGTAGTGTGGTTCATCACGTCCTCACTTAAAGACCAGATATGGTTCGGACAGTCTGCTCCTTAGTTTGCCAGATCACCAGAGACCAGAGGAGGTTAAAGTAGTGCTATCCACCCACCTAATACATGCTCTGTGGTCCAAATAACAACAATTAGAAAAACCCAACCGACACCAGGGAGTTTATGTCCCACTTCCCGCATACAGAAAAAGAATGCGGTACTAATGGGAGAGCACCATTTATATACAGTGATGGATGGTTTATCATGGAGTGGACAGATATTACAGATACATTTACAGCCACTTACATACTTTTTTATTTAGGTATTTATTTAGGTGTTCATGTGTAAAGGCTGAGGACAGGAGATAAAGTAGAATTTACTTAAAAACAAACAGAAGCAGTGGCACGGTGGTTAGCACTGTTGCCGCACAGCAAGAAGGTCCTGAGTTCAATTCCACCATCAGGCCGGGGTCTTTCTGTGTGGAGTTTGCATGTTCTCCCCGTGTTTGCGTGGGTTCTCTCCGGGTACTCCGGCTTCCTCCCACCGTCCAAAGACATGCAGCTTGTGGGGATAGGTTAATTGGATAATCCAAATTGTCACTAGGTGTGAATGTGCGAGTGAATGTGAGTGCGAATGGTTGTCTGTCCCTGTGTGTTGGCCCTGCGACAGACTGGCGACCTGTCCAGGGTGTACCCCGCCTCTCGCCCTCTGACAGCTGGGATAGGCTCCAGCGCCCCCCGCGACCCTGAAAAGGATAAGCGGAAGCGAATGGATGGATGGATGAAACAGAAGCAGCACTTTGTGTTTTCTTCTCTTTAGAGATGAGAGTAATGGATACGTCCTCCTCATCCTCACTCATGTCAGAGTTCAGACGTGGACAGCTTGTGTATTACATTATCGTTACATTTGTTACAAATGTAACGATTATTTATTACATTACTGATAAAACAAGATAAAAACAATTGGCCTCAGGCTGCTGGTGATCAGTCACCAATCATTAGTGCAGCCCTCATCTTTAGTCTGTCCTTTTGAACCTTTGTCTCTTTAACTCGCAGCTTTAAACTCAACTTATTTCATCCCTGTACTCTGGGAGGTCATGCTTTTACCAAACTGTTGTATCATACCAAGAACTCACAGCTGCTTTGAATACACCAAAAACCTTTTGCTCGCTCAGCGGTTTAAGCTACATGCTTTGGGATATGTTGAGGTCCAATTTTGTGGAAGTCTTTCAGTGGAAATGTTTAACATGAGTGAGTGGGATGATTCACGAGTGGTAGCTGTGGTCCTTCTGTGTCACATGACAGCTGTTTTGTTTCCTTTTTGGAAGTTTTTGTGCCTCACAGTGGAAATTCATGACTCAGTTGTAGTGTGTTCATGTTCAGACACTTCACAAATGTACTACATCCCCAAATATCCCTCGCTGTATAAAGCTGGGTCAGGTTCAGTGTGTTCAGCTCAAGAGCACCAGCTTTATTGTTAGGATTTGATCACCAGCCTAATTTCTGCTCTGTGGACTTATAAGCTCTGTTTTCACCAAACAAACCCATCATTCAGAGCCATGCTGCTAAACAGGTAGGGCACTTACAACAGCATCCACAGCATCCACAGCACCTACAGCATCCACAGCACCTACAGCATCCACAGCACCTACAGCATCCACAGCACCCACAGCATCCACAGCACCTACAGCATCCACAGCACCTACAGCATCCACAGCACCTACAGCCAGATGCCCTGTCGCTGTGCATTATTTAAAACATAAAGAGCAGCTGCTGCTTATGGCAATTTATGTGATATTTAAAACCTTTATTATTGTAGAACAGATCAAAGTGTTACAGTTCAAAGCAGTGCTAGAGCGAGCGAATGAATCATGTGACCACAAACGCACAGGTGCTATTTTTTTTTTTTTTTAATCTGTCAGCACGTACTTTTGGAAATATGTTCCAACATTTGTTTCCACTGTGCCCACAAAAGGATCAGCTGTGCATAACTGGATCATTTTACATGATTAACGTGCTGCAGAAGTGCCCAAACAAACGCACAACGTGTTCTCCACCTAATTATGGTCTGTTTGGTGTCATTGTGTCATCAAGCACACGTGACAGAGCTCATCCATGTAGGCCTTTTCCCTTCAGCCACCCTGTGGCTGAATTCAAGGTGCACAGAGAGGTCAGGGCCGTGATCATGTCACACATTCACTACAGCGACACAGCGTCTCTGCAGTCTTATATGTAATGTGGTGGTTTATGTAGGGATTGAATGTCAGATATGAAACGGTAATGAGACTGAGTCCTGATGGAGAGGCAGCTGCAGCCGCTCAGTCACAGTGTGAGTGGCTGTAGTTTCCTAGGTGATTGTCTCTTCATTAATAACAGCAGCTATAGTCTGTAAATAGCACGTGATCATTTTGACCCTCAGGTGACGCTTTCGTATGGATTTGACTCTAGCTTACATGTTCTTTGAGAGCCTTTTGTCGACTGTTAGCCCTTCTGTCCATCCGTCTGTGTGTCTGACTCTGTTTCTTATTGGTGCTTTCAGATTGCTGCCCAAATCTGTCGTCAGGCTGGCCTGGTGCAGAAGTCCAAGGATGTGATGGACTATAGTGCAGACAACTTTGCCATTGTCTTCGCAGCCATGGGGGTAAGCAGACAAATTGCAGCATTCAGCTTTTCAAACTCTTCCCAGCCCATCTGTGGCTCTAATCCCCCTCTTAACCTTGATGTGACACCTTGTTCCCTCCTCCCGCCCTGCATGTTGTCCTTTATTCACCAGGTGATTTAACCTTTAAGTCCCTCTTGTTATTTCTGCACCTCTGAGCATAGCCCCCAGCCATGTAGACAGCTTAGTAATTCAAAGGCCGCCGTCAGC
The DNA here is from genome assembly GCF_057382275.1 of Copadichromis virginalis. Classification (NCBI taxonomy): domain Eukaryota; kingdom Metazoa; phylum Chordata; class Actinopteri; order Cichliformes; family Cichlidae; genus Copadichromis; species Copadichromis virginalis. The sequence goes on along the minus strand of NC_140630.1, from coordinate 792,142 downwards.
CTCCCGTATCAAGTTCTGTGTTCCTCAGCTGCTCCTTCCATCTGTTGTAATGCTCAATTGTGATGGCGTGACCTCCAAGGAACGAACACACACACACACACACACACACACACACACACACACACACTCACTTGCTTCACTTGCTAAATGTAATCCTTCATCCTTTCACCTTGCACAGTTCACATCCCACGGTGGTTGGTGTGTGACGACTGTGGATAAGCAGTGAAGGCAGTGCTTGGATATGCATTTTTAGCACACAGTGTGCACCATCACAGCGTCAGAGTGAATCAAGCTGAAACGGTGTGCTGAACGTCACACCTTCAACTGAAACTCTTCCTCAGGTTGTCATCCTAACGCGGGGTCGGCGACCGGGATTCTGCTCGCTGTCACGTTTAAAAATCAGGAATTATTCTTATCTTGGTGTGTTACTTTTTTAAATGTCTGTAAATTTATGAGGTTATGGTGATTTTGTAACATTAAAATGAAACACTCAAACTATGTGTGCTAACTGCTGATGTGTGACGCCTGCGTGTGATTTTCACCATGGATGAATCCAAGCAAAGCTTCTGAAAAAGCCTTTAATGCCACGTGTGCAGATTGATTTGTTTTCACTGCCAGTGTGCTAAACGACAAACAACAACAAGTTTGTGTTGCAGAACATTCCCAGCACAAACACAAAGCCTTTGCTGAAAAATGTGGAAAACACCTGATTCAGAAGACTGGAGGGCTGAAATTCAACTACGTGTGCTGGTTTGTTGGCTGCTCAGGAAATAGTCAGGCCCAGGAAGCCGTTAACAGCAGGAGAGTAAAAGAATTCAGAATATGTCTTTGTCAGACTTGACAAATGAGAGACGTGTCTCTCTCTGCAAAGACTGTAACAGACAGAAACATGAAAATAGCAGAAACGTCACCAGCGGCTGTGATGAGTCCAAAGGTGTACGAATCACAGTGTTCTGCTGTGAGCGCTGCTGGGCCACAGAAAGGATCCCACTGACAGACCAAACACAGGTGTGGGGTTGTGGTGTGGGTGGCTGCTGATAGGCTTTGTAGCTTCACTGCAGACGTCACTGAGCAGAGCATCGCTGATGTTTCACTACAGCCTGCACCAAACTTTCCCTGAGCATGAATGTTGTCATTCAGATTGTGACCAAAGTCATGGCTGCAGGTTTAAACCACTGTCAGGCCTGTTACTGGACCACGTGGACATCCTGCTGAACAACGACGTCTGACCACGGGGAAGTGCTGACGTGCTCTGCAAGCAAAGGGATCACGATGAGCTGGAGCAGCCAGAGTGGTGGAAAAGCTACACATGGAGGATATGACAGCGCAGCCCGGCACAGGCTGGAGGAGGCTTTCAAGTGCAATTTGGCAGTGTTAGCCAGAGACTTGCAGTCTCTTACAGTTACAGACTTACATTTCAAAAAGACTTACAATGTAATAAAGTATCTGCAGTCACCACAGTGCAAACTTGGATTCTGTGAGTTCAGAGAGGAAAACGCCACATCATCCTTTCCTGTCCTTCACCATCCATCGCTGTTCAATACGACTGCAGGTGTAAGTCAAACATATATGTCCAAGTTCTGGACGTCCTGGGCGCGGCCCGCCGGGGGACGTGACGTCCTGGGCGCGGCCCGCCGGGGGACGTCGTGTGTTTCTGATTGTTTTGGTCAGACTGTGCCTGAGGTCGCGGCTCTGGCACTGCTCATCGTGTCTAACAGTATAACATCAAGTCCATTGAGGAACTTTGACCGGTGGTTGAATGTGGTTCTCGCAGCCATCAGTCACATGTGCTGTATGGTAAATAACATGTCTGTGTAGCTGTGTGCGTTGCTGACACTGAACTACTCGCCTGGTACTAATGTTGTGAACCTACCACATGGAACAGTGATCGAATTTCCATTTCTGAGTTGAAACTGAAGGAAGGAGGATGATGAACGTGTTTATATTAATGACGTCAACTGTAAGTCTTTATGAGGAGTTTTACAAACATCACGTTCCCTTCGTGACAGAATGGCTCGCTCCTGCTCTTTGCTGCCTTTTCAGTACCTTCATGCCTTCAGACGTTCTTGCATCTCTCCAGGACACCTCACAGTTTGTGAAGCCACTAATGTTCCAGAGATGATTTCTGAAATGCTTATGGCATCTGTTTCAGGTCAACATGGAAACGGCTCGTTTCTTCAAGTCTGACTTTGAAGAAAATGGCTCTATGGACAATGTCTGCCTTTTCCTCAACTTGGCCAACGACCCCACGTAAGAAATGATCTCCAGCAGTAGTCTGGCTGATGTTGTACATGTGGGCTGCTGTGTGTGTTACTCGTAATTGTTTGTCTCGTGGACTGAGAGCTACTAAAGATCTTGACTTTTCTCTTGCGGCTAACTAGCATCGAGCGTATCATCACTCCCCGCCTGGCGCTGACGACGGCAGAGTACCTGGCCTACCAGTGTGAGAAACACGTCCTGGTCATCCTCACCGACATGAGCTCCTACGCTGAAGCTCTGAGAGAGGTACGACTGCCTTTACTGTCTTTGGCTCAGCTAATGTTTAGGTGTTGTTTGTCAAAATAACATCGGTGTAAAAGCCAAATCCCAGTGAGTCACAACGTTTTAATCTAATGCTCTGTATTCAGGGCTCTAGAGTGCGACCATATTTTTCAATGATGCGACTAAAAAAAATCTTTGGTGTGACCAGCTGTTCAAGGTTTTGAAAAAAACGTAAACACAGAGCGGACCCGACGCATCACAATCAGCTTTCTCACACGGACACGGCGTCGGGCCGAAAGCCGACAGCTCGCTGACTCTGATGCGTCGGCGCTTTGTGTTTCCGTCTTTTTTGCACTCGATTCTGAGCTGCAGGTTTTATCTCTCTCCAACCAAAATTCACTGAAGCAGCAGCAAAAGAAGATCCAAACTACGCTCCACATTTGATAAATGTCGTCATGAATCCCCTCTGACTTCTGCTGCTTTGCTACCAGCACAATAAAATCACACTTCCTGCACAGCTCTCTCTGTGCTTCGAGAACAGTTTCCCGTCTCAAATCTCTGTTTCCTGCATCATTCATTCGTTTATCACCCTCCAGTCTACCGTTGTTTACAGCGCTGTCGGCCGCTCGGACGAGAAAGCCTCATTTCTGCTGTTCAATACTGAAGAAATGTAAACTTCTTAAAACTATGCAATATTGCAGAATATTTTAAAGTTGATCTGCTATAGAAAACAGGAAAATCCCCTTCATGTTTTTCTGTTTTATCCTCAGTTACTTTGACACAAAGGCCTCTGCTGTGATGCTCACACCTCTGATGAAGGCTCACATGTATCAATGCTGATAAACCATCAAATTATAATATTTCTGACTGTCTGAGGCTAAATCAAATTGAATCGAATCAGGACCTCGTGAATCGGAATCGAGTGCATTACAGAAATCAGTGATGATGCCAGCCGTAGTGAGCAGCCTCGGCCCAACAGAAGTGGATGTAGCTGTGGGTAAAAAGGTGGAAAGAACTACTGATAACTTTTTTGTTAAGGCCTGATCCTTCTGAAACTCATAGCCAGCTCTGACACGGAGCCATCTGAAAAAGCACAGTGTATCCAGATTATGTGCTGCGATAAATGCCCAAGTGTCCCCTCTAACACGGCCTTTCAGTGGCAAGCAGGTCGTCAGAGGAGCCGATGTGATGATTACGTTTAACTTGTCTACAGTATCACCAAAGAGAGCCAACGCACTTTAAGCACTTTAAGCACAAGCTTGTTAGTTAATCTTTTACAAATCAATATTGTCTGTGTGGACAGCAGTTTCCCACATGTAAAACTGCGGTGTTCAGCGATGCGGTTGAAAAAGTTAGGCGCACCAGGGCAACGGTGGCCCTGCGTGTTAAGGTCACTAACTCTACTGCTGGTTTGGTTGTTTTAATGCAGATAAGTGTGTTAAACAAATCCAACGACTCCTCATGCCCGGGCTCACAGTCGTCGTGGTTACTGGTTCTTCTTTATGAAAGGTTGATAATTTTACATTTACCATTCTGACCTGAAGAGTCTTTGGACGACTCTGGTAGGACGAATCCACATTTTAAATGTTTTTTGGTGTTTCACGTGAGTCTTAACCTCATGAGCAACTCTTGGCCGAGGTGACCACTGAGATTCCCTAACACTGACCAAAGGACACTTAAACGCTGCTTACATGGGGACAACGTCGACTCATAGATAGCAACACATTTTTCTGGCACAGCCTCCGAGGTGCACGGAGAAGACAAAGAGCTGATGTGTGGACAGTGACACTTACAGGATCAGGGAGCAGCTCTGCATTAGGCCTTCTGCCTCATTGCAAGACGTCCAACTGTTTGTGTTTAAATTAATGTTAATTGGTCAGCTGGTTCATTTGTGTCGCTGGAGTGTCCACAACAACATCAACTCGTGTCATCATGCTGCTGTGCATAAAAAGGGGAACCTTTAGGTTCTCACATTTCCATGGCTGATATTTGTTGCCAGAGGCTTTTCACTGTGTCATTGTATGCACGTTGTACCTCTGAGAGTGAAAACAAAGGCCAGACCTTCATGGGTGTTGGTGGATTATATATCCATTGTCACAGAGGCTTTACTGAGCAATGTTGTGCAGGAAACCTGAGATGCTGCCATATCCCAGGTAAATATAAATCAGCTGAATAACCCTTCAGGCTCATCTGCAGAAGCTAACGTAGTCAGCGAGTTCTTCTTCTCAGTGTTAAATCCTAGAAGTTGTTTTTAATTGTGTCCTATTCTTTTCACATTCAGTTTACATGCAGCTTTTCCATCTGCTCTCTCACTCTGCCGCACATATATGTATGTATGCCACATATTCAGCAGTGTGTGGTAAATACTGAATCCTCTCTCAAGCTGCACTCTGGCACAAAGTCAACACCCCCCAGTGTAAAACCTCAGCAACATCAGCACAAAGGTGATAGACTCACTAAAGTCGTGAGCTCCTGCTGAAAGGGAGGATAATGTGTCCTTCAGTCTACTAGGAAATACCTTAACTTCATTATTGTAGGTCTGGCTTTAAAAGGAAATGGACCCCCCCGATCCCCACTCCCCTCACACCCACTGCCCTCCTTTCTCCTTGTTGCGAGGAGTCGGGTCCTCTCAACTCACTCTTTTGTGTCTCCGTAATAATCCTTTTGTGTTGCACAGTTTGCTGTTTCAATATGTTGGCACAGCACAGTGTGGGTTTTTAAAGGGTGCATGTGTGTTTGCTGTTCATAACCTTGGCACATGTACGTCTGCACCAATAGTCAACTGAGCCTCGGACAGCTCGATGGGTAATTCAGCGTGTACAAAGAGCCGGGACATTAACATTTAACTTCTGTTTCCATTCACAAGCGTGAAGGTTGAATTTTGCATTGACTCTGCTGTTCAGCATCGTGGAGACTGCCCATCAACCTTTCAATCCACAGGTGAATAGGAGATAAGATAAGATAAGATAGAACTTTATTAATCCCTCGGGTGGGTTCCTCTGGGAAATTCGACTTCCAAAAAGCACAGCAACGACCGAAGTTACAGTTACAGAATTGTTATATATATACACACACACACACACACACACACACACACACACACACACATATATATATATATATATATATATATAAATACAGAGACAAATATAAATAAAATATACAAAGGGGATAAATAGAATAAATAGGAATAAAAATAAAAATACAAGTGAATTGCACATTTCAAGTATTGAGTCTATTGCACTGTTGACTATTTACAAAAAGTATTGCACAAGGTATTGTACAGTGAGGTGAAGAGGCACTACAGCTTAGTTGTTCCCCCCTCCTTTGTCCTCCTGTCTCCCCTCCCTCTCCCCTCCAGAGAGGAGTTAAACAGTCTGATGGCGTGTGGGACAAAGGAGTTTTTAAGTCTGTTAGTTCTTGTCTTGGGGAGAAGCAACCTGTCACTGAACAGACTCTTCTGGTTGTTTATGGCCGTGTGCAGAGGATGCCCAGCATTGTCCATAAGGATCCATTTTCTTTCCCTCTTGCTCTGAATCCGGTGAACTTTTAGAACAAAGATTTGCTTTGGTCATTTTTGTAGAGGGTCTCCAACAGAATGGCAGCATTTCCAACCAGCTCTTTGCCTCTTTTGTAACCGAAATGGAAGAGTCAGCATCACTTGACTCTGCAGAAGTAAAGACTAGTGTTTGTCTTTGTTTTGAGTCTTACAATAATTTGATGTCTTCAGTTTAAATGCCAAATCCTGTGTTGCAGCCCGTTTACCCGAGGATGCAGAATGATGCTGTGCCAACCTCTGAATTGGTTTCAGACCAAATTTAAGTCAGGTGTGAAAACACTCATATAGCAGCTGTCAGTTTTTAAAGTTTCTTTTTCCAAACATATTGACTTGGAGGGGATCATTCCCTAACCTTGGTCACAGTGGTGAGCAGCACCGTCGCCTCACATCAACGTTTCAGACCTTGGAGTTTGTGTTGTCTACTCCAGCTTCCTCCCATGGGTGGTAAATAACTGCAGATCTGTGGCTAACTGTAACCAGTCTGTTGCGTCCCTCTGCAGCCTCTAATCTGCTCAGTGTGTTCAGCTGGTGCTAATTGGCCACACCTAATCAGGTGTGGATAAAAGCATACCTGAGGCAAGCTTCCCAGGGAGCTCCCTAGTCTTTGCCTCGGTGGCACCAGCCGTTTTAGCCAACCTGAGAGTCCATTTTAAGATAAAACCTCGTTTCACCTACACTCTGGTATTCGTCTCCTTTTTTATGTTGCGGCTTTTGAGCCGGGTCGTAACAAGTCTAAAGTGTTTGGACTGGCCAGTGAGACCAGTAAAGACTAGACTATATCCAGTACCAGTGACCAAAATAAATGACACAACCTGAACATTTTTCCCAGATGAGATTCAAATATAAAGGGAATGTCTCATTACAGCCTTTGTCTGCTTCCCCCAACTCGTCCTCACCTTTAGGTCTCTGCTGCCCGAGAGGAAGTACCCGGGCGTCGAGGGTTTCCTGGCTACATGTACACAGATCTGGCCACCATCTATGAACGCGCCGGCAGAGTGGAAGGCAGAAACGGCTCCATCACCCAGATCCCCATTCTGACCATGCCCAACGATGGTGAGAGCACACCGCCTGCCATAGCTCTGAGCTGAAGCCTCATGTCTCTACCTGTGTGTGGTCGTCAGTCATCCACCTGTCCTTAAACGAGTTAATCTGCCCATGAGGCAACTGAATTAATGGAGGAGGTGTCTAAAGTGGAATGAGTAGACATTTTTGATGCCGTCAGTTACCATGGAAACATGTATGAAGAGCCTGCTCCTGTCTGAACATGACCCGCCCCCCCACAGCACTGCAGGGAGGGTGATTGTGTTTGCTTTTACAAAGGGCTCCCTGCTCTGGAGTAACACAGCCTCTCTGTGCTGGTGCAGCTACGTCTTCATAGTCATCGTGTTCCAGTTCAACAAATGCATTTGTCTCTTTGAACAGACATCACTCATCCAATTCCTGATCTGACTGGATACATCACAGAGGGCCAGGTGTATGTGGACAGACAGCTGCACAACAGACAGGTATGTGTCGGTCCGGGCTTTGAACCTGTGGCCTCACAGGTCAAAACCTGAAGAACAATATTAACATAATGATAACTGATGATGTCTGCAGACGATCGTGTTGTGCCCAGGTCCTCCGTGTCACATCTGTCACTGCAGAAATCAGTCTGTGTACCGAGAGCACATGCTCACTGCATGCATGTAGCTCATGTTTGATGGACACTCGACCAAACAGAAACATTGTTTTTTTTAAGTAAAGGTTTTTGGGCAGCACGGTGGTTAGCACTGTTGCCGCACAGCAAGAAGGTCCTGAGTTCAATTCCACCATCAGGTCTTCCTGTGTGGAGTTTGCATGTTCTCCCCGTGTTTGCGTGGGTTCCCTCCGGGTACTCCGGCTTCCTCCCACCGTCCAAAGACATGCAGCTTGTGGGGATAGGTTAATTGGAAAATCCAAATTGCCACTAGGTGTGAATGTGAATGGTTGTCTGTCCCTGTGTGTTGGTCCTGCGACAGACTGGCGACCTGTCCAGGGTGGACCCCGCCTCTCGCCCTCTGACAGCTGGGATTGGCTCCAGCGGAAGTGGATGGATGGAAAAGTTTTGTGGGGTTTTTTTTATGTTGTCTGACAAAGTCAGTATGACAGGAAATGCTAACCTGCCAGAAGGAGAGTCTTTGATCCACGTGCTGCACGTGTTTGGTTTTTCCTCAACCTGCGACGTGTTTGACATGAGTCTCCTCTAAAGTTTTGATCGAAGCTGTAAACCAAAGCTAGACTGTGTGTTCCAAACTACATGATCCTGCACATTTCACAGTAAAGACTCCCTGCGTGCTGTACCTCAGCTGCTGTGTTTTTGGACAGCAGCAGGGACACACGGGACTGTGAGCTGTGAATGTTAGAGCACAGCTTGCTGAGGAGTTTGTCCTTACCTTGTTCCACACACAGACTTTTCATCCCAGTTAAATCAGACTTTGGTCAGAGTTGTTTGGACAGGTCTGACCTAAGAAACCACGCTGCAGTGTGGACACAGCACAGAGCCAGATCTTTTAAAGAGCCGGCCTGTTTCTCTCATTTGGAGCTGAACAGCTGCCCTTTGTGCTTTTCCACAATATCCAGTAACACCTGTAACCTCATCCTATGTCTTTCAGATCTACCCACCTATCAACGTGCTGCCCTCTCTGTCCCGTTTAATGAAGTCTGCCATTGGAGAGGGGATGACCCGGAAGGACCACGCCGATGTGTCAAACCAGCTGGTAAACCGTCTCGCACGTTGCACCATGAATAATGTGTGTGAGGGCAGCAGTGTTGGTATGCAGCAGTAATAGTTCACGCAGTGAGTGTGTGTGTGTCTGCAGTATGCCTGTTACGCTATCGGTAAGGATGTCCAGGCCATGAAGGCCGTGGTGGGAGAAGAGGCGCTCACCTCGGATGATCTGCTGTATCTGGAGTTCCTGCAGAAGTTTGAGAAGAACTTTATTGCTCAGGGTAAGAAAAGCGATCTGCACACCGACAGACAGCAGCTTTGTATCACACTGTGTAACAGGAACACAAGAACACAACATTTCATTACAGCATTTTATTCACATAGTTTTCTCCTACGTTCCTTCATCTGCGACCTCACTGACACCTTTATTAGATTCAGTTTATAGCCTCAGTCGTCAGTTTCAAGTATTTATAAAAAGGTTGGTTAGAAGAGCTGAAGGAGGAAAGCAGGGCACGCTGAACGGCTACAACTAACTGATAGCTTTTATTTTAAGTTCCACATATTTGAAGCATCTTAGGGGCCTTTATTTTGAAGGTGTGTCTCGGCCCCCCTCCTCCATCGTGTCAGCTTCCTCGTAGTGCTGGGGGGTTTTGTGACTGCACTTGGGGACACATTCAGAGGTGCTCCTCTGTTCCTTCAGGTCTTAAACGGATGCTGCACGGTGGTTCGTCTTTACGATCACCACCTGTCAGCCTCGTGCGTTGGATCAGCTGTGCTTGCGGTCCATTGGACCCTGCTGTGAAGCTCAGCTCAGCGTTTGCACTGCAGTCACAGTGCAGTCTGTTACTTGTTTTGAATATGATTTGTAAGATTGTTACTGTTTAGTAAACAACAGATATGTAGTTATTATCTCACAGCAGTGAGGTCAGCCTGTAATCAGCATGTAACGTATGAAACTACGGCTGTTTTCTTCTGTCAGAGCGCTCTGCTGCGAATACCTGCAGCTGTTTTGGCATTTATTGTATGTCTGAGGTTACGTTTGTTCCTGGAAAATACTGATCTGTGAGGGTTCCTTCTTTTCTTCTCTTTGAGTGAGTAACGTGTTAAAATGGCGTAATCTTCTTGGTAAATACAGAGCCTTATTCCTCTTCTCAACACTAATAGACTCTAATGTTCCTGTGCATCCCGACAGCAGTATCCAAAGCATGTGGGAAACACACGTCACAGTTTGTATGGAGGCGGCTCTGCAGATGTGAGTGATGGGGCTGAGACCGCTGCAGGTTACTCAGCTCTCACTGATCATTTCAGCAGTCGGTCTGGAGAAATTGAGCTTGGGTTAAAATAAAAATGGGAGCACGATGAAAAGGTGTATGACGTTCTCCAGAGTACTTCGTCGTGGAGTGCACCACACGTTCGATTTCCTCATGTCAGTGTTTAATCAGCGAGTGACTGACGTGCTCTTTGTGTTACTGTTATACCGTCAGTATAAAGCACCTGGAGGCGACTGCTGTGGAGATTTGTTTCTATATAAATGCATTTGAATTTACTGAGAGGCTTTTTCATTGTGTTCGCATCACGTTTCTGTTTTAAAAACTGCACCTTTGATAAAAGCTACATGTAAGGTTACTGCAGCTGTAACACTGGATGTGTTGGTGTGTTTTGCTAACTGTGACTGCTCTGTGTGTCAGGCCCATACGACAACAGGACGGTGTACGAAACCTTAGACATCGGCTGGCAGCTGCTGCGAATCTTCCCCAAGGAGATGCTCAAGAGGATTCCTCAGAGCACGCTGGCAGAGTTTTACCCCCGAGAGTCTGCTCGTCACTGAGGCACACGTCACCATGCTCTGGTTCTGCTAACAGGCCGTTTCCATGTCTCAGTAATAATACCCCCTCCTTTAGATTCACTGTAGTGTGTTCGTGTATGAAAAGTGTCTGAGTAAAGAGTAAGTGTATCCTAATCAGTCCTTATTTATTGTGCTGTTATATATCAAGATATCTTCTTTATCAAATAAAGCCCAACGAGAGCAAAGCAAAAGGTTTCCTGTAGAGACCCGTGATGATGCCACCATGTTCTCAGAAAGATGTTATTTCATGATTTAGTAACTGTACAGAAACACGTACAGGCACCGGTGTTTGTTTTAAGGACGGTCAGCGCTCTCTGCTCTCCGTGTTACGTGGACCTGGATGCTTTCTTCTGCCCTCTGGACCTTCTTGCTTCTTCTCTGCATTTACATTTTTGTGCTGTTTTGATTTGTCTTGCAAAAACATGAGTGAGTGTATTTTAAAGAAATCACATCTGTCTGCAGAAATTGTTTATTGTGCAACCATGGTTCTGTGAGTTTACATTAAATTATATGACGGTGCTTTGTTGTGTGTCCTGGATCATTGTCCCCTGCTGCCAACATCTGAGCTACAAAAACATATCTGTTAGCGGCTGTAACAAAAGTATAAATATGTAACTACAAGGCTCCCTCATCCTTTCTTTTTAGAGCTGTGAACTCTAAACCAGCTCTCCCAGTTTCTGCTGACACAGCCAGTGTCCTCCCTCACTGCCTTCATCAGCTGTTAGCATCAGATGAGCCAGTGTGACAGTTAAGCTAACGTCATCCGTCTGTGTGGAGCTGCTACAGGATACAATGTGCTGCACACCAGAAGAGCAAAGGATAAATGAAGGCTTTGTGTTTCATGTTGCTTCACATTGAATTCTTACAGGATGTGTTTGAATGGAAAATTAAACCGCGCAGCTGTCTTCACCGTATCGGCGCCACGGTTCATTTATCGTGACTGAAGTGGATACAAAGTAAACAGCATCGTTCTTCTGCTGTTGATATTTCTATATTTAATGTTGACGTCCGCGTGCCAGAATATTGATGAGCCGGGCTTATTATTGCTGTTATTATTTTTGTTGTTGTTTTTAATCCTTTTGAGGTCAAAGTGGAGATTCTAGTTGTTCAGAGACAAACAACCTCGGTCAGTGAACTCGTGCTACAAAGGAAATGATTCCTGTTCTGGCACAAAACCACACAAACAATGTGCCAAGGTGTCCGTGGAAAGGACGTTTCTACACAGACGAGCTTTCAAGTCCTGTTTTCATAGTTTCATATTATTCTTTATATTTCTGGTTTTATTGTGAAGCACTTTGACTTGTATCTATGAATCGTGCTGTGTAAATACAATCAACTAGACATGCTAGTAGTGACGTTTCGTGAAGCAGCGAGAGACGAGCGTCGTGACGTTACCGACAGAAATGACACGTTTATTATTGTCACGTGGTGTCTGACGTTTTGCCTGATTATTTGTATCCTCTGTGTCTTTACTGTATGAAGAGCCAAGACTCCAACGTTTCGGGAGTAATAAGTTATTAAAGGAAGTGTTTGGGAACTAAAAATCAAGAATGGCAGATGCAAGGTTATCAGCGGTTCCATCCTCGTACAATAAAGAGGATGTGTTGCATGACACGTGTTTCATAAAGCCATCTACACTAAGCTTGTTGTAAAGGATGCAACAGCTGTGGCAGTTCGTCTGGAATCAAGTGTGATCCGCACATTCCGACTTTATTCTCAAAATAATCACTGATATTGTTCCTAATGTGGCCCTAATGCTCCCAGCTGCACTCTTATCTCGTGCTGTGTCCACCTGGGCAGGTGTGTCTTGAAAGAACACTTCCTGTTGAACTTTGGACAGGGATTTCTGTCATGGCTGCGGAGGAACTCGACAGAATTCATGTTATTACAAAGCTGTCGAATCAGGGTAAGTTTCTTTTCTGGTCCTGTAAGTGTTTCCAGTAGTAACGCTGCATTTTACTGCAGTGACATCACAGCCCAGCAGTTTAAGATCCTGAAGAGCGTCTTTAAGATTTACTGCTTGGCCAGTGTTGAGGGCTGGGTTATCACATAGCTGCTTATTTGCCTTCTCTAAGGGTTTTGTTTCTGTGGCCAAAGGTGTGTACAGTAAGTGTGCTTTAGCTTGACATAACAACTCTGCCACAGTCTAACGTGGCCTGTGGATTAGACAGCTAATCTTAAATCAAGCCTGTGGTGAAAAAAAGAGGTTGGACCCAACTCAAGACCCCTCGTGTCATTCTATGTAAAGCATGAGACAGCAAGAGAAGCACACATGAAGGCAGGATAATCCATGTAGATGACCTACTTCTGGGTTTTGCACGCTTGCTGACTGTCGTGGCTCACTGGGCAACTTGATGAAACTTAAAATGTTCCCAGTGGGAGAAATGTTTCGTCACTTATCCCAGTGACTATTTCAGTCACCACATGCAGGTTTGCCCAACCTTATTAACAGTTTGTATAAGGAATGAACAATGGGCTGTGAGGTCATTGATCTTTAATATGCACTTTGTCATGAACACTGATCAATAACCATGAGTCCCATTGACAGAGAGTTGGGGAATGGCTGCAATCACAGCATTGTAAGATGGTGACAGACGTACCCTTAGGCCCCTCCTCCATTCAGAGATGGTCTTTCCCTTTTCATGTAAATGGCCTCCTTGACTCCGCCCTCAAACCAGCGTTCCTCCCTGTCCAGGATGTCACATCCTCATCATTGAAAGAGTGTCCACTGGCCTGTAGGTGTGAATAGGCTGCAGAGTCCTGGCCTGACGAGGTGGCTCTGCTGTGTTGTAGCCAGAGCTTGTTTGGTTTCCCTGATGTATAAATCCTGGCAATCCTCCTGCACTTAACAGCGTACACTATGTTACTCTGTTTGTGTCGGGGGACCCGATCCTTGGGGGGGACCCGATCCTTGGGGTGGACCCGATCCTTGGGGTGGACCCAATCCTTGGGGTGGACCCGATCCTTGGGGGGGACCCGATCCTTGGGGGGGACCCGATCCTTGGGGTGGACCCGTTTTTGGCGCAGCGTGTTTTGGGGTTTAAAAGCCACAGAGACCTGGTGTTTAGTAAAAATGTGTCTCAGCTGCTCCGATACTCCTGACACGTACAGGATCACTACAGGTTTTCTCTTAGGCAGCGGTTGTCCTTCTCTCCTGGATCAGCTGGAGCTTTCTTTAGGAGCCTTCCCAGCTTTGACAAACGTCCAGCTGGGGTAACCACATTTACTCGGGGCCTTCTTGATGTTCTTCTGCCTCCCTGGCTGCTGTGTCAGTGGGGATGGTGTTCGCTCTGTGTTGTAATCTGCAGTCGGCTGTGACTGAAGAAGTCACTTGGATGAGCGATGAAAGGTAGCAGAGGGGATTGTTGATCAGTTTCAGCAGCTTTGGTCTTAATGAAATTAACATTAGACGGTTAGGGTTAGTGAGACAAGCCCTCCAAATACAACTGGTTGAACAGGTGGAATCCACTGACACTCTTTTCTGTTTTCTTTTCACTTTGAATTTGCTTGGCTCAGTGTCACTAATTGTTGCATGAGGACAATACAGGGACTGCACAAGTCCGAGTCCTCTAAGATGTCACATAAATATGTGCTATTGCCAGAAAGTCTGGTCTCTCTCAGCACAGTCCCAGGAGCATGGGGGCGATTCCAGGAGACAGGCAGGTATCTACAGCAGCATGACAGGCGTGTCTAACCTGACTCCTACAGAGCACTTGACTGGAAGACGCCTCTTTCAGCACACCATTACGTTGCTCTCATAATGGGAAGGCAACGTAGATGCTGATGGGACCAGCATCTGCATCTGCAAGGAGGAACGGGACGAGTGCTGCCAGAGGCTTACTAAATGACCTCCAGTACTCCACTGGTGTAAATGTGTCTGACCAGTCAATCAGAAGCCGACTCTGTGAAGGTGGCCTGAGGGCTCAGCGTCCTCTGCTGGGCTCCTCGCTCTCTTCCTACTTTCCTGTCCATCTCCACCGTCACTGTGGAATAAGGACAAATGCAAAAACATAATATTATAATATTAAAAAAGTGTTCACAGTAGTTGATCATCAGTTAATTAAGTGCATTTAATTAGCCCCACATGGCTGCTAACTGCTAACTCTTATGAAAGAAGCTAGGGTGTATTTAGTTTTTCACTGGATGGAGTCCTGTGGGAACTTTGGTTTTCTCATGACTGTATATCAAAGATAAACGTGGCTGTTGTCACTGTTGTTTTTGAGACGGTGCATCTCAAAGACTGTTGTGTCAAGATTTTGGCTTCTGTCATTCTGGCGTTTTGGAGCCAAACGTGACCATATTTTAAAAAGAGAAGTGCTAAGTTATTACCTAATGCAAGCCTGCATCCATAAACTGTACAGGTTCAGCGCACAGACACACATATCTGTTTAAACGTCCACCAAACGTGTTTGGTGTCTGTGCATTACTGTAGGCCAACCTGGAGGTATCCAGCATTGTCCAGGACAACATCTGCCTGGCTGACACCACCTTTAGAGTCCAGTTTAGAGTTGGGTAGCCTGAGTCCAGTGATGGCCTTCATGCAGACCTCTTTCACGCCGTTGTCTCGAGTTCCTGCTCCAGCTTTCTCTTATACTTGTCCTTAGCCTCTCTGATCCTGTCCCTCAACACTCCCTGAACATTCTCACCTTCTCTCTGGTGCCGCTCTGAAGCCCCTCTTCTTGTCCTTGAGGAGGGCTGTGATGTCCGTAGTCACCCACAGCTTTTTATTTGGGAAAAGTGCACAGTCCAAGCTGGGACGATGGAGTTGGTGTAATCATTACGACCAGTAATATAACCTGGCCCGTGTTAGAGTAAGGATGCATAATGATGTTTGAGGCATGTTTTTTGTAGTATAACTGAAGTTAAAACATAATGTTGTGACTACGTCAAGCTAGCTCTCAGCATAATGTGCAATCAGCTCTGTGACTGATTAACGGGACAAAAGAAAAGGAGGACGTTCCCTCTGTTTTCACGTGTTCACGGTGTACTGCTTCGACGAAGAGAAAGTGAATCAAACT
This sequence comes from Copadichromis virginalis, assembly GCF_057382275.1. Lineage (NCBI taxonomy): Eukaryota > Metazoa > Chordata > Actinopteri > Cichliformes > Cichlidae > Copadichromis > Copadichromis virginalis. Next base: position 776,552 of record NC_140630.1, on the reverse strand, counting down.
CCTTACCTGTGTGATAACGAGCTTTCTAACAAGTGTAATGTACAGTTGTGGTCAGATGTTTATGTGCAGTCATCATGAGCACAAATGTTATGGTAAGTTTTTCCAGGGTGGAATGACTATTTCATTTTTTTGGTTTAGCACAATTTATCTACACATGTATTATGGAAGGTAGTTTCCTGCACTACGTGCACGCAAGCCAGTTATATTTAGACGGTACTATATTCAAAATAGCGTGCTATAATAGTCCTGTGACACGACACAAGTGTGACTGGATGAGACATTATCACATGCTAGAGAAGCTTCCACTGGGCTCTTTGAAGATGAAAGGAGCTCTTTACTGTGACTGAGTGATGGCGATGGCTTACTGGCACCCTTTGCTCCCCACAGCCCTGCACGAGTATGAGGATCTTCAGAGAAAGCAAGAAACTACAGCCATGGAAGTAAGTGTTACAATCTAATGTTTACAGGCTGCAGACCTCGATCAGCTCTGATCCAGCTCGCTTACAGTAGCAACAAGTGTAACAGCTGCGATAGATGAGAACAGTTGGTGCTCACAGTAATAGAAGCTGGCCGAGCAGCGGGGCAGCAGGGTAGCAGGGTAACACTTCTTTCTTTGTTTATTTGAACAATAAAAACATTAACTAAAATATTTTGGTTTCAAAGTGATTAAAAAGCATCGAGCTGATAATAACCTCGAGCAGGTCCAGTACTCAGTGTTGTGTTAAATAGCTGCCATGATCACATTTTTGTTATTGTCTAAAACTAAGCAGATATGAGGTCAGTCTGTGTGTAATATTTGTCTTTAACTGTTTCGAACACTGAGAATGAACGATGGCAAAAAAATCACTTCTATCTCTCCAAGCGTAGTCCCTCTTATGATTGCTGCAATATTGTTGTGACTGTTGCACACTGGAAACAATCACGAGTTCCACAGCAATGGAGCTTTTCACAGGTGAGCCTGAGTCACCTGCCAAGCTTTTGTTTCCCTGCTCCATTTCTAAAACGTTTTCACACTAAGATTAGCCCGTGTGATTCCTCACACAGAACACGGATCAGGAGCATTACAATAGAATTAGAATCAATATTGACTTCACTCCTGTTGTGAAGCTAATGTTGGGTAACGTAGTTAGACCTTTAGTGCTCATTTCCCCCTGTTTCAGCAAATAACATGGCGTCCAGTATAGGAACAATACTTGTTCATGAACATTGTAATCTACACAGTATTCCAGGAAGTAATATCACTGATATTGTACAGTATTGTTTTATTATGAGCAGTGAAGGATTAATAATGAACCACCTGCTATAACGGTGTCCACATCCTCTGTGAACAGAGCTCAGTGTGCGTCCAGTAAACTTAAGCTGAACACACAGTGTTGATCTTTAGCATCAAGCCAAACTGGATCATCTGTAAGGCTCAGTTTAGAAGGAAGTTTGACCAGATAATGATTTACTGATATTTAATGGCAGAAACAACAGTGAATGAGGACAAAGTAGCACAACAATCTATTTCATTTGTTTGGTTTAGCACAATTTATCTACACATGTATTATGGAAGGTTAGGTACACGTAGGACTAAACATGGCTGCTAAACAAAAGGTCTGAGGTGCTCACAGAGACCATCAGGGGGTTTTCCCTTCTTAACATCTACATAGTTTTATATACTGTCATCGCATTTAAATGACCTGCTTTTCCAGACTGAGCTGTGGCATTGCATAAAGGTTAATGATGAACTGAAGCTACTCTGTGTCTTACATAAGTTCAAGAGGCTGGAAGAGGAGCGAGACGAGGCGATGAAGAAGCTCTCTGAGTTCCAGCAAGGTAAGTTCACCTGTGTCCAAAAGTGAGATCCCCATTGCACCAACATGTTTAACTCACTATTGTTTGCACATCAATGCTTAATACACATATCACAGCTCTGAGCATGTGTCATACGTGTCTATGGCGCTAACACATACAGTGGGTAATCCCGATCTAAGATTATGAAATTGTCCAGCGTCTGTAGCTTTTCCTTTAGAGCCGCACTCTTCCTGTTCTACATGTCAAAGTCCGTTTGTTGGCCAGAGAGTAAACGATTGAACCTGGAGGCGCTTTGGTTTGGATTTATGTTTCTGTGAACTGCTGACAGTTTAAAAGACATGCATACCTGACACATATGACTAAAAGGAAATGCCTTTGGGCTTTGTGACAAATCCATATTCATGAATTACTCACAATGGAAATACAGTAATAAATTCACAAGCAAAAAGTAATAAGTACAGTATGTATGTAACACAATAATTATCAAACTATCAGAAGTTACACTGTTACAAAGTCAAACTGCAGCTGCATGAATAAGATCTGCACATACACTGATCGAGTGGTTTTAAACACCAAATAATTACGTTTACAAGACAAAGATTTTTTTTTTCTCCCACGTGGATTTTGTTTTCTCCCGTGTCCCTACATTGAGAGAAGCTCAGCTACATTCATGCAGTCAGCCAGCTGGATCTACGGCAGAGTAAGCCCTCGTCTTCATTCCTGCCAAAGCTTTTTCAAGTCAAATGCAGGGACTCAGGTGGCGATCCAAGGATGTTCTAGTGTTGGTTTCTGAACCTGGTTTGGTTGCAATCGTGCTGCTGCTGGAAAGTCCAGTAATTATTAAGGCCTCCATCTGCACATTAGCATGATCACGTTATTCTTCACAAAGGATTTTAAAGACTCAAACACCTGTAAATCAGGTTTCATCAGTTCTGTGGCTGAACCACCGTCTGAGCTCATACTGAGCTTGTGAAGCTCGTCATAAACGTTGCTTATCAAGCTTATCAAGTATAATTTCACTGAACAAGCAGACTTTATGTACAGCAGTATGTACATATTCCAGGTGACTTTTACACAGCCTTAAAGAATGAAAGCAGCGAGTTGTCTGGAAAATAAGTACTTGCTGGTTCAGTGTTGTACCTAAAGACTTCATCAGTCCTCCAGTAACTCTTTGGCATTTTTCTGTTGAAGTCATTTCTCTTGTGAGAAATATTAATGGTGCTTCCACTCGCAGTAAGACTTCCTGCTGTTGTGTGCATCTGCTGCCATCTGTGTCTCTTAAAACTTCTGAAGTTTGAGTCCTGTTATCATGTAAAACAATAATACGGCCAAAGTGTAGGATTAGTTTGATTCATTTGGGCTTAATAATGATCTGGTGGCTCTCTGGCCTCCTGTTGGTGTCACTTACAGCAGGCTTTTTAGGAAGCTCCCGATTTTCAGAAATGGGAGTTTAGTCAGGAGTTTAGTCTGATATACACAAATGTTCCCTCAACGTCTAATTGTCGTATGTCTGGGTAGCTCTGTGTGCCTATAGATGACCTGACGCAGTAAAAGGTACATATTTAAAACATTTCTTTTAGATTTTAGAGCAAAGTCTCGGGACGATCTGTCTCCTGATATTGCTTCTAATGTAATTTGTCACTATTTATTTTAAGATCAAGCTAGCATGATGCTATATAATGTTGAATTGTACCATGCCATTACAGCAGTGTTTCCCAACCACTGGGCCTTGGCACATAGGTGTGTCAGGTGATCCACTGGTGTGCCGTGGACGGTTATCTGGTTCCACCTGATTGGTCCTCTAAGCTATCGGCGTGAGTAACGGGCGGAACAATAACATTCTCTTCCACTAGAGGGCAGTACAACTACCTGCTCTAATTAAATGGGTTTCCAACTGCCAGTAAAACAGAAGAAGACAAAGGAGAAATGACATAATAGTCATGCTGTGAGACAATGCAGCGCGGAATAGCAATAGATAAATATTTGAAAAACAGTAAGTGTGATGCGCAAGGTGGTTGGTGCCTGTCGTGGTGGTAACCCCCGAACCAAATGGTGGACACCAGAGGTGAAGGGAGCCACCAGGCTGAAGAAGGAGTCCTATCGGGCTTGGTTAGCCTGTGGGACTCCGGAGGCAGCCGACAGGTATCGACAGGCCAAGCGGAATGCGGCTCGGGCAGTGGCTGAAGCAAAAACTCGGGTGTGGGAGGAGTTCAGAGAGGCCATGGAAAAAGACTTTCAGACTGCCTCGAAGAGATTCTGGCAAACCGTCAGACGTCTCAGGAGGGGGAAGCGGTGCTCTACCTGCACTGTGTATAGTGCTGGCGGAGCGCCGCTGACGTCGACTGAGAAAATTGTCAGGCGGTGGAAGGAATACTTCGAGGACCTCCTCAATCCCACTGACACGTCTTCCGAGGAGGAAGCAGAGTCTGGCGATGAGGGGGATGACCCGCCAATTTCCGGGGGCGAGGTCACTGAGGCAGTTAAACAACTCCTTGGTGGCAGAGCTCCTGGTGTTGATGAGGTCCGCCCCGAGTTCCTGAAGGCTCTGGACGTTGTAGGGCTGTCCTGGTTGACATGCCTCTGCAATGTTGCGTGGAGATCAGGGGCAGTACCTGTGGACTGGCAGACCGGGGTGGTGGTCCCCATCTTTAAGAAGGGGGACCGGAGGGTGTGTTCCAACTACAGGGGGATCACACTCCTCAGACTCCCTGGGAAAGTCTATGCCAGGGTGCTGGAAAGGAGAGTTCTACCACAGTGCTGAATGCCTGAGTCAAATGAGGCTGCGTGCGTGTGTGTCTGCAGTCGAGAATGCTCAGCTGAAGGCCAGCAAAGTCAGTCAGCTCCTGGGACAAAGTCTGGGACCCCCTTTGCTGGTTAGAGAGGACGAAACCAAAGAGTGGAGGAACAACGAGGACAACGGTGGTGGGGGGCAGGGGTCTGCAGCCCCTTCTCACTTTCCCAGCTTACCTGCAGTCACTGCTTCCTCGCAGGTGTCCGTCTCCTTCAGCCTCAGAGACACGAGCAGGAAAATGAGATGAGAGATATAATGCTTAAAAAAAAGTAGTTTTAATTCAGCCAACACTTTCTTGAAATAGAAAAATAATTTTGTTTTGACTTTGAGAGCAATTTGGAGAGTCTCGGTCTGTCAACGTTGTTTTTTTGCATATTTGGTGGACACTTTGGGTTGTTTTGTGTTTGTAAACTTCAGAGAAATAAATGTAGTAATTCAAGGAAAGGAGAGTTCGTCCGTTAGTCGAACCTCGGATACAGGAGGAACAATGCGGTTTTCGTCCTGGTCGCGGAACACTGGACCAGCTCTTTATCCTCTCGAGGATACTTGAGGGTGCATGGGAGTTTGCCCAACCAGTCTACATGTGTTTTGTGGACTTGGAGAAGGCATTCGACCGTGTCCCTCGGGGTGTCCTGTGGCAGGTGTTGCGGGAGTATGGGGTGTCTGGCCCATTGCTACGGGCCATTCGATCCCTATACAACCGTTGCAAGAGCTTGGTTCGCATTGCCGGCAATAAGTCGGACTCGTTCCTGGTGGGTGATGGGCTCCACCAGGGCTGCCCTTTGTCTCCGGTTCTGTTCATAATTTTCATGGACAGGATTTCTAGGCGCAGCCAAGTGGCGGAGGGCTTTCGCTTTGGTGGCCTCAGAATCTCATCTCTGCTTCTCGTGGATGATGTGGTTCTGTTGGCTTCATCAGGTGAGGGCCTCCAGCTCGCATTGGAACCATTCGCAGCCGAGTGTGAAGCAGCGGGAATTAGAATCAGCACCTCCAAATCTAAGGCCATGGTTCTCAGCCGGAAAAGGGTGGAGTGCCCACTTCGGGTCGGGGATGAGTTCCTGCCCCAAGTGGAGGAGTTCAAGTATCTCGGGGTCTTGTTCGTGAGTGATGGGAGAAGGGAGCCGGAGATCAACAGACGATCAACAGACTGGTCCGTCGTGGAGAAGAGAGAGCTGAGTGTAAAAGCGAAGGGAGGTCTGGGCCTCTTTGCTTAGGCTGCTGCCCCCGCGACCCGGCCACGGATAAAGCGGAAGAAGATGGATGAATGGATGGATGGATGGCTCCAAAAGGATGGGAAACACTGCTCTATGGTACAAAATAGACATGACAGGTTGAACATTAGTCTCTGCAGGGGTACAGGTATTTAGTGGCTAGTAAAAGTCCAACATGCAATCTCACACACACAGCATTACAGTGAGTTTGTTTACATTGTTTGTATTATAAAATGACACCAAAAGCATGAAAAAATCTGATTGAAGAACAAAGACTGATGACAGATAGGAGCACAGTGAGGTATGGGACATTAGCAGGAACATGATATCTCTGTTAGGGCTGCCACAAACGATTATTTTGATAGTCAACTAGTCACCGATTATTTTTGCGATTAGTCGACTAATCAGATCATCATCCATTGGACATAAAACGTACAGCTTATTGCACCAGCAGCATCTGCTCTTATATAACTATCATTAGCTTACAGCTTTAAGCTTTTAAGGTGCTAACTAAAAATAAAGACAAGATGATAGTTTATAAAATTTTAATGAAATTTTCAGATTGTTTCGGTGAAGTTTAATAAACTCCTTGCTATCTAAAATATAACAGGACAACGGAGTAAATTCTCCAGCATCTCACACTTCTGATAATCAGCTGTCTGCTTGATGTTTATTCAGCTGTGTAAAAACTATAACTTTAATCTCAGACAAACCGATTTACTCAGGAACAAATAAAATACTGAAAAAAAGCCAAACAATAACATTTTAAGTTATCTAAGTGACTTATATATCATGTTTAACCTGAGTAGCGAAAGACGGCGGTGGGTTTGAAAACGATTTGCTGGGAGTCCGGTGTTCTCACGGCTCTAGTGAGCCTTGCCCCCGGCTAGCTATCGAGCTAGTGGGTAACAGACGTCTCCGAAAACGTCGGAGCGCTTTTGAAAATATGTGGTGTCCTGATAAACTGAGCAGATATTTGAGGTTTGCACAGCTACATTCTCGGCTGAAAATATGTTAAACGTTTATTTTGTGACCCAGAAAGAATAATAAGAGTAATATTAAAACTAACTAGCTGCCGCCATTGTTGACAACTGCGCTGGGCTGCGCTATGAATTCTGGGACACAGCTGCTTCTTCTTCTTCGGGGTTTAACGGCAGTTGGCATCCTTGTACATGCAGTGCTGCCATCTTCTGTTTCAGTCCGTTATTACACTCTTAAATCCTGCTACTTATTCCTGCGTCTTTTGGGATCTTACAAAGCTTCAAACGACGCGTCGACTATTAAATCAGTCGTCGACGATTTTGATAGTTGACGTAATCGTGACTAGTCGACTAATCGTGGCAGCCCTAATCTCTGTCACTCACACTTGGAAAAGTTAGCTGCAGGCTAAACTAACGGGCCTATTTACCAGTAAGATGGCGCACTGTAATAAATTTATGTTGTTTGAAAATGATTGCAGCTGTGGAAATACGAGCCTGGATACAGATAATGGCACGTGAGCGGCACCCTTGCATCCCCAGCTCCTTTTCTGAGCTTTTAATCGCTTCCCGGGATTGCAAACACATTTCAGGTGCTCCGCTGCACCATTCAATTGATTTTCCTTACAGGTTGCTATGACCACTTTAGTGGAGACAGAATTTGAAATGGGGCACCACATGTCAAAGGAAGGAGCAAATAGTTTGTCTTTGTAGCCATGACAGTTGTGTGGATTTTCATCTGAATAATTCTGGCCTGTACTCATGTATTCAGTGATTCTCCAGCCAAAACACATATTGTGTTTGACTTACGCGTTAATAGAGGCTGCCTGACTGTGCCAAGCAGCTGCATATTAGGACCTATTACGTGATTTCATAGCTCTTAGAAAATTGCTCCTATTCACAACGAAACGGCTGGGGGTGGGGCAGAAGTGTTGGGTGGGTGGTGGGTGGAGGGGAGCGGGGGCTGTGGGAGGATGTGACGAAAAGCCCCCAACACACAATCGTGCCTTTTCAATTGGCGATGGCAAGGTTGATGACAACATGACCATTGTGTTATAATGATAACACCACAAAGGCATCTGCCCCCCTCATCAAGGCTTCGCAGCGGCTGCAGATACAATTTAATTCACTGCTCCGTTGACGGCGCTGATACCATTATGTAGCACGTCGGCACAGGGGTAATCACTGTCGTTCCTGAGAGCGGGATGAAAAAAGACAAGCGTGAAAAAGAGGGGGGGAAAGATGGAGGGACAATGATGGGGAGGCTGAAACTTACAATTAAGAATGCCAATTGTGATGTGTCAGAGCCCCCTGTGGACTCGTGCTCATATACTTGCAACGCTTCCAGCGCTGTTTATTTACCATGGCTACCAGTAATTATAATTAACACGTCATTTAGTTCGAGGCGCCCTCTCGTAGGTTGCCGAGTCTGGACAGCGACAGAGAAGAGGCTGAGGAAGAAAACTGGCAGCTAAGTGCTATTGAGCGCCTGATACGGAGGACGGCAGAGTGGATATCGCAGAGCGCTGACGTTCATCAACTTCTTAATTAGGTGTCACCGGGGGGAAGGAATTGCCCACGGCAGTGGCACTAATGCTTAATTTCTCCCTCACTCAGCTGTAATGTTTAATTAGTTAAGTGGCAGGGCAGTCTTTAGGGTGTTCTTCTCCTACCGAGGTACGATTGCAGCTTGAAACGTTGCTGTTTGGAGTTTCGTCAGATTTTGTTCCCAATGTTTTACTAAAACTGTTTAATCACAGAGTTTCATATTGACAGTGAATCGGACGGCTGCATGTTCAGTTACACTCATAAATCACCTTCAGTGTCTTTAGTGGTGCCAGGGTGTTGTCACTGGGTTTACGCTCTGCTGTACAGGTCAAACCTTTTCTCTGCATCGATAATCTGACCTTTACTATTCATCCACACTTTATTTTTACTGCCTGGAAGCTTTGAACACACAACAAACATGACAAAAGACAGACGCCAAACAGGTTTCATGTAAAACTTTCAAATTAAGACTAAAGTATGTACAACGTGGGACACAAACTATTTTATTCTTAAAAGTCTCGTTTTGGGGGGTTTGACACATTTCCTGTAATCATCCCTGCTGCAGGCAGCTTCTGCCAACTACAGCTCCCACAGACCCTCTTGACTCTACATCCAGGTAACTGTCGACATGTTTACATTATTCAGAGCACATTTATATTTGTATGAATGAAAACTTGAAAACCCAAAGGAAAAAGGTAAGTGTGCTGAGATTTTTTTTAGTGTTTCTGGCTTGTTTTCAGGACTTTGCCTCACAGATCAAACCAGACATGATCAAAAAGCAGAACGGAAACAAAAGAAGAATAAAACTCCTTAAAAGCTCATACAGTTCAAATAAAGACAGAGGCATTGTATCTGGCCTTTATAAGGGATTAACAAATATGAAATTACACTCGACCCTATATATCAAAACAAAATGGGAAATGGAGGGAGGAATAGAGATAAAGGAGGACAACAATATGGACATACATATGGAAATGTAGCAGCTCGCAGAGCTGGAGGGAATTTGGGTGGAAAAGCCTGATAAGATATTTTATTCCACCTCACCAAAAATCTCACTATGAAGGTAACCCGCACAAATCACTATCATATTTTCTGGGACTGTCATGTTATTAAAACGTATTGTAAGGGGATACATGCAGCAATACGAGAGATATTTGGAGGTTATTTACCTTTGGGAAGTAAAACTTTATTTTTTGGACTTATCAGAAGGATGGACAAAGAACGATAAATACTTGTTTAATATTTTACTGGCAGCAGGTAAAAAAGCCATCACAGAAAAATGGCTTTCTCCTGAGAGCCCAGCTATGAACATGTGGATGGACATCACAATGGACATTTACAGGATGGAGAACAGGCCAGCAGATATGAACTATAAGAGGACCTGTTTGTATCACGATGGAAGAAATGGATGGACTATATAAAAAAACGCAGGCCAGATTTTGATTTTGACTGTGTTAAGTACTAGAAGATATATTAGAGGATATATTAGTTATATTAATGGTAGTAAAATCTCACTCCCTACATGCCTGTTTCTTTCTTTCTTTTTCTGTTTTGCTCCCTTTTTTCTCTTTCCCTCCTTTTGTATGGATATTTTAGTTGTTTAAAAAGAGAAAAAAGCAAAAATACATGTAACAAATTGTTGAAGCTGATGGTTTTGTACAGTTATTCCTAAATGTCAATTAAAGAAAAGAAAACGAAAACTCCAGCAATGTTAGCTTAACTGCTATTGTTACATAGAAGCAGTGTGCAGTGAAAGCTTTCCCACGCTCCTCTCTGCTGTGTGAGCTCCTGCTTTCTCCACCAAACATGGCCTGTGTGGATTTTTACATGAGTCGGGACCAGCGTTAAACCCAGAACGCAGTTAGCGGTAAATGTGTTGGTCATGTATTTCCTTTGCCATTGTCATAGGTAATATCAATTAAAAATCACTTCTTGTCACCATTTAGTAAAGAATTAAATGTTCCCACCCGGGCTGAGGTGTAGCATCACACGTCATGACTCGTAAAGAGAAGCTCATGTCCACCCTTGAAATACTTGCACAACACTCCCCTTTATTAATATTCTGGTTCTCTATCCTTTTCCTCGTCTATTCAATCAGACACGGATGAAGAAAATAAAAAACGGGGTTAATAATCTGAATATGAGCTCATAAATAAATATGAGGTTCGGTGTAAAGTCTCGTTCTAATGAGGTCATTCAGTGCTGAGGCGTCGAGTGTTACGGCGCTCTCGTCAGCTGCAGGGATGCATCGTCCTTTAGAAAAACCTAATTGTTGTCTTTGTTTCCATCACGACCTTTTGTTCATGAGTTGATGTTAAAGTTCTTCTTCACATGAGTACAGCCTTTCATATTTCATCAATACTAATGACTCGTTTGTAAAATTCACACATATGCTTTGTTTAAACACTGACTTGTGTTTTTTAATAACCTGTTGTCCTCATAACCGAGTCTGTGAGGTGCTGGAGACAGCAACACCCAGAAAAATATTAATAGCTATTAATACATTTGACAGTCATGCTATTTAATACAAACACTAACTCTAACATACAAAACGGATGATGAGCTTTTAAAACAGCATCGTAACAAATGTATCCAATAGTGTGTAAGCTTAGAATTTAACAACCACGTGTAACACTGAAAGATATTAGTCCTGAAATTCCCTCACATCGGTGTTGTAGGATGTGATGTTTGTCATATTTTACTATTTTTATTTGTTCTGTTACGTGAAACTGAAAAAGCCGTTTCCCGTCTTTCCTTTCATCTTGTCTTTTTCTGTGTTTTCTAGTCTCTCAGATGGTCATTGAAGAGGTCAGCGCCATCCAGGAGAACCTGGAGATTGAGCGAACGTGCAGAGAAAGTGCTGAAGCGCTGGCCTCCAAGGTACAGTTGACCTTACGTTAAATCAGATCTGAACTAATTTCCTATGCGTGCTCAGATTCAGTTTCACATTTACTAAAACGGTGTCATTAAAGTAAAACAAGAGAAGAATAAAGTAATAAAATAATGTTGGTTTAAACCGGCTTTCCTAAGTGAATGTTAGAGTCCAATCAGCCATTTGTGATGACATTATCTGAGCGCAGGGTTACAATCACAGCGCTCTCTGGTCCTCTGCCGCCGCTCCTGTCCCCACGGCTCAGTGTAGAAAATTGCGTTGGATTCTTCTGATTCACAGCACAATTTTTTGGAGTCCTTGCCAAAATGCGAGTTGTGATTGAAAGTGGGGGAGTCTGGCACATAGTGATTTTGCAGCCCACTGGTGCTGAATTTATCACAGTAATCATTTCTCATTCAATTTCTGCACAAAAGCCCTCAGAGTCCACCCGGTTGGACGCGAGTGTGGACAGTTGGAGACTGAGGAAGAATTACAGTGAAGGTGGGCTTTTTCATCAGAGTAGGTCATCTGCTAATCGCGAGGTTGCTGGTTCGATCCCAAATATCCTTGGGCAAGGATAACCCCGAGTTTCATCCACGGGAGTGTGACTGTGTGTGAACGTTGGATAAAAAGCACTTAAGCACAGAAAAGGCGCTCGTGTGAATGAGTGACTGCTGCGCTTTGAGTGCTTCAGGGGAAGAATCAGTCCATTTACACACTGATCATCTGCTGACATTATCACTTACTCATTTGTTCACTTAATTACTTAATTGTGTCTCTATGTTTAAAAGGTTTTTTAACCTCTAAACCAGCAAATAACAAATGAAATTATTACTAGTGTCATTTGAGTATTAAAATATTTGATGTTAATGTTACATCAGGTCTATATGTTTATATTAAAGGAGTTTTACTGCACTGAGCAGTAGACAGATATTCTTATTGATCATAGAAATCTTGTGTTTCAGCAGTGGCCATGAAACATATCTGACTCCTTGTGTTTGCTGACCCCCGCGAGTCCTGCTCGCCTCCTCATGAGTAGCTCAGGGTGACAAAGATAAGGTGGATGATATTGTCCCACCTCAGGTGATCAACAGTTCCTATGATTAAGGATCAGCTCAGCTTCTGTCATCTGCTGTAACAGGCCAACTATGCCTCCCTGATGAAACTTTACCAAAGATCAGTACCAGCTGTGTTACCACAGGAAGCCCGGAGCTTAAATCGCACAGCACACTTACCAACCGTAGCAAATATGATACAGATATGATAGAAATTAAAACTTGCCTATGCAAATATTGAATTTTTACCTTGGTCAAATATTCAATCAAAAGTTCAGAACATGTCTGTGAAGGTTCTCAGTCATCTAGGTCATCGTAGTCTAAGGAGCTTGGAAAGAAAAGCGTCTGGACTTCTTTAAGTTGCTTGAAGACGTTTCACCTCTCATCCCAGAAGCTTCTTCAGTTCTGAACTGAAGAAGCTTCTGGTAGAGTTAGAATTGTGACTCTACCGTTTTTAAGTAGCCTTTTCTCTCCAGATTCATGAAGCACTGTTGATAAACAGACTTCTATAACTTTACTAGTCAAATAAAATAAATCTATTCCAGTTGCATTAACAGCAGTAACCAGCGGTTACCAGGAGTCCAGCTTTAGAAAGTTGAGATATTTACAACTATTAAATTGGTCAAGTGAAGCTTGAGCCCCTCCCAGAGTAGAAAAAGGTAACGTGAGTATGAGGTAATAAAAGTGCTGCTGAGTCTCCACATGAGCTACGAGGCTCACGAGCAGCTGCAGTACGTAGATTTGCACTGCAGCATCTGAAGTAGGTGTTTCTCTAACTAGTCGTATACAAGCTGCCTTTCTTCCTAATTTACTTTTTAAATTTTGTTTTGTAAAATAAACGTTTCAAAGATGAACAGCATACTTTGGAACTAATGACAGAGAATCAGATGTGACAAACTGTATTTGTCTTGAAATGTTGTCCAGGATTATTGTGAATCCCACTTGCAGCTGACTGAGCACAGAACAGACATCATGTTTCAGGCTTTGTCCAGTGAAGCGGCTGCTAACAGCTAGCACTGTGCTATTTCAGGAAGGAATTATGATTTCTGGCTAAAAGGCTGCTTGGTCTAAGTAACGACTCTCCTTCAGGCTTTATTTGATGTGCTCGCTTTGCTTCACTAACGGCTTCTTTCTTCATATAATGCGACGTCCATAACCAGACACTCCCTGTGCTGTGGGTGTGTGGGGCGGACAGCAATAGTCCTTAGCTATTTCAAAGAATAAATCCATTTATTAATTATTAACTTACTTATGTTAAAAGCATCACGTTTGTTCACCATAAATCCATAAGCAGAGTACAGTCTGAGTCTGAAACATTACGCTGGCCTTTCAGCAGCAATACTCCAAAGTCACCATTCCTGTGCACACTGTGTTAACGTGGGTTTATTACTCATTTGCATTTAAATCAGAGCTGGAACACACCACGACGGCAAGTTAAACTCTATGTTAATTTCTGTCCCCAATGATGGTAATTTTGCACAACAAATATCTCCAAGGCCGCTCTGAAAGAAGCCAAAGTTTAGAGCAATTCTTTAACTCGTCAACATTTTGATTTAAAAGCAGCTGGAGGGGGTTAGCAATTTACAACCAGTCAGAGGAGAATGTGGCTTTGATGCTTAATGTTTTTGTGTTGCTGTATGATCAAGGCTGTGACTTTGTAATGGCGACCTCCAAAGACAGCGCTAGCTGACTGTTATGTCAGCCTCGAGTCATCTAAGTATGTAATTTTAGATGTACATCTTTCACCGATTGTAGATTATTATCAGAAGAATGTGATTCCATGTTATGTATTGTTGATTGCATTTCAGAAAAAAAGCTGTCGTCTGAAGGGTGTCATCAAAAGATGGAATTGCTGCAATCCGCTCTCACCGGGATGCCATTAATAAATGCTTCTTTCATGGCTCCTGTTTTCTATTTCCTTTACTTTTTTCTTCCCTTTAGGGGCTTTTCTTCCTTCAGGTGACATCAAGAAGCGTGCATAAGAGGCATCAGTCCCACGGCCATGGCTTTCATTCATGCTTTACTTACCACTGGTCTCCTTAATTCATATATATAAGTATATAAATATATATAATGCTAATAAAGTATAATGTTTCAACAGAGAAGCACACACTCCTGTAGCAATGATTATAACGGAGTGTGAAAATATTAACAGCTAAAATGAATTGTTATTCCTACTACAGTGGTGCTGCCATGTTGTACTGCAGTTCTGTGAGTGGACTGTCCGAGTTGTGTTTATGTTCTTTAGATGTTGGTGGTCTACAGTCTACTGTCTACTTGTATAAAACCCATGAATGCTTTGTTACCAGGACAGTTTACTGCAGCTAGGACATGCAGCACATTAGAAGATATTGTTTTAATAGAAGTATCAGTACTTTGGTGAAAACAAGCAAAATATGATTTGAGCTCAACTTTGTTTCCTGTAAAATGAATTTGCCACCGATTATGTGAAACGATGAAGACGTGACTAAAGTGCAAATGTTCAAAGCATTTCTACACATAGCATCAGCTGTTGCATTTATGGGCATATTTATGTTCATGAAGGTCTCTCTGTGGAACTTGGTAATCCTTGAAATGTGTTCTTGAGTTGGTTTGATGTTGTGAAGGAGTTTTTCTTAACTAAGAGAAGAATTTTGCTCTAATCTATTTGAGCTGCCTCCTGTGGTCTCAGATGTTTTGCTCTTGCTGAGTTTGGCACTGCAATCTGTGTTCGAGCCCAGCGATGGCCTACTGTCCTCACTGTCCTCACTGTCCAGTTAAAATGCCATGAAACAGCTTGTCAGTCAGTCCAGTTACTCTTGAGAAAACGTGAAATAATGTATTCAGATGGCTGTATTTCCTAAATATTTAATGCAATACTTTTGTATTGCATTAAATACAAAAGTATTTTGTATTTAATTAATGTTAAAAGTCCACTTTGCTGGTGTGCAAGGGCACCAAAAACTTATGGACTTGACTGCAGGTGTGTTGAACTTCAGTTGGTGTCTTTATGATCTTATTCTGACAGTACATTACACTTCCTTTGCCTGCATGCTACAGCTGGACAGGCAGAACCGCTCTCTGAAGAGGAAGAGTATGATGTTGCTGTCTCACATCAGCCCTGAGACCATCGCTGACATCGACCTCAATGATGAAGCAGAAGAGAGTGAGGACCTGCATGCATCGAGCCACGACTGCCTGTCTCCTCAGTGCTGCACCTCCACCTCAGGTACCGTAGAAAGTAAAGCCTACACTGTGCTGACAGACCTCACCTACAGCATTCATTCATTCACCAAAGAGTATTTGAACACAAGAATGTGTTCACTGGTCACAAGGAGAGCTGTGAAAGCACTTGTGCACTGGTACATTTACTTGCATCTGCTGGCAGTGATAAGTTACTGCAAAGACAAACTCTGGGTTAGAAGATGGATGAATGAAGAAGGGAATGTACCACTGAGGTGAAATCTAGTTTGGAATCCATGTGCTTTGTGTTTGACTCTTCATTTTACAAGGACTTTACTCAAAGTCTTCACGTGGCACATAGTTTCTCACATATTTGAATGAGTGGAAATCAAATTACCTGGATTCTAGAGGTAATGGTTCGGTCGTGTTTATGGAGCGGACCCAAAAGCAGACGAAAAGTAACAAAGAGAGAGACGTTTTATCGGACTGAATGCCAACAAACAAAAACACGAAGCAAAACAAGAGAACTGAAACCTAAACTGGGAAAACTAAACGAACTCTGTAAACTGTGGCAGGAGACATGAAACACGTAGACGGGGAATAACCCCGAGCATGAACAGTGGTAACAAAACACTCAGACGACCTGACACTGAGGACTTAAACACAGGAGGGGAAGGAGGGAAGTAGAATGAAGCATGACGCCACAGGGGAAACAAAACTAAACACACTGAGCAGGGGAACAATGGACCTTTCAAAATAAAACAGGAAACATGGAGATGCAGACATGACGAAGCGACAAACATCAACCAGACTAAAACTCAACTAAGACAAACTAATATGCCAGAATTTTTCTCATTAATCAGAAATATGCAATAACTCAACTACATCCTTAACAAGAATGAAACATGATTCTAACATAAGAAGTCAAGAACAGAAAAAACAAACTCAAGATGCTGGGTCTCAGACCCCGACAGGTTTAAGCCCGCCCCATTGCCACGTCCATCACAGTGTGAAATTTAGCTTCACCAAAAATTCAATTTACAGATGACATGAAGAGTATAACGTCTACACCCTTAGAGTAAAAAAATATTAGGTGTGTTGCGCACGTGTGCATAAAATAACTGGCAGATGTCCTGAGAGTTTTCAGCTGACTGAAGTTCAGCACTGCAGACGTATTTTCTCCTCCAGCTGCCTCTGGCTCACGTCATGGTCAGTTCCTTTAGTCAAACAGTAATTATACCTCCGGTGATAATGGATTTATACTCGATGATGCTTTTCCATTCATGTCGTTGGCATTAAAAGGGACAGATAATCATGTCATTTGCAAATAATATGCTGTGATACAGGCAATACTGAAATAAGTTGACTTTTGCAAAGATTGCGGGCTTATTATCTTGAAAATTCATAATTGCATGTTAATGGACAGCTAGTCAAAGCAGCCCCTGTGATGAAACACCAGATATTTGGCTACAGACTTCTGTAGATCCCAGCCAAACAAACGAGCTCTCGTAGGTTCTGAGCTAAGTACATCACACCGATTGTGTTCATCTGTTCAAATCATTTTCAGTATTTCGCTTGAAAATTTTATGACACGAAATCCTCGTTCTGCTCACCAGAAGGCAATCCATCTGTACCTGAAACAGCTTTTGGTGTCAGCGACCTTCTTCTGCTTAAGTACCCTGTTTAAATGTCTCAGACTGTTCCTGCTGTGAGCTGTTTGTATTAACACGTCTTTATTTCAAGATTTATTCCATTTGTCACATTTTTGGACACGTACAGTTCTTAACCAACGTATCGGCACAGCACAGGTTTAAGCCACAGCTGCACTAAATTAAACTAAAAGAGTATTTTTTAATGGTTAAACTCACCACTAAAGCTCAACATGATCCTTTTAATGCTGAAATATAATGTTTTTATGTTGTCCATGAAATTTAAGATTTGTTGTTTTACAAAAAGTGGAAAAAATAAGAAAGCCCATATATATATATATATATATATATATATATATATATATATATATATATATATATATATATATATATATATATATATATATATATATATATATAAATATATGGAAGACAGCACAGAGGCACTAATCATGGCAGCACAAGAACAAGCTCTGAGTACAAGATCCATAGAGGCTGGGGTCTATCACACCAGGAAAGACCCCAGGTGCAGGCTGTGTAAAGATGCCCCAGAGACAATCCAGCACATAACAGCAGGGTGCAAGATGCTAGCAGGCAAGGCATACATGGAACGCCATAACCAAGTGGCCGGCATAGTGTACAGGAACATCTGTGCCGAGTATAACCTAGAAGTCCCGAGGTCAAAATGGGAGATGCCCCCAAGGGTGGTGGAGAATGACCGAGCTAAGATCCTGTGGGACTTCCAGATACAGACGGACAAAATGGTGGTGGCTAACCAACCGGACATAGTGGTGGTAGACAAACAGAAGAAGACGGCCGTAGTGATCGATGTAGCGGTTCCGAATGACAGCAATATCAGGAAGAAGGAACACGAGAAGCTGGAGAAATACCAAGGGCTCAGAGAAGAGCTCGAGAGGATGTGGAGGGTGAAGGTAACGGTGGTCCCCGTGGTAATCGGAGCACTAGGTGCGGTGACTCCCAAGCTAGGCGAGTGGCTCCAGCAGATCCCGGGAATAACATCGGAGATCTCTGTCCAGAAGAGCGCAGTCCTGGGAACAGCTAAGATACTGCGCAGGACCCTCAAGCTCCCAGGCCTCTGGTAGAGGACCCGAGCTTGAAGGATAAACCGCCCGCAGGGGCGTGCTGGGTGTTTTTATATATATATATATATATATATATATATATATATATATATATATATATATATATATATATATATATAAAAGTTCTGCAGTGCTGAACTTCAAAAAAGGAAGTTTTAGTGGTTAAAGCGCTAAAGTCCAGGGCGCCGACTCAAAGAAGCATTCTTATTTGACTCATAAGTTCTAATAAAGTTTTAGTTTCAGAGACAATTTTGCAATTTTGACAAAGTTTGAAGTATTTGTGTTTTCTTGTTTGTATGACAGCTGGTCTCGTACATTTGTTAGGCACGGTCTATAAGCACAAACTAAAAAACGAGAATGTAACACCAGTATGAATGAATTACTCTGTTTCAATCATTTGGTATTATTTGGTAGACTAGAACTGATCAGCGTTTCAAAGAGGTTTGGCTCTACATAATAAATGTTCTTATTTGACGAAACAAACACAGGTTAACCCACAGAATGTCACAGTTGTACAGTCAGTGCACAACAACATTGTTTAACTGTGCTGCTTTTTTTAGTGCTGCAAAATAAGTTGGAAATGACAGTTAAGGAGAAAAATCAAGCACTCTCTGATCTTGAGGCAGTAAGAGAACTACTGAGGGCGACCAAGGAGGAAGTAAGTATTTAATATTTCTTTTTCCCTGTTGTGAATACTTTGGCCAGCAAGCGTGTGAATGCAGATTCCCAGTTCTTAGTAGTGAATATGTGCAAAATGTGTCCCTGCATTGTTGTTTCCTAACAATAATAACAGTGACACATTAGCACGGAGAACAGAAAGGGATCCACTGTGTGTGCAGCTGCACTTTGCATGGCAGAGGTTTGTCATGTGCTGCCGCATCTCTGTTTTGCTGCAGTCGAGAGGGAACACACAACGAGTCACATTTAAGGCAGGTGTGCACTGTAAGTTAAATGTTAGGACCATGTCTGTGGTCAAACTGTGGTCATAAATATTTTGTGCTTGTAAATCAAATGCTTAGTTGTGAACTGAGTTTTGTAACCTTTAAACATGTTAAAATGTTATGTTTGTGCTTCTATAGATGAGAATTTGTGTTTGTAAAAGTATTTACATGAGTTACAGTGTTGTTTGCATAGGTCTACGTGTAAAACTCTGCGCTCTGGTTCCCTGGATGTGTGACAGTTTCAACTTACAAGTACGAATTTTGACCCGATTTTTCTTCCTTTCAGCTGATTGGTCAATGTCATGTCAATCACAAATGAAACAATCCAATCAGAGAACAGATGGGTTTGGCTGTCGGAGGGGTGCTTTACGGAGCTGCAGGTCCTGGAAGGATAAATGCTCTTTTACATGCCAGCCCAGCGTTTTCCTTCATCACCACGAAGGAAAACAGTCTGTGCGTGTCCGAGTCCGATGAATTTTGTGTCACAGGTTTACGAGCTCACACAGGGACCTCCAGAGACTTTAACGGCTCTGTGGACCTCGAGAAGGAGCAGCATTGTGGAAATGACACAGTCTTCACTAGTATGTAGGAAGACACCAGTAGTAGGATAGTTACAAAGCTTTCTTCGTTGTGAATGAGCGATACATGTTTTTATTGAACATTTGAAGATAAAACAACAGTAACTCCTGTAGAGGACATAAAGTCAGAGACAGAAACAACAAGGAGCAGGCGCATCTAGTACACGCAGAGCTGCAGCAAGAAAACGACAGCGCAGCGGCCAGCGCAACAAATTTTGCGCTCTCAGTTAGAAGTGAATGCGTCTGCTGTGAAAGGACCTTCATGCTGTGACTCACAGCAATGGTCCCGGGTCAGCCCTGACTTTGTGTTAAGGTAATACTAAAGTATTAATGGTATTTCTAACCACTGATATACCAAAACTTTATCCTTTCAACAGCTACCAAAAGTTAGGGAACCTAGCTGCTATGGGACATTCATATGTTCTACCCTTCCAGGACCTGAAGCTCAGTAAAGCACCCCTCCGACAGCCAAGATCTTCAACCCACACCTCCGGCAGAGCTTCACCAGCAGTCTGAGGGAGACTGAGGACATTGAGTCTGAATGGACCATGTTCAGCATCTCCACTGTCGAAGCCACTGCAATAAGCTGTGGCCGCAAGGCAGTTGGTGCCTGTCGTGGTGGTTATTCCCAATCCAAATGGTGGACACTCGAGGTGAGAGGTGCCACCAAGCTGAAGAAGGAGCCCTACCAGGCTTGGTTAGCCCGTGGGACTCCGGAGGCAGCTGATAGGTACTGACAGGCCAAGCTTAACGCGGCGTGGGTGGTGGCTGAAGCAAAAACTCGGGTGTGGGAGGAATTTCGGAGAAGCCAAGGAAAAAGACTTTTGGATTGCCTCGAAGAGATTCTGGCAAACCATCAGGCAACTCAGGAGGGAAAAGCGGTGCTCTACCTGCACTGTGTATAGTGCAGATGGAGCGCTGCTGACTTCGACTGAGAAAATTGTCAGGCAGTGGAAGGAATACTTCGAGGACCTCCTTAATCCCACTGACACGTCTTCCATGGAGGAAGCAGAGTCTGGGGATGAGGTGGATGGCTCACCTATCTCTGCGAGGTCACTGAGGCAGTTAAACAACTCCTTGGTGGCAGAGCCCCTGG